>NC_080192.1:5459545-5762575 GCF_030028045.1 Hippopotamus amphibius kiboko
GCTGGGGAAGTCTTTCTCGGGGCCCCCCTTTTCTTACCTTCCATGTGGCTTCTATTAGGGGCCCCCATCTGTCTACATGCATGCCCGGACCCTCTATCCATCAGTGCTGGGAGGGCGGGGCTGGGGTGGGCGGGGCTGGCAGGGGTGGTGTCTTGCTGCTGATTGGGGTTCTACACAGACACCACGCACGGACACGCGCCCGGCGGAGTCTGGGCGCGCCCGGCGGAGTCTGGGCGCGCCCTCCTCCCCTGCTCTCATGGGGGCTCCTTCAGAGACTGGGACAGGTCAGCCTCATTTCCGTGGGCCCACACCTGGCCTGGGGCAGGGCACCGAGGCAGCGCCATCGAGCACCTGCCGTTACCGGAACTGCTCCCTCGGAGGGGTGGCTGGGCTCCCCATCACGCTGGCTAAGCACTAGGGAGGCGGGATCCTGCTGTAGATGCTGCACCAGGCGTGGGATCGGCAAAGCCGGGACCACCCACCTCTGCCGGAGGGCAGGGGGGAGGCAGGGCTGGCGTCCAGGCTGGTACCTGCTGTGCCCAGCACCCGCTGGGCAGGCGTCCTCCACTGCCCAGGGACTCGCTACCTTGCTCTTCTTCCTGTGAACATGACCCATCCAGGCAGTGGGTCAAGCTTTCAGTCCACAAACATTCACAGAGCCCCGCTGCCTCCAGGCACAGGTGGAGGTGTGGCCCTCCCTCAAGGGGCTCACAGCCCCCGAGAAGGCGAGCAGCATGTGTCACATAATTAAAAGAATAACGCAGCAGTGGCGGTGGATTACACGCTTACCACGTGTGACGAGCTACCCTCCCCCACAGTCCTACAATGTAGGCAGTGTTTTCATCCCATTTGGTGCATCAGGAGACTGAGGCACAGATCAGTGACATTACCTAAGGTCACCAGCCAGTAGTGCTCAGGGCAGAACGTGAATCATCATACACCCAAGTGGGCTGGCTTTACAGTTTATAGAGCACTTTGGGGTATATTGGTCCTCTCATCCTCTCCACAAATCTTTATGACTCTCATGTAAGCCACACGTCTAGCAAAAGGGGGCTGTTCCCTTGTGTTCTAATTCTTTAAAGATGATGAATGCACACACGTGATAAAATAGAAGGGTGCAGGCACTTCCCTGCGGTCCAGTGGTAAAGACTTCGCCTTCCAGTGCAGGGGCTGTGGGTTCCATCCCTGGTTGGGGAGCTAAGATCCCACATGCCTGGGGTCCAAAACACCAAAACCATAAAACAGAAGCAATACTGTAACAAATTTAATAAAGACTTTAAAAATGGTCCACATGAAAACAAAACAAAATAAAAAAGAAGGGTACAGAGGGAATGTGTGTCTCCCCCGATAAATCCCTTCCCAGAGGCACCATAGTTCCTTGGGGATCTTTCCGGAGAGATTCTACCCTTATAGTCTCATGTGTTTATATTCCATATTATCCTCCTTTTAAAAAAAAAAAAATCACCCAGCTGGTGGAATCCTATGCACAGTGCGGTACCACGTACCACATTGGAGCTTTTTCCTCTCTGGCGTGGCCTTGTTGGTCCATGTACATCTGCTCCTCTTTCAACAGCCAGATACTCTTCGATGCTGCGTTTGCATCTGATGAGTTTGGTTCTTTCTTTTTAAAAAAACAAACAAACAAAAAAACATTTATTTATTTGTTTGTTTTTTAATTTATTGGCTGCATGGGGTCTTTGTTGCTGCGTGTGGGCTTTCTATAGTTGCAGAGAGCGGGGGGTACTCTTCATTGTGGTGTGAGGGCTTCTCATTGTGGTGGCTTCTCTTGTTGAGGAGCACGGGCTCTAGGCGCATGGGCTTCAGTAGTTGCAGCATGTGGGCTCAGTAGTTGTGGCACACGGGCTTAGTTGCTCCTCGGCATATGGGACCTTCCCAGACCAGGGGTCGAAACTGGGTCCCCTACATTGGCAGGGGGATTCTTAACCACTGCGCCACCAGGGAAGCCCCAAGTTTGGTTCTTTCTTGCACCTCCTTTCCGTTTGTAGTTTGTCTTTTAAAATCTTCCCCTCCACGGTCTGAGTTGTTCTTTGCTGAGTAAATGTGCGGTCCTTCTGATCATTCGGAAGGCTCACTGTCTGCCAGCAGCCATACAGGTGGCTGTCATCAGCCCCAATCTGGTGAGGAAACAGGCTCAGAGAGGGGAAGTGACTTGACTGTGGTGGCCCAGCCTGGGAGGTGTGAGTCGGGACCCAGCTCAGGTGTGCCACCCCAGGCTCCAGTCAGCTCCTCCTCTACCAGGCCCTCTACAGAGGGAGCAGCAGGACCCTGGCGGGGGGGCGGGGTTCAGCCAACGTGGAGGGATCTGGAAGTACCTGGGAGCATTCTGTCTTGGAAGAGTTGGGTTTAAACCTGCATGAGTAGGATGGCAGGGTGTTTGGGGGAGGTTTGTGAGCCACCTTGACATGTACGTGGGAGGCAGCTACAGGTGATGGGATGAGAGGTGATGAGACCCGGGCCTGCCAGGCACCAGGGGAGGAGGGGAGAGGTGAGATGTTTGAGGAGGCTGAAGAGGGGGAGGCCCAGTGATGCTCAGTTTCTGGCACTGGGAGAGGATGAGAGGGAGTAGAGAGGTGGGGGAGAGGTTGCTCTAGGTGATGGACAATTCCAGGCTGGAGGTGCGTCTCCAAGAGAGTTGGGGCAGGTGTGTCAGGAGTTGGGGATAGGCTGGGAGAGGGCTGCAAGCTCCAGGGAGAGAGGTGGGGAGAAGACTGGTGGTGACCTGGGGCCAGAAGAAGGATGCTGGGTGGGCACCCGGCTTCATGGGACCAGGTACCTGGCAGGGCACAAAGACAGGGGCTCACAGTTGCCCGCTCTAGGGGGGCTTTCCCAGGGGTCTGTGCCCACCCCAGCCCTGCCGTCCCACCCAGCACACAAAGGTAGCCCTGCTTTAGCCACACTTCTTACGAGCAGGTTGCCCTTGGCCTTGACGGCCGGTGGGTTTGGAGGGCTCTGTCCTGGCCCTGGCTCTGTCTTCCTCCTGCATCCCGAAGGCCTCCTGAGCCAGGCTCCCCGTGATGCCCCCCTGTCACAGGGGGAGAGCGGTGGTGGTGACGGTGACCCCAGCCCAGTCTTTCATAAACACGCACCTTTTGCAAAACACTTACCAGTTGGAGGCTGCACTGCTATTTCAGTCAGAGGCAGCATTGCTATTCCCTTTCCACAGATGATGCAGAAACAAGCTCTCAGAGGGGCAGTCAATGCGCAGCCCCGCTGAGCCCAGGCTCCCCCTCGACCGCCTCCAAGGGTGAGGGAGGCTGGAGCCAGAGGGGAGGCCCAGGAAGCTGAGCCCTGCCCTTGACTGCTGGGGAAACCTGCCCGCTTTCCTTCCTGGAACCTTGGGCCCCGGGTCCCAGAGGCGCAAACCTGTGGGTGGGGCGGGGCTGGCTGGCTGGGGCCCCGACTCCCATCTGTTCTGACACAGCCTGGGCCCAGCTGCTGATGCCCATGCCCAGACCCCTGCCTTGCCCACCCCGCTAGAGCCCCCTCCACCCCCCCCCGCCCCCGCCTCACCAGCCTCATCCGGAATCCCTCCCCTCCACACCCTCCTGTCCCTCCTACGGGCCCGCGCCAAGTCCCACTCACACCTCATGCTCTCCCACCTCTGTGCCTTTGCTCTGGAATGCCCTGCTGAATCTCTGCCTCCCTCCATCCTCCCTCCCTTCACGGCCCTGCCCAAACTCCTCCTCCAGGCAGCCTTCCCTGACTGGTCCCCTTTCAGGGGTGAACACAGCGAGGGAAGGGCAGGGTGCAGGGAAAAGAGTGCTGGCTCCGAGCCAGCCTGGGCTTCCCCAAGAGACCCCAAGAGACTGCAGCTGCTCAGTGCTCAGGTCTCTGGGTTTTTTTCGTTTTGCTTTTGTTTTTGTTTATTTGTTTGTCTGTTTTGGCCATGCCATCATGTGGCTTGCGCGATCTTAGTTCCCAGACCAGGGATTGACCCCGGGCCCTCAGCAGGGAGACCACGGAGTCCTAACCACTGGACTGCCAGGGAGTTCTCCTCTAAGTCCTTTTTGGGTGGTGGTGGGGCACAGGGGATGTAGGAAGGAAGGAAAATTGGCCTTGGTGTTTAGATCTATAACACGGGGGGTTACCGTCCTCCCAGAGCCCCAGCTCTCGTACTGGGGGGTTCCCTGGGCCAAGGGTCCCCTTCGTCCCATCTTAGGTGGGGGGCAGAGTCAGGCAGCAGCTCCTGGCCCCTCCTCATGGCTGGGGCTGGGGTACAGAAGTCAGGTCAGCGCCTCAGCTCTGTGACAGGACGCAGGTGCACCTGGCACCCTGGGGTGGGCTGGATTGGAAGTGGGAGCGAAGGCTGAAGCTCTGTCACCACACTCAGAAGTGCCCTCCATCCCAGGGCCAGCATGTGGAGACCTGCCCGCTAACCGGCCAGTCCCGGGCCCCTGCGGGCAGGTACCTTGCTACACTGAGGTTGGCAGGGTCACCCCCAGGGCTGGTTTCTTCCCTTTTTGGGGGCCACGTCTTGGGGACACTGTGAAGCGTTGGTCCCCTCTTCCCTTGTAGGATTGAGGCAGCCTTTCGGGGGCAGCCCGGGCCTGGCTTGGCCCTAATCAGCTGTGTGATTCGGGCAAGCCCTTTGGCATCTCTGGGCTCCAGGCCCTTCATCTGTGAAAAGGGGATCATTGTCCTGCTTCACTGTGCTCAGTGCCTGGCCCTGCAAAGGCACCCGAGGGGGACCTTCCACCCTTGGTCTCCTGGGGACAAATAAGGAGGCCGGACCCTGTGTCCTGAAGGAAGCCTGCGGTGCCATCCCAGCCCCTCCACCCTTGTCTGTGGGCCTCTGCTGGACCTCTGTCTGTCTCTGCCCTGCACGCACCGCGTGGTAGGGCCTGTGGACAGCCCTGCTGGCCCCTCAAGTCCCATTCGTCCAGAATAGCTCTGATTCCTAATATCTCATAGGCAAAGCCTCAGAGCTGGTGGCCTGAAGTCTTTTTATAAATATTCCGTGGAAATCATTCTCCTGAACTTTTTTTTTTTGCCACACCATGCATCATGTGGGATGTTAGTTCCCCGACTAGGGATTGAACCCGTGCCCCCTGCAGTGGAAGCGTGGAATCCTAACCACTGGACCCCCAGGGAAGTCCCCTCCTGGACTTCTTAAAGTGGGACTTGCGTGGATTCTCTGATCCCAACACACACCTCCTGTGGAGCTGGACCCACAGGCAGGCCTGCCACCCGGGCCCACGGCCCTGTTGCCTCTGGACTTAGGATCTACTGTGTGCCGGCTCCGCGCTGGGCATCGAGCATGTGGAAGGGAACTGGCGGAGGCCCCAGACTGGGGTCCACACTGTTCGAGCCTGCGTTGGAGGTAAATAGATCGCTTTGCACACACAGGGACAAGCATTTTCCAGTATTTGTTTTGACACATACACTGCTCACCTTTTCCCAAGTGTTGCTGAATTCACAGCAGCTCTTGGTCCTTCAGTGTTTTCTCCACCAGTGGATGCTAAAGTGATGACTGCCAGGTGACTCTCCAGGTGTGTGTGTGTGAAGTGAGACCCTCATTCTGGAAAAGGCTGAGGTCTGTGATGTAGCTCAATTTCCCCGACTTACAGGTGGAGAAACTGAGGTCCAAAGAGAGGCAGTGTCTTGTCCCAAGCCTCAGTGGCAGGGTCCACTCCAGAACCCAAGTAAGCTGGGGTCCACTTGTCAAATCTGGGTCTTGGGTCTGGGTGAAATGCTCTTGGAAGATCCTGGCCCACCAGGGGCCAGGTGTAGGGTCAGGATGGAGGCCGGAGCTGAGGGCGGGAGGAGAACAGGTTCTGCCCCAGCCAAGTAAGCTTCACCACCTCTTCCTCCTCCTCCTCCCCTTTTGCCAACAGCCTAGGCCATGTGGCTTATTGGGGCTGTGAGTTTACAGCCTTTCACAACCTTCAGATAACTGTGCTCTCCCTCTGCCCACCCGGCCCTGACACGTGGGCCTTCATGCCACCAGCCAAGGCAGCCCAGGGCTGGGCTCTAAAGATCCATTCCCCACCCCACCCCTATCCTGGGCTTCATCAAAGTCCCTCTTCCCTCCCTCCACGCCCTTGGGGTTCCCCCCCCCCCCACCTCTCCAATCTGTCTCTTTTTATACTGGTTGATATTGGTCACCTGTTCCTAGGGCTCAGACCTCTGCTCTCTTTTCTCTTCTCTTTTTAACTTAAAAAGGATAACAAGTAAACTTTAATAAGTAAAAGCTGCTGTATTCTTCTCCCAGCCACGAGTGATCTCATCCTTTAAAAACGGGTAAGGGTTACAACCTGAGGTACAGAACAATCTGGCTTCTGGCTCAAACACATGTCTCCAGATGCACTTGGGTGATCAAGGCTGTTGACACAGCTGTGGGAAGTGAAAAGGGGCTGCCAGGCCACAGGACACCCTGGGCACCACGAGACCTTGCCCAGCTTGCACCGAACAGGAAATACAGGGTGATGCCCGAACAGACCACTGGACCCCATCCAGTGAGCAACGTGGTTCTGTGACTCCATTTCACAGGGCAGACTTCAGTTCTACAGGTTTTTAAAGCTGGGAATGGGGGGTTGGGTGCTAAACCAGGGAAGGACAATGATGTTGAAATGGCCCGGGGACAGTGGCTGGGCAGTGCTGGGCAGGAAGGCCAGGCTTCCCACCGTGAACAGGCACAGGTGTCAGTGGCATCAAATCTGCCTCCTTCGCTGCCCATATTCTTAAAACAGGAGAAGATGGGATGGCCCACCAGGTATCATGGCTCAAGGCTCTGGGAGCAGCCACCACATGCCCCTTCCGGGACCAACGTCCCATTCCTTCAAGTAGAGGACACACTCTTAAAGCCGTCTTCAAGGCTCAGAAACCACTTCCTCACTTCTGTCTCCTTTTTGGTGGTGTCCTTGTCCCCACCTCCCAGCTCGCCTCTGCTCTCTACTGCAGCTTTGGCCTCCCCCCGTCCCTCCCCCTTCCCTTCCCCCCCTCCTCCTCCTTCACCTCCTTCTTTTTCCTCCACCTCTTCTCCTCCTTCTTGCTCAGGTAGGGAGCCACTGGAGAGGTCTCCTCACTTTCGCTCTCACCCTCTAGCTTCCGCTTTGGGGCATTTACTGCTTCAGCAAACCCCTCTCTCTGCAGAAACTCTGAAAGAGGCACCGCTCTACCCTCAGTTAATCCGTGATCTTTGGAGAGTCTAAAGCCACCATCCAAACCCTGATGCTGGACAGAACTCACCACTTATGGCCAAAGATGGACCCCCTCTCGAGTCTCCCGAGCCAGACCAGAAAGCGAGAACTGTCTCCTGTCTTTTTCCTTTTTCCTTCTCACGTTTTCAGAGAAGTTGCAAGAATTGTGCATAAAAGAATTCTCATGTCCCCTGTACTCAGATTCCCCTTTACAAGTGGCACATTTGCTTTCGTTCTCTAGATGATAGACATACAGACAAATAGATGTGGATATAAGATATAAGGGGGCACAGTGGTTAAGAGCAGGGGACACGGGTTCAAGCCCTGGTCCGGGAAGATCCCACATGCTGTGGAGCAACTAAGCCCAGGCGCCACAAATACTGAGCCCGTGTGCTGCAACTACTGAAGCCTCCTTTTTTTTAGCTCCTCAGATGTACATCATCTGTTTTATTTTACTATTTTATTCATTGCCTCTTCCTCCCCATCTCTGTTTCTCTTGCCTTTCGCTCCCCATAGACACACCCGCTAGTATATGCAATGTCTGACCTTCCAATTCATCTTCCAGGCAGTTAATACATTATTTTAAAAATACATAGTAGAAAAGTTATATGCACCCCAATGTTCATAGCAGCACTATTTACAACAGCCAAGAAATGGAAGCAACCTAAACGTCCATCAACAGATGAATGGGTAAAGATGTGGTGCATATATACAATGGGATACTACCCAGTCATAAAAAAGAATGAAATAATGCCATTTGCAGCAACATGGGTGGACCTAGAGCTCTATCATACTAAGTCAGGCAGAGAAATACAAATACCATATTCACTTATATGTGGAATCCAAAATATGACACAAGTGAACTTATTTTCAAAACAGAAACAGACTCTCAGACATAGAAAACAAACTTATGGTTACCAAGGGTAAGGGGGTGGGATTAGGGTTAGGGTTAAGGTTAGGTTTAGGGATAAATTAGGAGTTTGGGATTAGCAGATACACACTACTATATATAAAATAGATAAACAACAAGGTCCTCCTGTATAGCACAGGGAAGTATATTCAATATCTTGTAATAAACCATAATGGAAAAGAATATGAAACTGAATCACTTTGCTGTACACCAGAAACTAACATGACATTGTAAGTCAACTACACTTCAATTTAAAATAAATAAATAAAATACATAGTAACACTTTGGGAATGGTCTAAAATGTTTGCATAGATGCCGTCATGCCATAAGCCCCCTCCTCCTTTTCCCCGTCACTTCCGAGGCTCTGCGGCCATGATTCCCTGAAGCGTCCCCTTGTGGTTACTCATCCACACCCCGCGGGGTGGGGGGAGTCATCTGTGACCCACCGCCACAGGCAACACTGCCACCCACCTCTTCTCCTGCATCACCCTGTGGACGCATTGCAGGGTTGCCCAGGGATTCTTATTTCACTCATTGCCCAGCCTGACTTCCTGAACGGTGGCCCCAATTTACAACTCGTGGGCAAGTTTCCTTGAAGCCATTTCCTGGCTGTGCGGGTGCCTCCACCTCTCCAGGCTGACCCCTGACTGACCGCGGGCACAGTGGTCCCCAGCTTTGTGAGAGTGACCGCAGGAACTGCTCAACACAGCACTGCACAGCTTTGTGAGAGTGACCGCAGGAACCGCTCAACACAGCACTGTGCCTGCACCCCTGCTGCGAGCCGCCCCCCGTTGCCCCCTCCCCGACCAGGGCTGGCCAGCTGATGGTGGGTCCGCATTTGGGGGAGCAACGATCAGGGCAGAAAGGGCTCTTGACGTAGGTCCTCATCCAAACCCCTCACGTTATGCTGACAAAGTGCAGCCCAGAGAGAGTGAGGAATTCGGCCAAAGTCCCACACACGGGGGTGTGGGCGGAGTCTGGAACCCAGACCGCCCCGCTCCCACTGCTTTCCCCTGTCCCTGATCCAGCGCAGCTGCAGAAAGTCTGGTTTGACCCCAAAGACCGGGTGTTGTGGGTCCATCACCCCCACTTCCTGGCTACCACTCTCCCTCCTGCCCTCAGTTTCCTCATCTGTAAAATGGGGGCGGAACGCTTCTGTCACGACTGCCAGAGATCAGGCAAAGGGCTTGTCGCACTTACCTGGGGCCCCATCACCCAGAAATCTGGACCTGTGATCCTGTCGGAGGGCAGGCGTGTTGGGGCGAGCCAAGTCGCCCACAGTGTGCCGGCGCTTTCAGGGCACACCTGGTGCATACCTGGGGTTGGGGTTGTGGGTCTCGGCTCCGGGACTTCATTGGCTGGTGCTGCGGGTGACGCACCCTGGGGGCGGGACAGAGGCATGAGAGGCGGGTCCTGGGCTGTGGCCGGAGCATCACCTCTTAGCCGCAAACTCCCTCTCGGTACACGCCCGGTGACGCTTCCCGGTGCGGCGCCCCATCCGCCACTGATCCCCCTGCCGGCCCTATTCCAGCCGCATCCCCGGCCAGGCCCCACCGCTATGACCTGCTTCGAGAAGGAGGGCAGCTGGAGCCTGTCCTTCGCCGGCGCGGGTTTCCTGGGTCTCTACCACGTGGGCGTGACCCACTGCCTCGGTCAGCGGGCCCCGCGCCTCCTCGGCGGCGCCAGCCGCTTCTATGGCTCCTCGTCCGGGGCGCTCATGGCCCTCGGCATCATCTGTGGCAAGTCTGTCGGTGAGTCCGGGGACGGCGTGGACCAGGAGCGCTGGGGAACATCGCCTCGCCAGCCCAGTCGAGGCTGATTCCAACCCGGGAGGGTGGGCGCCCAGAGGGGTGTCTCAGGGCCTCGTGCCTGGCGCGGTGCCCTGCTCTCGCTACAGCTCGCCGGCTCCCACAATCCCTATGAGAACCCTGAGGACTCGGGACTGTGGTCCCCCGCAGAGGACCGATCCGAGGCTCAGAGCCGGGAAGACTGTTCCCAAGGTCAAGAGGTTGGACGGAGCCTTGGCACGCAGGGCTGGGCGTAGAAATTCTGAGCCGGAGAGCGGAGGGCCCTTCACTCCCATGGGGCCCAGGAGGGAGGTCAAGCCTTTGGGATGGGTGTGGTTGAGGCCACCCCCCCTTCCCCACCCCCCCTGCAGACTTCTGCTGCTCCCGCCTCCTGGACATGGTCAAGCACGTGGAGCAGCTGAGCCTGGGCATCTTCCACCCCTCCTTCATGCCCGTCGAGAGCATCAGGCAGGACCTGCAAGACCAGCTGCCTGCCAACATTCACATCCTGGCCTCCCAGCGGCTGGGCATCTCGCTGACCCGCTGGCCCGATGGCCAGAACTTCATCATCACTGACTTCGCCACCCGCGATGAGGTCATCCAGGTGAGCAAGTGGTGGGGCCCTGGGCCTGGTGGCAGGCGGGTGGGCTCCATCTCTTACCAGAGTGACTTTCAGGAGAGTGACTTTCAGGCGCTGTCCAGAGCAGACACTTCTCTGGGGCCCTGGGCGGCGGGGGGGGGGGGGGGGGGTGGGGGGTGGGGGGGGGCAGAGGTCAAAGAGGGGGCAGATCTCAGTTTGTTTGCAAATGACGGCATTGAGATGCAGAGGGGGTGGTCAGGTGAGTAAGACTTCTTAGCCGGCTGTGGGAGGCCCCTTGGCTGCACACTGATTGGGGTATGGCTGGGGGAGGTGGGCAAAGTCAGTCTTTTGTAGTCAGGGCCCCCACAGGGGCTACTCCTCCCAGAGGGGTGCCTCCCCAGCCTCACCCCACCTGGCTCCTCCGGGTGGCTGTGTTGGGTCTTCATTGCTGCGCAAGGGCTTTATCCAGTTGCGGTGAGCAGGGGCTACATTTCATTGCGGTGTGTGGGCTTCTCAGTGCAGTGGCTTCTCTTGTTGCAGAGCACAGGCTCTAGGCACGCGGGCTTCAGTAGTTGTGGCTCGAGGGCTCTAGAACACAGGCTTAGTGGCTGTGGCACACGGGCTTAGTTGTTCCATGGCACGTGGGATCACCCCAGACCAGGAATCGAACCCGTGTCCCCTGCATTGGCAGGTGGATTCTTAACTGCTGCACCACCAGGGAAGCCCCCCCTCCAGGTGCTTTTTGAAGCAGCAAACACTGATTGTCTACTATGTGCCCGTCTCCATTCCAAGCACATCCCAAGTGACTACAACAGGAATGAAAGACAAAAATCCTTGTCGTCTGGGGGCTTCTGTTCAAACGTGTGGGTGCAGATAGTGACCACATCCTCATGTAACAAAGTAAGAAACAATCCAGTATTGGAATAAAACAGGGGGATAGGACAGAGAGCCCCATGGTCAGGGAGGGGACAGGGACAGGCTGTGGGGGTGGTCAGGAGGGCCAAGTAGGGGCCAGGTCCAGGGAGAGCTCAGACAGGCATAGGGCGAGGCCCCTGCTTCCACCATTGCGGCTCTGCTCACCCTTCCCATCGGGGTCCCTGATGCAGAATCCACTTCATCCTGGCGTCCCAGCCCCCAGCACGGGGACTGTGTCTGAATGTGCGCTGACTGGAATTCTTAGCGTGTGCAGGGGAGGGGCCAGTCCTTTGCTGTAAGTTCATGTCCATGGGCTCCTAGGACCCCAAAGTGCGTCCCAGCCTCCTGGCCTGTGTGGCACATAGTACAGGGCCTGGCACTTAGTAGGTGCTCAGTAAACATTAGCCGCTGTTGCTATGATGATTAGCCTACGGGAACAAGGCTCTCACCTGCACCTCCATCCTGTCTCGGATGGTTCCACATGTCCCCGGAAGGGCTGGAGGGATGTTTCCAAGCATCCCAGGAGACAAAGTTCTGTGCTCAACGAATCTGGTAAACTCTAGGTCAGTGGTTTTCAACTAGGGGTGATTTTTAGCAACACTGGAAACAATTTAGGTTGTGACAACTCTGTGTGTGTGTGCACACGCACAGAAGCACACTTGGGCACAAAGTGCTGGCCTCTAGAGGATACAGACCAGGAATGTTGCTAAACATCCTGCAATGCACAGGACAGCAGACCTCCCCCAACAGAGAATTCTCCAGCCCCAAATGTCATTAGCGTCAGAGACTCTGTTAAGCATCTTTTTTACTGCAGGACTTCTCAGAACCTCTACTGGGAAGCATAGACAGTGTTTTCCAAGTGGGGAGAGAGTCATGATTTCTTGTTTGAGGTGACCCTGGTAGGATCAGTGTCCAGGGAAGGCACTTTGGGAGACAAACTAGATTCTCGGTAGGGAATTCCTGGCTGGTGAATGGTACTCGATGCCTGTCTGTACCTTGGGGGAAGGTTCCAGCAGCAGTCCTGAGTCAGCAAGGGTCCCATCAGCAGGAAGAGGAGGGCAGGTGTCAAGATGAACCTGTGTTCAAATCCCTTCTTTTTTTCTTTTTTTTTTGCTGCACCACGCGGCTTCTGGGATCTTAGTTCCGCAAGCAGGGATTGAACCCGTGCCCCCTGCAGTGGAAGCGTGGAGCCCTAACCACTGGACCACCAGGGAATTCCCTCAGATCCCTTCTTAACTTTGAGAACTTGGCTGGGGTGTGGGCCTTGGCTGGGTCTGAAGCCTCCCTGGGCCTCAGACCCCCTCCCTGGACACAGCACTCCTGACACGCCCCGTGTGGGCTCTTCTGGGGTTACACACCATGCCCAGAGCGGGTTCTGACCGTGAGGAGCGTGAACAGCTGTGTTGCCACTGACTTGTCTTCCCAGGCCTTGGTCTGTACCTTATACTTCCCTTTCTACTGTGGGATGATTCCCCCCGAATTCAGAGGGGAGGTAAGTGCGCTTCGGGGGCTCAGTGACCGAGCCCCTGCCCTGTGCTCTGGGCGCCTGGGTCCCTACTGCTGAGAGCTGTGTGGGTGGAGGAAATCATGTTCTTGGAACACGTACTGTGTGCCAGGCCAACCTCCCCTGCACACCGCCCCCAGGGGTGCTCAGAGCATCCTGGGCAGGGGGCCACCTAGTGGTTCGGGGCAGCTAGAGGTGACCGGCTGCAGCCTGTTTCCGGGGGTGGTTTTGTGGCCATGTGGGCGGAGGGCGCCCTGAGGGCAGCACAGCCGCCTGAATCGCAGCGCTACATCGACGGCGCTCTGAGCAACAACTTGCCCTTCGCGGACTCTCCCTCCACCATCACCGTGTCGCCCTTCCACGGGACAGTGGACATCTGCCCCCAGAGCAGCTCGGCAAGCATGCACGAGCTGAACGCCTTCAACGCCAGCTTCCAGATCTCCACCAAGAATTTATTCCAGGGGGTCACCTCCCTCATACCCTCCAGCCCCGAGGTATGTCTGGCCCCCGTGACCGGCCGTGAAGGTGTTAGAGGTTTGGCTGTGATCTAGTGCCCCATGATCTCTGTGCCCCTGAGCCCCCCACCCCCCACAGCCTCAGGGCAGTCGGGACACATGTCCCAAGTCTCACAGCCAAGCTCTTGAACTCAGCCCGGGCTCGTCCCTCCCTTCAAGGCAGCACACCGAGACCAACCCTGCTGAACTGAGGTTTAAGCCCGGCCTCTGCCGGTGCTCTTCTGGGTCAGGCTCTGTGACAAGGTACTGTTGTCATCTCTGTTTCTCAGGGGAGGCCACCAAGGCTCAGAGAGGTTCAGCAACCTCTTCCAAGTCACGTAGCCTGGAAGCAGCAAAGCCAGGCTCCAAATCCTCAGCTAGCCCAGACTCAATGCTCTTAACTGCTGCCTTAGACTATGGCCACATGGGCCCTGTGTATGGTGGCAAGCCACGAGCACAGAAAAAGATGGACAGTAGACCCGCATTTCCTGCTTTTGGCTCCTTGGTATTTCTGGGAAGTGGGCAACTGGACAACAGTTTATCCTCATAACACGCTCCTCGACCCCAGTCACACCCTGGCCCTCCCCTATTCCTTCACACCTCTTATGGTCATGTAGTATTTTGTAATTTATGAAACAAGGTCCTGTTCATTTAAGCTGATCCTCCCTACACCTAAGGGCTGGACAGAAAATCTCAGCCCCATTTTATACACAAGGAAGGTGAGGCTCTCAGAAAGGTGGTGTGGCTGTCTGGAGGTCACACAGTAGGGGAAGGCAGAGCTCCTTCCTGGACCTGCAGGTGCCTTTTCCCCACAAGCGGGGCTCTGATGGATACAGGCAGGGGCGGGCCTCTGCGTGCCTCGGCCATCTCAGGCTGGTCCTGGCAGTGTCACCAAAGGGCAAAGGGAGCCACCATATACTGATCTGCAGGGAACCAGGCAATGTCTCAGGCATCCCGGGCCAGGCCTTATTATCCCATTTTCCAGAGGAGGGAGCTGAGGCCACAGAGGGGAGGGTCCAAAGCACGAGCCCCCAGGCACGGAGTCTCAGAGGCTGCGGGAAGGGAGGTGGCTGGAGCAGAGCTGTTCCACCTGAGGTCCTGGGACCCCCTCTGCCCAGTGCTGGGAAGGGACCCTCAGGGTCCTGGAGCCCTGCTGAGGGATCTCTTGGGAAGCCTAGGCTGCCCAGGGATCACTTCCAGTTGAAGACAAGTCTCTGGCCTGTGACCACCAGCTCGAGGGGCAGGCCCAGGCCTTCCCCATCCCACCCTCACCTGTATGTTGGCAGGTAATAGCTGACAACTGCAGACAAGGCTACCTGGATGCCCTGAGGTTCCTGGAGAGATACGGTAGGTGGCAGCCTCCACAGTAGCTGAGGGTCGCCCCACACATGAGTGCCAGGTGAATCCTGCCTCTCAGCTGTTCGAATGTTTTTTTTCTGGCCATGCCGCACGGCTCATGGGACCCTTAGCTCCCCAACCAGGGACTGAACCCAGGCACACTCAGCTGTGAAATCCCAGAGTTCTAACCGCTGGATCGCGGGGAATTCCCTCAGGTGTTTGAGTTTTTAGGGACCTTGGCTCACGCATTCTCTTCCTCAGCATCTGCTCTATGCTTGGCCTGAGCTGGACGCTGGGTGCTGGGAACACAGAGAGGAATCACACATGTGTCCTACTCTCAAGCTGCCCACCGCCTGGTGTGAGGGAGACAGATCCAGAGAGCATCTCCCCAGGGTGATGGAGGAATGCTCAGGGCCGTGGGAGTCCAGTAGGGGCACCTAACCTGGTGGGTTGGGTGGGCAAGGAGGGCTTCCTGGAGGCGGTGACAGATAACCTGGATTTTTAACTGGTTTAAAAGACTATAGAAAGATTGAAGATGGAAAGGGAGAGGGCAGTCTAGGCGGAAGGAAGAAGGGTGAGAGCAAAGGAACGCTTTGTACCTTGAAGGCACACACCTCAGTGGAGCCGCAGGAGTGTGTGTGCGTGCTTGTGTGTGCGTGCTTGTGTGTGTGTGTGAGAAAGAGAGAGAGAGAGCACTATGGAGCACTGGGTGGGCCAGAGAGGTCTTCTTAGCTGGAGAGCTTGAATGTCATCCCACAGGGTAATGCTCTACAAAGTGGTAGAGCTGAGATTTGAACTCAGGCCATCTGGCCCCAAAACCCTTGACCTCCATGCAACAGCCCCAAATGCACAGCAGCAGGAAGCATTTGCCGAGTGTGTAATATGTGCCCAGACCTGGGCTTGAGCTTTACGTAGGTATCGCATCTAATTCTCGGAACAACCGTACACAGCAGGTCTTAATCTCTCCCTTTCCCAGGGAGGGAAACCACGCATGGAGCTGTTAGGTCACGGAGGTAGCAGGTGGTGACCCCAGCACCTGAACCTTGGGCCGGGTCTTGAGGGCCTGGAGTCTGTTAACCACTAGCAAGTGCACAGGAATCAGGGCGTGGAGCAGGGCCGGGGCGCGCAGGACGAGGTCATTCAGGATGAGCCGTGGGTCCATCCAGCCTGCGGCAAATGGGTCCCCAGAGCTGGGGAGGTCCTTTTTACCAGGAGGCTCCAGATGTGCTGATCTATCATATCCCTCCTCTCCCCGACCCAGGACTCACCAAGGAGCCAGTGCTGTGGACGTTGTTGTCTAAGGAGCCCCCAGCCCCAGCTGATGGGACCCAGGATGCTGACCACGACAGAGGCCAGAAGGCAGGCCTGTCTCTCAACTGGGCAGTGCCCAACGTGCTGGTCAAGGACGTGCCCGACTTTGAGCAGCTCTGCCCAGAGCTGGAGGCTGGTACTGCCCCTCCCGTCCTGTACTTGCTCACCTACCAGGTGCCCTGCACGCAGGGGCCTGGGGCCAGGGGCCCTGCCCTGAAGGTGCTCCCGGTCTGCAAGAGGTCGGGACTCATTTATCGACAGTCTACTCATTTCCAGGCGTGGTGTGGGGGCCTCTTAGGTGTTGCCCCCTTCACTCCTCACCATGACCACGGGCCCGAGTGTTTTCCTTAGCCGATTTCACTGATGAGGGAACTGAAGCTCAGAGAGCGGAAGGGGCTCACCAAGGTCTCAGAGCCTGCCATTGAGGGATTCTAACTCGTGTCTCTGCCTGAGAAAGCCAGGTCTTTGCCCACTGCCCGGGGAAGGGCAGGATGCGCTGAGAGACAGAAGGTTCTGGACTCTCCAGATGGAGACGGACTCATTTCATCCCTCCCACCACTCCCCCAGCCCCAAACAATACTCTGAGGATGGTACTGAATTGTCTGCATTGGACAGTTGAGGAAACTGTAGCACAGAGGGCTCAAGTGACTTGCTCAAGGCCACACAGCTAACAAGCCCTTTAGTCAGCTCTCCTGCTCGGGGACCTGAGTGTCACAACTGCCACGACAGGAAAGCATGGGCACATGTAATGGTGGTGGGAGTGGGAGTTTGAGCGGCATCTGAGCGAGACCTGAAAGGAGGAGTTGGCCAAGCAAAAGAGGGGGAAGACGAGCGTCTAGGGAGCAGGCGCAGCAGGTGCAAATGTCTTGGGTTTGGTGGGGAGCGCTGGAGGCCCCGGTGGCTGAGGGAGGGGTGGGGTAGCAGAGAGGAGCCTGGGCAGGCTGGGAGGGTGGGGCAGGCGGCCTCAAAAGCTGCAGGAGGAGAGAGGTGGGGTGCCACCGGGACGGGGGCGACCCCTTCTTTTCAGAGTTCGCTGCTGTTCTCAACTCTGGGTCCAGCGTTTGCTGCACCAGCTAGGAGGGGCAGGCTGACGAGGCGGGAGGCTGGGAGGAGAGATGATGGTGGTTGAGGCCAGAACAGGGACAAGGGGGTGGGCGAGGGGATAAGGGGGCCCCTCTTTTATGCAAGAGACCACACAGGGCGGGCAGAAGGGGGCCTGGGTCTGCACTGAGCCCCTGAGGTCCAAGCTTGGGGCTCTGGGACCCTGGTGGTGTCCCCGCAGCCACGCGGGGGTGCCAGAGAGCCTCGGATGGGGCCCCAGCCCAACCCCGCAGCCCTGGCCTCACACACACCCCTTGATCCTCGCCTCCCCCAGGGAGACAGGTCCTGCCCGTGTCCCCATTTTTCAGAGGAGGTAACCTAGGCTCAGGGACAGGAAGGGGCCTGTCCTAGGCCACATGGCAGGTAACGGGGAGCCGGGTCCTGGGACTGTTGTCCGTGAACCTGGAGTCGAGGCTGGTGGTGTGTGTGTGGCTGAGCCGTGGTCTGGAGACCGGGATTCGGGCTCTGGCTGTGCCCCGGCCAGAATGCCAGGATGCCAGGCCCTTCCACTCTGGTCAGTTAAGGGGCTGGGGGCTCGGGAAGCGGTCATGTGGTCACAGCTGCTGTTGTTATTAATAACGCTGATGTGTTGCCATTAGTGAGGGAGGTATGGTGGGGCACTTGTCCCCCCAGGGGGCCACAGCAAGCTCTCCAGAGAGGCGGGGGAGGTGGAAGGAGCGTGGGGAGCCCAAAAGACCTTGGGTCCATCCTGGCCCTGCCACTTCCTGGCGATGGGCTTGTGCAAGTCACTTCTCCACTCCGAGCCTCAGTCTGCTCGTCTGTGCAAGGGGCGCACCCTGCCATTTCACAAATGATGAGGGAGCCTCGTAGGGGTTCCATCAGTGCAGCTGCTTCCTCTGCAGACCAGCACGGGGTGGGGTGTCCTCCGTGGACCGTGGCAGGTAGAGAGGGGCTCGGGCTGTCTTCCCTAAGGGTGACCTTGAGGAGGTGGCTGGAGGGTGGGTGGGCAACCACGGCCTCTCTGGCAGCCCTGAAGAAAGCCTGTATGAGGGACCCCAGCGCCTGGGCCTCCTTCTGCCGGTCGGGGCCTGGGCGGGCGCTGACGTACCTGCTGCTGCCTTGCACGCTGCCCTTTGAGTACATCTACTTCCGGAGCAGAAGGTGAGGCCCGGCCAGGGGTTCCTAGGAAGGGCTGGGCTTGGTGAGACCAGTGCCCGTGGCAGGAAGGGCGGCCAGCACACTGTGGGCAGAGTTTGGTTGGTGTCCCCACGCTGCCTGATGTTGGCCGCACGACCCCAAGGAATCTTGGTGGTTTCCTCTGCGAGGCGGGACTGATGGGGAGGCGCGGTAGCAGCTGGGACCGATTGATCCATTGGAAACAGGGCCTCCCGGTCCGTGCCTGGCCCCTCCTGTCTCTAGATCTTTGACCCATTGTTGCATCTGTCAGAGCCTCAGAAAATGTGATGTTTCTGAGGATAACTCTCGGGGTGGTTTGCCTTAGATTAACTGCGTGGCCCAGGCCAGGTGTCTTGACCTCTCTGGGCCTCAGATTCCTTTTCTACAAAATGAGGCCTTTCCAGGGCAGACTGGCTGTGGTTAGGCCCCCACTAACCACTCTCACTCGGCTGGTTAATGGGTTGCTCTGTCATGCTTATTCATTCATTCCTTCGATAGTTATGGAGGGTCTACCAAGGGCCAGGCCTTGGCTGGGGGCTGGGAGGCAGCACTGACTCAGACCCAGTCCCTGGCCTTGCGCGGCCCACAGCCCACCAATCATCACACACTCACCTGTGCGATCCAGCTATGCCTAGGGATACCTAGAGAGGTCTACACCGGCTGGGAACTGGGGCAGTTCATCTGATCTGGAAAGTCTGTTTAGAGGAGATACCTTTTGGGCTATAATCTGAAGGATGAGTAAGAGTCCACAAGGTGAAGAAGGAGAGGAAAAGCATTCCATCCAGATGGCCGGAACAGGGAGTTCCCTGGCAGTCCAGTGGTTAGGACTCCTCACTCTCACTGACGAGGGCCCAGGTTCAATCCCTGGTCAGGGAACTAAGATCCCATGAGCCACGAAGCATGGCCAGAAAAAAAAAAAAAGATGGATGATTGGAGCAGCATGTGCAAAGGTCCAGGGGCAGAAGGCAGAGGGAGTAAGGCTCATTTAAGGAGCAGAAATGAGGCTAGTGTCGCTGGAACCAAAATGTGGAGTGTGTATAAGATGGGGCTGAGGAGTCAGGCAGGGTCAAGACACACAGGGGTCTGTAGCCAGGTGAGGACTATGGCCTTTATCCTGATGGTTGCAGGAAGGCAGTGAAGGGATTGGGCAGGAAAGTGTCATGGAGAGACCTGTAGTTTTAAAAATTCTCTATTCCTTAGAAGAAGGTCTATGACAGCAAGCCACAAGGCTCTGTCCTGCTCCATGCTGAGTTAATGACTATGTCAGCCCTGCTGTCTAAATTGCTGGGAGACAGCTTTCTGCTGACATGAATTTTTCTGATGCTGAGCTTTTAGAATGAAACCACACGTTGAAATCAAAAAGGATAAATGCAAGTCCTAGCCTTTGCAGTTAAAAAAAAAAATCCATTTATGAGCATTGATGGGGAGGCCTGCCCAGACCACAGGGAAATTCATATTTGGTATTTTCTGTAATCTACATTCTCAACATGTAGATGGCAGTAGTAGAGGAAGAAGGTCCAGAACAAAGGAGGGGACAGTCCACTGTCACATTGCACCCTTTGGACCGACTGCCCAGTCGGTTTAGAGGCCTGGTTTAGAGGCCCTGATTTAGAGGCCCCTCTAAGGGCAGCACGTTGGGAGAGGACGCCCTGCATTGTCCAGTGAGTCTGAGAAGGTGTCTGGCCAAGCGTCCCCTCAGCCGTAGTTGGAGGATGCCACCCTCTGCTGGTCCTGCGAGGCCACGGGAGCCACGGGAAGGCACTGAGCACGGGAGGGCCACCGTCAGATGTGTGTCTAGGAAGTCGCTGGCTGTCAAGAGGAGAGTGGATGAAGGGGCATGGAGGGGGAGGGCAGGGGCTGGGCTGGGGAAGAGAGAGAGGAAGGGACAGAAACACGGAGGAGGTGAGGTGACAGTCCTCACTTGGCTGGTGAGAAACTGAGGCCCAGAGAGGTTCCCTGACCCACTCAGGTCACACAGCTAATGAACAGGAGAGCAGGCTGCACCCCAAGCCAGCCTGACCCCAAAGCCCTGCCCTTTCCACCCCTGGGCTTCCCCCTTGCACCCTGTGGAGGCGGTGACCCGACAGGCCTGGTGGCCTCCACCAAACTCAGAGTCCGTGAGGGATCCGTCCCCACCCCCTCGTGACTCTGCAGGAGCCCGTGGGTCCGACCTGCTCTGCGGCGGAGCCAACACCCCCCCCCCCGGCCCTTCCTTTAGCCCCGGCACCTCAGTGAAGGGCCCCCAGCTCTGCTCTGGCCCCAGGGAGGGTGGGCTCAGCGGGGCTGCACACCCGGGCTCAGCCAGGTAGCCAGGCTGGTGCTGCCTCTCCTCAGGGTGGTGGCGTGGCTGCCCGACGTGCCGGCCGACGTGCGGTGGATGCGGGGCTTGCCGAGGAGCTTGGCCCTCGAGGTCTACTCCAGGAGGAAGGACCAGCTCCCTGGGCTGGTCAGGTGAGACGGGCAGAGTGGGGTGGACCAGGAGTGGCCGCCCCGGGAGGGGGAGGCACCAGCTGTTCCCCTGGACCCCAGACAGGCAGTCACACCATCCGTGCTCCTGTTCGCCCACCCGTGCGGCCCCCAGCACCTGTTTGGTCCCTGCTGTGGGCCGGCCCTGTGATGGCCTAGATGCAGGAGCTGACCAGTCACATCGGTCAGTCTGCGGGGAGTCACTACGCCTGCTTCACAGAGACGGCCTGAGCTCACGGAGGACCACTGGGTCTCCCTGCTCACCAGACCCCCACTGGTCCTTCTGCCATCCTTGCTGACGTGCCCACGGGCCCTGCATGGGGTCTGGGTCGGGGCTGCCTGCCTCTCCCCGACCTGCCCTCCCTTCTGGCTGCAGACCCCAGCAGTCCTCCCACACCCAGTGGAAATCAGCACAGCGCTCCCCAGGAGTGGCACCCAGAACCTTCCTGCCGTCCCGGCTCAGCCGGAATAAGGACTTATTGCAGGGTTTGGGAGAAGAGTGATCCACGCTTCCCTAACCCCAGGCTCTGAAAATTCACATTTGCTGACTTCTGCTTCCTCTGCAGCCTAGTGGTCACGAGCCCCTTCCAGCCTGAGGCCGCTCCTCCCAAGGACCTGGCCAAGGAGCCCAGACCTGCCCGTCAGTGACTGGCCTCCCCTGACTCCCATCGTGGTCCTGGTCCAATGCCCACACCTGCCCCCAGTCCTTGAGTCCTGACCCGTCTTCCAGAGCTCAGATCCTGGCGCCTAGCCCAGGGTGGGCACTGGAGTTGTCAGCCACGTGGAGGACCAAGAGGACAGAGACTCTTATCCCAGGCCTTGTGACAGGTGGCCTCCAGGAGCTGCAAGAGGCCCCCCGAGTCCCTCTGTAGCCCCTGCTCCTGGGGCCCCGGGTACTTCTTTCCTGGGCAAGGCGCAGCCTCTTAGTCCACCCCCGGGGCACCGTGTGCCCAGGTCATCCTGCGTCTGTCTCGTCAGAGGGAGGAAGAGAGGCAGGAGCTGAGACACACAACTTACTGCTGGAATTTTCATGTGGGGGGCTTGGGGCAGCAGCTCCCGAGAAGAGGGCTTTGGGTGCTGTTGCAGAGCTGCTTGCAGGGCACTTCACAGAAGACGGAGAGAACGCCACATGCTCATGGCAGATGGGGGAGCAAGTGGAAATGATGGGGTGGGGCGTGCCTCCCCTCAGATCCTTTCCCTGACTTTCTCTGTCCTGCACTAACCCTCGGGGGTGACCCCTATGGTCTACGCCACTCTAGAAACCTTGATCGCAGCCTTCCTCTGGGTCCGTCATCTGGGAAACCCTGGCTGGAGATAAGAGGGTGGGAGGAGAGAGAGGGATTAAAATCTTCTCAGAATCCCAGCTGCATGTGCTGCTGTTGAGGTTCCCAAAGACCCCTGGCTGCCACCACCACAGCACATCCCTACTTACTCCTTTAGAAGGCTCACGATGCAGCAGTGCCTCCAGCCCTGCCCCAGCCCCCTCCGTCTCTAGGGCAAAGAGGATGCTGGGACACCAGACCTCCTCCTGCCTCTCCTAGGAGTCACTGCTCTTCCTGTCCTCAGAGCAGAGCCCACACTGAGCCCCTGGCCAGGCCCTTAAGAGACACTCAGCCTGGGGAGGGATGGGGAGGGTGGAGAAATGGAGGCAGGTGTGAGAGAAAAAGGAGCAATTATGTGAACAAAAGACATCATCATTCATTCATTTGACTTAATGAATTATAGGCTCTGGGGACACAGCAGGGAACAAAACTTATCTTCTGGTTTGGGTGCAAGAGCAGATGCTAAACAGTAAACAGGACAATGTGAAAATAAGGTGATCCCGAGGAAAGGCAGTGCTGTGAGGAGATAGGAGGGCGGGAATGGCGGTGGGGAGGGCTGGAGGGGAGCAACATGGGACCACGTGGTCCGGGAAGGCCTCTCTGAGGAGGTGGTATTTGAGGTGAGATCTGAGATGAGAGGTGAGAGCTGGCAAAGAGTTTTGTGAGCAGAGGGACCAGCAAGTGTAAAGAGGGAACAGCAAGTGCAAAGGCCCTGGGCTGAGAATGAAATTGGTCTGTTCAAGAAACCGAGGAACACAACCACCCAGCAATCATGCTCCTTGGTGTTTCCTCAAGGGAGTTAAAAACTTATATCCACACATAAACCTGTTCATGGATGTTTATAGCAGCTCTATTCATCATTGCCACACCAATTATGTTGCAATTGTTGAAACAAAAATGTTGTAATTATGTTGGAAGCAGCCAAGATGTTCTTCAGGAGGTGAATGGATAAATAAACAAGTGGTACATCCAGACAACAGAATATTATTCTGAGCTAAAAAGATGAGCTATTAAGCCATGAAAAGACATGAAGGAACCTTAGATGTGTATCAGTAAGTGAAAGAAGCCAATCTGAAAAGGCTACATACCATATGATTCCAACTATATGACATTCTGGAAAAGGCAAAACTATGGCCCCTGTAAAAAGATCAGTGTTTGCCAGGGATGCGAGGGGTGGGGGCTGAAGAGGTGGAACACAGAGGATTTTTTTTTTTTTAAGATTTCTTTATGTGGACCACTTTTAAAGCCTTTATTGAATTTATTACGATATTACTTCTGTTTTATATTTTGGTTTTTTGGCTGTGAGGCAGGTGGAATCTTAGCTCCCCAACCAGGGATTGAACCTGTACTCCATGGTGAAGTCCATCCACTGGACCACCAGGGAAGTCCGGGGAAACCTCACCCGGCCTGGACACGGACAAGACTGACAGATTGATATCTCATTCTCAATTCTATGGGTGGTGGTGCATGGCTGTTCTTAGTTGGTGGGGCGATTTGTCTGGTTAATTCTGCGCTCGAACCAGACTCTGGCATGCTAGCTAGTTATGTGACCCCCCCAGCACAGAGGACTTTGAGGGCAGTGGAACTACCCTGTATGACACTGTAATGACGGCTACATGTTGTTATGCACTTGTCCAACGCCATAGGATGTACGACACCAAGAGTAAACCCTAGTATAAACTATGGAAAAAGAAAAGAAGCCGAGCAGCCAGATGTGGCTGGAGCCATGGGAGTGACGGGGCGCAATGGGGTTGGTGAGCCCGTGGGCGGTAGGCAGAGGCAGGGGCATGGAGGGCACTCACTGGAGGGTTGAGAGCAGAGAAGCAAAAAGGTGAGTAAAAGGTGAGTGATGTCCAGGAGGCCTGGGGATGGGGATGGGGCTGAAAAGGGAGAGGAGAGGGACGGAGAGTGAGGACGTACAAGAGGCCCTCCAGCTCCCAACCCGTCTCCACCATCCGAGGGGGCTGAGCTGGCCTTTGCCCCCTCTTGCCGTCAGCTGGGTGGGAGTGGGCACAGATCTTGTCCCCTGCATCAGGAAGGGGGCTACCCTATCTTGAGTCAGGTAACCTCCAGGCCCCAGTGGTCCTCTCTGCACAGAACGGGGATGCTCTGTCCCCACTCCCCGGTGCTGAGTTTGGGGTTTCCTCTGCCACTGGAGAGGGAGGCCTGGCCACATGGGTCTCCAGATTAAGGATTTAGAGGCTCAGGAGGCCTCTGAGAATATTCTTGCCCCTCTGTCCTTTGTCCCCATCAAGGACAAAGGCCTCTGTTCCCATGGGCATCGGGCCTCCCCTCCTCACCCCCTCTCTTGTCAGTTCTTTGGGGTTCGCCCTGGGGTATCTTTGTCCTCATTGCTTTTTTTTTAAAGCTCTTTATTGGAATATAATTGCTTTACACTGTTGTGCCAGTGTTTGCTGTACACCAAAGTGAATCAGTTGTATTTATACATATATCCCCATATCCCCTCCCTCCCGTGGCTCCCTCCCACCCTCCCTATCCCGGCCCTCTAAGTCATCAGCCATCATCGAGTTGATCTCCCTATGTTATGCAGCAACTTCCCACCATTGCTCTGTTTTGTATCTCAGACAAGGAGAAAGAATTGGCCGCTCCCACCTTCCTCTCCAGCAGCCTCCTTCACTCAGCTGCATGTTGTTAAATGCCTCTAGCTTACTTGGCTGAATATCTCAATTGCTTATAACACTCTGCTCTGAAAACTTCTCTTTAGTCTTTATTACTCATGGGTTTTGTGTCCAGTTCATCTGTTCACAGCTGGGTTGTTGCAGAGACTATTCACAAGCATCGCTCATTGTACCTCACAGTTTAGTACTTTCCCACTTTCTCTCTTATTTAACTCTTAGGCATTGTCTCACATGGCTTTCTCCCATTGATCCCAGCTCTGCACTCTGAGCCCACGGACCCTGCCTGCTCCCTCTGCCTTGGGGCAGCCTGGCAGGGATAAAAAGGTGGTGATCTCTTCCCTCTGAAGCTGCTCTTCTGCATGGAGAACAGCACATGCCTTATAACCACTCCTCAGGGACATCCCCAACCTAGACTCGCTCCTCAGTAGGCCCCAGCCCCTTGTTTGTCCAAGTCCCTCCAGGTGCACGGGGTCCAGTACTGCCCTCAGTGTGATAAGACCAGCACTGGGCCTGAATTGCCTTTCACCTCTCATCTCCTGGTCACTGTCTCTATTAATGTGGTCTCAGAATGAATGAGCTTGGTTTGAGCAACCCCTGTGGGTTTCAATGAGCCCCCATCCACCACCAGTGCCATGCTCTTCCTTGAGCCTGAAGATGGCTCAGCTGACAAAGCAGACCACCCAGGAGCTGATGCAGGTCAGAGTTCCCTGACTTGCTACCTTTACATCCTCCTGAAACAGAGCCCTGAGGTGTTCCGAGTGGAGGAGGGACCCTGGGCTCTGAAATCAGGTTGACTCAGGTTTCAGTCCGATCTCTGCAACTCAGCGGAGTGACCTAGGGAAACCCTCTTACCTCTCAGAGCCTCCGTTTCCCCCTGTATAAAATGGAGACAATAACACACCTCGTGGGATATTTACTTGAGAAAATTAAACGCTCCTTGCAGAATACACCATATGGTCGGGACTGCTGCTCAGAAAGGGGGAGCAGGGAGTGACAGTGCATCAGCTACACTTCTGCTTTGCATTAGGCGTCAGACTAGGAGGACCACTGGGCCCCTTGGTGCCTCATACTGACCCTGGGTGGGGGACAGTCCAGACAAAACTCGGGGGAGCTGAGATTGGGGCCCAGATCTGTATGATGTCAGAACCCTCCTGGACCCTGCACCATGGTGCCCATCAGGTGTGCTAAAGTCATGGGGCCACCACCCTCCTCTTTCTCCTGGTGTCCCAGCCAAGGACCTCTCAGGACCCTGGAGCCCTGGCATAGCCATGGCTCCATTTTTGCACCACATTTCTGGGCTGGCGGCAAGCCCCCCCCCCCCCCACTGGCTTTCTGAGTGTCAGTTGTCTGCTGGGTGTGTCCTGATGCCTGAGGCAGATGCCCCAAGGAGCTCACATGCCTCTATTTATATATCTGTGGAGGTAATAGGGAATCTAACCCTCACAAGAGCTCACCACTTACAGTTTTCAAAGCCAGTCATCTCAGCTGATTTTCACAGCAACTCTGGGAGGTAACCATTATTCTCCCCCATTTTATGGGTGAGGAAACTGAGACACAGAGAGGCTATGTGCATTGGTAAGTGGTAGAGCTGGAAATGCCCAAGTGTGCGCTCCAGGCAGCAGAAGGATCCCTGGAGCATCACAGCTCATTGTGCACCTGCTCTATGATGAAGGGAAATTCTTTCCTTGATCCATTCCTCATTTCCCTGTCTTTAAAATGACTAGTTGGCTTCTAAAGGGCCTCCAGCTCTGCTCTGGGCCCATAATGTAGACAATTAATACCACTGTGGTCAGAGGGAGGAGAGATGATTAGCCACAGAGGAAAATGTTTCTGACCTGGGTCTTTACAGAAGCCTAGAATTTAGGTTGGCAGAAAGTCATTCCAGGAGTGGGGGCTGCAGGTGCAAAGGCAGGTTGAGGGTGGCAATTTAAACAGACAAGGAATCTGAGGCTCGGAGATGTGAAGTGCCAGGTCCCAGGTCCCACAGCAAGTCAGTGGTAGAGTTAGCATTCAAGCCCAGGTCAGGCCGTGGTTCCATCCTGTCTGCATACTAGAATGCTGCATAGAAACACTGATGCTCAGGACTCTTCTGCAGAAATTCTGATCTTGAGCTAGACCTGTCTGGGCAGGAGTGTGATGGGAGCCTGTAGTTCCTGGGCACTAGTGTCCTCAGGGGCCACCCTGTGGGTGTGATCACCTGCCTGAGCCAGTACCCTGTGACTCAAACTTCCTTAATGTCACCTGTGGCAAGCAGGCTGGTATGTGCCAGTCTGTGTCTGGGGTCACGTGATGCTAGTGGGTGACCTCTGCCCCAGCTCTAAATCCTGTGTACATTAGGCATCCCCAGATACCTCAACCCCTCTGAGCTTAGCATCCCACCTGTAAATCTAAGAATGTACACTAACTGGATATTTGGTGATGTTGAGGAATAATCATTACTTTTTAGTTGTGTTAATGTATTGGGAATGTGTTTTCAAACATTTCATATCTTTTAGAGATCTATGCCGAAATGTTTGTGAAAGAAATGATATAATACATGAGTTGCTTCAAAATAATCTGAGTGGGGAGGGGTGGGTGAGAGTTGATGAAACCTGAGTTGGTAACAGTTGATAATGGGTGATGGGTACATAGAACTTCATTATATTGATACTATTCTTTTTAATTTTGTATATGTTTGACATTTCCTTAATAAAAGAGAATGTAACCTTAAAGATTTGGTAGTACGTACACATAGGAAAATATGCATCAAGATAGAACATAAAACAAAGAAAACCAGGGCCACTGGGTATTGTGGCTAGCCAGAGTCCGGGATTGGGCGGGCATTCGGTTCTGCTGAGCTGTGCGCTTTCAGCACCGCGGACAGCGACCGGCGGCCGCTTCCCGGACTCTGCAGCCATAGGGATCTCAGAGGGCAGAGAACTTCCGGATGCACATTACTTAGGAAGACTCTCTACAGGACAAAAGACTATCCAGCCTCTTACATACCCCCAGAGATGGGACATTCACTACCCATGGGGAAGACCAGGCCTTGATGGACAGTTTGGGCTCATAAGAAGCTTCTGTTTCCTGCTCTTTAAGGATACCTTTGTCAAAAATGAATCAATCACATATATGTGTGTCTATTTCTGGGCTCCCTATCCTGTTCCATTTACCTATATCTATGCTTATGCCAATTTATAGCTTTAAGGTAAATAGGTCTATAGTAAATCTTGAAATCAGGTGGTGTGAGCCTTCCAACTTTGCTATTCTTATTCAAAATTATTTTGACTATTCTAGTTACTTTGTTTTTTCATATAGATTTTAGAACCGGCTTGTTAATTTCTACAAAAGAGCGCATTGGGACTTTGCTTCGGATTGCATAGACTCTATAGATGAATTCTGAGAGGAATAGGCATCTTAACAATGTTGATCCTTCCAACTGATGAACAGGTTATATGCCTCCATTTCTTTAGGTTTTCTTTAATTTATCTCATCAATGTTTTGTAGCTTTTGTTACACAAATCTCGCACATGTTTTCTTAGATTTATTCCCAAGCATTTAATGTTTTTTGATGATACTGCAAATGACATTTTAAAAATTTCAATTTTCAATTGTTTGTTGCTAGTATGTAAAAATACCATTGAGTTTTGTTTGTTGGCCTTGTGTCTTATGAACCTGCTAAACTCATTTATTCACTCTAGTAGTTTTTTTTTTTTTTTGTAGAGTCATCAGGATTTTCTATGTTAACAGAGGTTTTTCTTTAGATTTCTATTCTGAAAAAAATTAAACCCAAATAATAGTTACAAGAAGTAGGCAGAATAACACCTCCCGACCCACCAAAAGATGACCATATCATAATCCCCAGAACCTATGAATATGTTATATTACATGTCAAAGGGAATAAAGGTTGCTAATCAGCTGACCTTAAAACAGATTATCCTGGATTATTTATTGGGGAGACCTAATATAATTATAAGGGACCTTAAAAGTGGAAGAGTGAGGTAGAAGAGTCAGTATCAGAGTAATATGATGTGAGAAAGACTAAACAGGGCATTTCTGGCTTTGAAGATGGAGGAAGGGACTGTGGGCCAAGGAATGTGGGCGCCTCTAGCAGCTGGAAAAGGCAAGAAACTGCTTCATCCCTAAAGCCTCCAGAAAGGAATGGAGCTTTTCCACACCTGGATTTTGGCAAAGTGACATATGCATCAGATGTATGACCTACAGAACTGTAAGATAATAAATTTGCGTTGTTTTAAGCCACTGAGTTTGTGGTAATTTGTTACAGCACTAATAGAGAACTCATACAACAATGAACAGATACCATCACCTACCTTCACCAATTGTGGCATTTGCTACATTTTCCTTCTTTCTCAATGTATATGACACATGCACTCACATTAGTGTTATAATTGTGGTTTTTATAGAACCATTTGAAAATAAGTTGCAGACATAATTCTACACCCCCAAATACTTCAGCATGTCCTCCCTTAGAAAAAGAACATTCTTTGGCATAACCACAGTAGTTTTAAAATTCATGAAATTAAAAATTAATACAATATTACCAGCTAACATAGACTCCATATTCATATGTTGCAAATTGTTCCGGGAACATCCTTGTAAGTTATCTTTAGTCTCCTTTTATCTAGAACAGTTCTTCCAACTTTTTTTATTTTTGTCTTTCATGACATTGACATTTTTCAAGAGTACAGGTCAGTTGTTTTATAGACTGTCCCTTGGCTTAGGTTTTGTATTCTGTTCTCATTATTAGATTCAGGATATGAATTTTTGGTGGGAAAACCACATAAGTGATTCTGCGTTCTTCTCAGTACATCACATCAGGAGGCACTGTTGTCAATTTGCCATGCAAACTGGTGATGTTTATTTTGATCATTTGGTTAAAATGGTGTCTGCCAGATTTCTTCACTAGAAAGTTATCCTTTTGCCTTTGTAATTGATAAGTAATATGTGGGTAGATGCACTGAGACTGGAAAAATACATTTTCCCCGACAAATCTGCACCCATTGATGGTTTTAGCTTATCATATGATATACTTATCTGATTAATTACTATGATGGCAGCAAAATGGTGATTTTATAACTCCATCATTCCTGCTATATTTCTTAGTTGTCATTTTACTGGAAAGAAGAGCTTTCTTTTTTTCCCTCATTCATTCATTCATTCATTCATGCTTTTTCTTAGTTTCAGTATGGAATCATATGTTCTTTTTTCCCACTGTTCCTTTTCTAATTCATTTTAACAAATACCCCTTAAAATATTTTCATTTAGCTTAAATATATATATGCACACACAGAGTAAATTGTTATGTAGGTATAACATACACACACAAATCTTGTGTATGCCTCAATAATTTTTTTACATATACATCTATATAGGATATAATTTGCAGGTCCCAGTGAAGATGAAAATGTAGGGCCATTAACATAATGGCATTAAAACATGTCATTAAAATTACTAAAATATAAAACTTTTTGCTTTCTTCCACAATCTCTCAACCTGCATGGTGTTTTTAATTGTCTATTTAATGCCACTCTCTCCAAAACTGGGGTACTCATGGGGTACCTGCAGACCCTCCCAGGAGCCTGGGAGACCCAGCCCATGACTCCCAGAGCAGCCCATTGGCTGTCCATTTCCTCCTGTTAGCTGTCGGGGCTGAGGCATCTTGCCCTGGCTGGGAGCAGAGACCTCAAGCCAGGCATCACCCCTTCTCATTGGCCTGCTGTCCCAAGGCTATCACAATATCCCCACCAGGGAAGTGGATACTTGAATTGATGGTGGGAGAGAGGCTTACCTTTGTTGATTCATCCACCAAATGCACTGGGATGCTGCCAGTCTAGGACAGAGAAGACAGGGATGGCTTCTATCATGCTCTACTCTAAGATGCCATGGCCTGCCAACATCAGACCTGACCCTCTTGGTGTTGGCCCCAAGGCCCCATGGTCACAGAGTTGAGACACTAGAGAACAGAGAAGTGAGCAGTCAAGACCTTGGAAGGCGGCAGGGGGACCACCACTGAACCAAGGCTCCAAGGCTTCGCCACATGCTTCATTGCCCTATCAGACTCCATTTATAAAGCACAAGTTCCAAGATAAAATTATTAAGAATTTTAAGATGCTGACCACAGAGCATTAAACCCCAAGTGCAGGGCCCTTCTGATTCCCCTGGTTGCATGAACATGAAGCAGACCCTGTGTCTGCATCTATATCTATATTCACATTTATATTCATCTATACTTATGCCTATATCATCATGTGGCCATCACTGAGAGCAAGATACAATGCTTCCAATACTCTGCAGGGTACTCTTGTGTCTACTCCCAATCAACACCCTCCGCTGCTCCAAATTAAACACTTTTCTGACCTCTGACCATAGATTAGTTTTGTTTGTCCTTGAATTGTATATGAATGGGATCACACAACATATTGCCTTTTGTGTTTGGCTTCCTTCTTTCACCATTTTCACTGTGAAATTCACCTGTGTAGTTGCATGTACCAGTAATTACTTTTTTTTTTTTTATCGCTGTGTAGTAAGAATTCCACTGTATGAATGTATCACACTTTATCCAGTCTAATGTTGACAGACATTTGAGTTGTTTCCAATCCTTGTCTAACATGTGCAAAGTGCTCCTAATTTGGTCTTTCAAGCTAGTTCCTGTGTTCTTTTGACCTATCCCCATCATTTTAACAGTTTCTTCTTATTTGTTTTTGTCAGAAAAGATATTTTATGCTCATCTTGTACTTTCTTTGCCCAGCCCTGGAATTTACCTTTTCTCCAAGATACCCTGGTTCTTTTTGGTGGGGAAGTATTTAGAAACCAAGATCTGGGCACTAGCTGTGCATGGTATTGCTGGAATACAGTGCCTAAAGGCCTTTTCAGAAAAGAAATAGATATTTTTTAAAATAGTAAATTCATGTCAATACCTTAGATTCCAATCTAAAATGACAGGGTTCTTCCTTGCTCTTCCTCATCTGAAACATCAACTTATTCACTCGCTCAATTCCTCCAGCCTTTGGTACCTGTCTTCATGCCATTACCTCATTGTCCTTAATGATGCCTTGGTACTTGGAATCTTCTCTTTGATTTTTGTGAAGACATTCTCAAGCTTCCTGGATCAGAGTTAATGCTCTCTTTGCTCTCTTCATCCACCTGTATACGTGGCCCCTGCCTGTCAGCCCACGTGTGTGTCCCCCTTGCCAGAGTGCACGTGTCTCAGTCCAGGGGAAGAAGGAGAGGGAGCAAGAAGGTCCTGCCTACCTACTCTGGGTTCTTGCTGGTGTACTTATCTCTGTCCTCTCAACTACAGTATCTAGGGGTAGAGATTATCATTCCTTTCTCACAGCCAGGGACACTGAACTTCAGAGAATTAAACCAGGACATTATCATTCTCATCTCTGTGTTCCCCTAGGCATACAGCAGGTGCTTGATACAGGCATACCTCAGAGGTACTGCAGGAACGGTTCCAGGCCACTGCAATGAGGTGAATATTGCAATAAAGCGAGTCACACGAATTATGTTTACCCTGTACCGTAGTCTATTAAATGTGCAATAGCATTATTTCTAAAAAACAAACAAAAAACCGAATGTACATGACAACTAACAAACACTTTATTGCTAAAAATTGCTAACCATCATCTGACAATGCAGGGTTGTCACAAACTTTCAATTTGTAAAAAACATATCTGCAAAGCACAATAAAATGAGGTATGCCTGTGTCTGTTTCGGGAGGGGATGGATGAGGGGTTGTTCTAAAACCTCTATGGAATCCTGTTGTTCTCAAATTGTAGTCTGCGTAAGAAATACTTTTTAAATGCAGATTTGCGGGGCACTCTCCAAGAGCCTGGGGTATCCTGAAGTCTGGGGTGGGTCCCTGGGAATCTGCAATGAGCCCCCTCTCTGCCCCCAGGATATTGTGAAGCATGCTATTCACAGCTCCTACTGCTAGCTGAAACTATCTCGGTCATTCACAAATGTAAGCTCCAAGAGGGCTAGGCTTTCGCCAGTCTCACCGGTCCGGAACCTCGACCGGTGCCTGGTACAGACCGGATGCTCTCCGAATATTTGTTGAACGAATGAATGACTCTCTAAGGCCCCTTCCAGCTGGAGTATTTCTTGAGCCTGTGTTGAGCGCTTGCTGAGGGACAGAGTCCCTGGGATGGAGCACGCTCGCGTGACGGAGTGATGCGGACGGAGGGCTGGGAGGACGAGGGCGGACCGGGGTCTCGGGCAGCCCTCGGGGCGGCCGGGTGCCGGGGGTGGGGCGGGGCGGGGCGGGGCGGGGCGGGGCGGGCCCGGAGGCCTCACAACGTCACGTCTGCGGGGGGCCGCCGGCGCGCTTCGGGCGGGGCCATGACGTCATACACGCGGAGCTCCGCTTCCACGCCGGCTCGGGCGCCGCGGCGTCGTGACGTCACGGCCACGGAGCGCCTCGGCCAGGGCCGACTGGGGGCGGGGCGCGGGCCGGGCGGCGCCGTGACGTCACGCCTGCGGAGCGCTGCGCGGCGGCTGGGGGCGGGGCGCGGGCGCGGGGTGCGGGCGGGGAGCGGGGTGCGGGGTGCGGACCGGGAGCGGGCGGCGCGGCGGCGGCGGCGGCATGGCGGAGAGCGAGGCCGAGACCCCCAGCACGCCGGGCGAGTTCGAGAGCAAGTACTTCGAGTTCCACGGCGTGCGGCTGCCGCCCTTCTGCCGCGGGAAGATGGAGGAGATCGCTAACTTCCCGGTGCGGCCCAGCGACGTGTGGATCGTCACCTACCCCAAGTCCGGTGAGCCCCGGGCGGACCCCACCCCGCCCCGCCCCGCCCGGCTCTGCGGCGCGCCCGCGTGGACTGGGCACCCGCGCCGGGGGCTTCCCGTCGCGAGCGGAGGGCGGGGGGGAGCGCCCGGACCCCGACAGGGCGGGGGGGGGGGGGGTCGGCCGGCGTCTGGGGAGACCGGCCTTTGGAGGTGGGCCCCGATGTCCGTGGCCAGGTAGCGTCCCGTGCGGATGGAGCCTGTTGGGCAGGAGCTCCCAGGAGGATAGGCCCAGGCCCACCTCCTCTTCCCTGCTATCCCTCCCGTTGTCCGGCTGGCTGTGTGACCTTGGGCAGTCCCTCAGCCTCTCTGTTCCTGGGCCCGGTTCAGCCTTTGATGAGTGCGGAGCCCTGGTGATGATCCTGGAAACGGGATAAAGCGGGCATCAGGGCTGTGTGCGTCCGTCACATCCTGCGTGGGCACCGGGTGGGGGATGGGACTGGCTGTGCCCGGGGCGCGTGCCTGGTGTGTTCCCCTGTTTCAGGGCCGCCTCCGTCACCCTGGTGTCGGGCAGGACCCAGGGCATCCACATTTCCTCCCATTAACTGACGTCTTTTTCATGGCCACCGTGTCACGTAGGGATGATCACCCCTACTTTACAGTGTAGGCACTGAGGCTCAGAGAGGGGAAGTTGCTTGCCCAAGGTCACACAGCTGATGAGTGGCAGAGCGGAGATTTAAAGTGTCCAGGACCTGATGTAAGAGATTATTGTGTAGTGCCTCTTCTGAGGTTTGTAGGGAAAAGAAGCAGCTTTGCTGTTTGAACATTCCTGCGGGTTTCCGTTGCTTCCTCTGTGTTGGAGAGGGAGGGAGACGCCTGAATCTAGACAGTGCAGTGCGTCTGACGCCCGATGTAGAGGGTGGCGGCCTTGAGGTCCTGTTGGAGGAGCAGGGTGGCAGGTCGCTGGAAGAGCTGCGCGCTTGGTTGTCCTAGTTGTGCAGGGTCCCAGACACCCCAGGGGTAGGCCTGGTCCTCCGAGGAAGATTGGAGTAGGGGCTGTCAGTGGAGGTATGGGGGAAAGTCTGAAGGTGCTGCTGGGCTGTCCTTGGGAAGAAAGAAAGGAAGGAGGTTTGGGGGTTCAGAATTGGTCAGATCTTGGAGCCACCGTTACCGCTCCTGCATGTAAGACCCCTCAGCTGGGTGTGGGTGGGTCTGTATTTTGGCCCCTCCTGTTAAGAGGGGTCAGTGAAGACCATATATAGCCTCGTGTCAGTTTAGGGCAGGTGTGCCTCCGTGTGGATTATGAGAAACTTGGTTTGGGGCGCTCCCGAGGATTTTGGAATTGCAGATGAGCAGTGGTGTCTCTGTGTCCCTCCATTTCGTGGCACGGCGATGGAGGCTGGGAAGTAGCTGGCAGGCTCAGGGAAGCCCAGGCTTAGCGCTTACTCGAAAAGCATGCACTTGGGGCTTGTGGGGGATGCTTTAGAGGGGCCCTGCATTGGGGGCCTGCTGGGGGCCTGCGGGGACTTTCCTGGGCACCTTGATGAAGAATGAGGAGTAGGTTTAAGGAAGTTCTCTAGATAAGCAAAACTGACATCTCGTTTGTAACTTGCATCTTTCAAAGACACGCAAAAACATACCCTAGAGTTTTTCACAAGGAGAGTAAACATGTGGCTCTTTCCTTTGGTGACAGAGAACCCAGTGGTGGCCAGAGATCCTTATGTGGGGTCCCCTTGCACAGAGCCCTAGAGAGCCTCCTTTTTATGTATTTATGTACTTACTTATGTATTTATTTATTTTGGAGTTGGATCTTTATTTATTTATTTAATTTTTGGCTGCGTCGGGTCTTAGCTGCGGCAAGCATGCGGGCTCTTCACTGAGGTGCACGGGCTTAGTTGCCCTGTGGCATCTTAATTCCCCAACCAGGGATCGAACCCACATCCCCCTACGTTGGAAGGTGGATTCTTTCCTGCTGGACCACCAGGGAAGCCCTGAGAGCCTCCTTTTTAAAACTTAAAAAATTTTTTTTCCACAGCCCTTATGGCCTTTCCGGGCCCTTATTGTTTCTCTGTCTGCCCCCTGCCTGCTTCTTTACCTGAGGGCTGGGTTACCTGAAGCCTCCCTTGTTAGAACCGTGTGTAAGCCAGCAGCAGGTGACAGTACTAACAACAGCTGACGACCTGCTGGGCTCCGGGCCGTCCCGCTCACAAAGGTCCGCATCTGTCATCACAGCAAACTCCTCTCAGAGCTCTCTGATCAGAGGTGGTCTCGCCTTTCACAAGTCGGGCACGGGGGCTCTGGGAGGTGAAGTGACTTGCCCACACTCGTGTGCATGGCACGAGGCTCGTTTGAGCTGACTGCGAGCCTGGGAGTGAAGGAGAAGCAGAGTCACGGGCTTTGCGTAGACCAGTACTTTCTGTTCCTTTTTTGCTTTCTTCGTGGTTCTCAACCTTGGTCTAGTCCATGCTTCTCATCCATTTCGTGGGGTGGAGACAGGATACGTGAGAAGTTTTCGCAGGAAGGATGACCTGCACTAGTTTGAAACCAGTGCTTCTGAAGGTCCTCCATCCTCCTGACCCCCACGGCCTGTAAAGTTCATTACATGAAATGATCACGAAGGGAACTGAAGAACTGGTCCCAAAAATCTGCTGAAAGGTTTTCTCTCAGCTAGAGGAGGAGGGCCCTGGAAGTCATCTCCAGCAGCAGCTGGTGTAGCAGGAAGAGCAGCTGGGGGGCAGGATCTGGGTTCTCGCAAGTCATTGCCCTCGGGTGATTCCGAGCCCCCGTTTTCCCTGCTGTGAAATCCACATCATAAACTGTACAGTCGCAGAGGCGGCTCCGGCTCTGGGGTCCTTGGAGGGGCTCTTACTTTGAGCACAAGCCTGTCGCAGGTTGTGATGGGACCTGGAATGCCCTAGGAGGGACGAAGCGGCCCCTTGGCGAGTCCTGTGTGCTAGGTGCTCTGCCATGTTAGTCCAGAGGCTCAGAGAAGGCAGGCGCCTGCTCAGAGTCACACAGCGGCTGAGGGACAGTCAGGTCCCCTGGTCCGCAGACAGCCTCGCCCCTGCTCCTCCTTAGGAGGACGAGAGACTCAGGCCCCGAGGAGGAGGGAGGATTCCACCTTCTCTGGTGTGCTTTGGGATGCAAGTCTCAGGACACGTCGGGATTTTAGGGGTTTTGTCACTGCTCTGAGTCCTGCAGGTGGACTTCAGGTGGCCAAGTTCACGTTTCCTTTCCCTTCCTGTCCCTTCCCTCTCCTCTTCTCCACCAGGAGAGGGTCTGTAGGAAGCACTGGTGCTTAGAGATTAGGGGCCTGACTTTGGACTTGAAGGCCTGGGTTTGAATACAGCTGTGCAGCTTATCTGCTGGATGGCCTGGGCAGATGACATCACCCCTCCGAGTTGGGCTTTCCTCTGGGGTAGGAGGGACCACCTCAGCCCCTTGCTGGGCGGCTGTGAGGATGAGTGAGGTGATGGGCGAGGGCTCCTGCCCGTCCCAGATGCACTATAAGCACAGGAAAGGGTCGTGTTATTGATGCCAGCTTTCACTCCCTAAGCGTGCATGGTGCCCAGACCCTTCCTAGGTGCCAGGGGTGCAGAGAAGAGTCCCATCTGGTGCCTGTCCTCAGTGAGCGCTCAGTCTGCTGGGGGCCAGGCACCTACAGGGTGGTTGGTGCTGGGACTGGGGCGAGTAGGCAGGACGAGCAGAAGCCCCTTCCCCTGCCTCGCAGGGGGACCACGGGACCCCTTGGGCTTCTAGTCCCCAAGTCTAAGAGGTCACAGTGAACTTGCAGGTGGCCCCAGGGTCCCTTGTCCAGCCCGCCCCCTCTGGTGGGGAACTGGGGTTCACAGGGCTGGGGACGTCTGGTGGTAAAGGTAGCAGTAAGTGGATCCTGCTTTTTTCCACAACACTCCACTACTTCTAGAACTTTTTTGTGTTTCCGACAGTGGAGCTCAGGTGACAGGTTAGGACTGTGCTGTCTGGTGCAGGAGCCTCTAGCTACAGGTAGGTATTGAAGTGTAATGAATTGAAATGAAATAAAATTAGAGATTCAGTTGCTGAGTAGCACGCGTCACATGTCACCAGCTCAGGAGCCGCAGTGGCTAGTGGCTGCGGTGTTGGGCAGCGGACCTCAGCGGCTTCCACCGTCACGGGGGTCGGCGCAGGGTCCCACCGCGCTCCCAGCAGCAGGAGCCCGTTGCGCCTTCTGAGGGGGATCAGAAGGAGGAGCAGACCCTGCTCATTGCCACTCGTCAGTCGTCAGTCGTTCTACAGCCTCTTTGGTCCCAGGATGTCGAGTGTTAACCCGGCTGTGTCCGGGAGACATCGCGTGTCTGTCCTCGGGGTCCCAAGGTTGCGGAGGCTGGCTCTGGAGTGTGCTCTCTGCTCGGCCAGAGCGCCCTCCTCCTGACTTCCTTCTCCTTTTGGTTCCCGCTCTTCTTGAAGGGCATGCTTGTTCCCTTGTCACTGGCAGGTGGGACGCAGTGAATCACTGCTGTCAGGGGCATCAGGCCCCAGCTCCACCCCCGTCACTGTGTGACGGCAGCTTGCGCGTGAAAGCTGAGAGAGCCGGGCCTGGTGGGTTCATTTACGTCTCAAATAAGACACCGGGGGGCGGGGAGGCCCACAGGCCCCAGGCTGGGTGGTCACTTCCCTTTCTTTGTCTGCACGGGTCACCGTGCCCAGGGGAGGGGGCCTCGGGGAGTGTCATGGATGAGGTGGCCCTGCCCTCAGGTGCTTGCAGTGACACTGGGAAGCCAGGCTGGATGCTGGAAGCTGCCTGAGGCCAGGGTGGTCACTCTCAGGGTCAGGTCGGGGGCCCAGGCAGGAGGGCTCGGAGGAGGAGGGTCACTGGAGGAGGGCATGGAGGGGGTGGCCCGGGACCCGGGCATGAGGGGTGGTGAGACTCCTGGTTACAGCTAATGTCTCCCTGTACCTCGTTTGAGTCTCAGAACAGTCCCGTGTTCTTGTGATTGTTTCCTTTTTTGGATAGAAGCAGGCGCAGTGAGGGGAAAGGGTGGTATCAGCATCTGAGGGTACAGTTTTCACGTGTAGATGGAGGAGAGGAACCAGCCACGGGAAGAGCTGGCAGAGGGACAGTGGGGATGGGAACCGGTGTTTCCCCAGCGTCCGTTCTGTGCCAGGCGCTCCCCAGGTTTTCACATATGGTTACGGCGTTTCATTTTCCCACCGTCTGGGGAGGAGATTGGCCTCAAAATGCAGATCGGGAAGCATCTGCAAGATTTCAGGGTGGGACTCGTCACCCACCCTGAGCTCACGTTAGTGCCAAGATCAGGGTGACTGTCCCTCCCTTCCAGCTGCACAGGGTGATGAGTGCTTCTCAACCCAGCGCTTAGTTACCTGCCTCTCAGGAGAGTGTGCAGGGGCCTGAAGATGTTACCAGAAGGTTTCGTTCGGGATAACTGTCGACTTCCTCTTTCCTTTCCCCTCTCCCTTCCTCTCCTCCTCCCTCTTCCTTCCCTTTAGTCTTACTCCAGTTGTTTGCACATAATCAAGAGGGCTTGGAATTGGAGAAGGAGGTGGCAAGTCCAAGTGCGTGGGTTGGGGGGGAATGTTCTTCTCATCATGTGTGGGGCTTGGGAGAGAAAGCCTCGAGAGGCACCTACAGGGTTCTCGGGAAGGGAGCACGGCCTCTAGGAGGAGCATCTTTCTGACGCCAGTGGAATAGGAAGAGACCCCAAGCCCCACTCTGAGCTCCAGGGTCTCAGCCGGGCCCCTCATTTCTCGTTCCTCCTAGACAGTGACGACTTCTCTGCCCTCTCCGCGTCCCCCGCCTCCCACATGTGCTTTGTAACTTGCTTCTGTGGCTCCTACAGCCGGGAAGCTCTCAGATCTGTCCACCCCTCTCAGGCTCTGCTGTGGTCCTGGGATGCTTCCTGTCTCACCTGGACTCCCTTGGTTCAGGGTTCCCCCGTTGTGTTACTCCCCCACTTGGTTCACCTTTCACTCTGCAGTGAAAGTGACCTCTTAGAAACACAGACCTGACCTTGGGCAGTCTCTCATTAGACCTGACCCCCCATTGCCATTAGGCAATGGTAAACTCCACTCTGAAGCCCATCCTCCTGTGGTCTGATTTCACCTGTTCTGCCCTCTTACTCAGCCATGTAGGACTGTCTGAACACACCAGTCTCTTTCTTCCCTCCAGTCTTGCTTCTTCTGTCTGATGTGCTCTTCCCTCCCCTCCCTTCCTCTCCTTTTCCTTCCCTCTGATTACCTGATGAGGACTTCCCATTTTCAAAACTCCTCTCATGTGTTCAGTGTGGGACTGAACAGCTGCCTGTGCCTCCCTCCTCCTATCCTTCAGCACTTTAGAGGCCACTCCATTGTCTCCCAGCTTGCATTGCTTCTGTTGAAAAGTCAGCTGTGATTCTTTGTTCCTTTTGGAATGGACCTTTCTTCCCCCCTCTGGTTACCTTTAAGATTTTCTCTTTATTTTTGATTTTCAGCACTTGAATATTAACGTGTCTAGGTATATATTTCTTCAGGGAGGGGCATGCTTATTCTGCTTGGGGTTCTCTGAGCTTCTTGGATCTGTGGTTTGATGCCTTTCCTTGTTTTGGATGAATTCTCAGCCATTATCACTACAAATATTTCTTCTGTTCTCTTTTCCCTTCTTTTGAGATCCCAGTTATATATGTGTTAGATTATTTGATACTATCCTATAGCTCTTGGATATTCTATTTTTTCACCCTTTTTTTTCTCCTTGTGTTTCAACTTGGGTAATTTCTGTTGACCAGTCTTCAGGTTAACACATTTTTAAAAAATTAATTAATTAATTAATTTTGTTGGCTGTGTTGGGTCTTTGTTGCTGCACACGGGCTTTCCCTAGTTGCAGCGAGCAGGGGCTACTCTTTGTTGTGGTGTGCAGGCTTCTCATTGAGGTGGCCTCTCTCGTTGTAGAACACGGGCTCTAGGTGCATGGGCTTCAGTAGTTGCGGCACTTGGGCTCAATAGTTGTGGCTCATGGACCCTAGAGCGTAGGCTCAATAGTTGTGGCACACGGGCTTAGTTGCTCCATGGCATGTGATATCTTCCTGGGGCAGGGATTGAACCCGTGTGCCCTGCATTGGCAGGCAGATTCTTACGCACTGCGCCACCTAGGAAGTCCAAGGTTAACACATTTTTGACTGAAGATATATTAAAGCCACAGGTGTTAGTTTCTGCAAAACTCCCCCAGTCAACAGTGTATTAACTGATTCTTCCACTGCATCATGTCTACCGATGAGCCCCCTTAAAGCATCCTGTATTTCTGTTATTGTGTTTTTATTTTCCCTCTAGCATTTTTATTGTATTGATAGCTTTCATCTCTCTGCTGAAATGTTCATCTGTTCATGCTTGTTGTCCACCTTCTCCATGAAATCCTTTAACATTTTAATCAGATTAACTTTAAAGTCTGATTCTGTTGATTGTTTTGTCTCTTGACTGGGATTTTTTTTTTTTTTTTTTCCTTTTCTTAAGGCATAGAACGTTTCGATTGAATGCTGGACACACTGTACCAGCAGTAGAGATTGGAGTCAGTTGTATTTATGCTTGGAAATGGGCCTGGCTTTTCTTGCCAGGCCATTAGTGTAGGTGGTGAGTCAGTCTGGTAGGAGTTGGGCTGTGTTTGGGGTCTGCTGTCACTCTGGTCACTTGAGTGACCACTGTTTTTCATTCCTGTAGCATCACCTTGTGCTTAGCATGGGGGTGGGGGTGCTGCATTTCCAGAGCGTCTTTCCTCAGAATTCCTGCCTTACCCTCAGCTTTTGGTCTGAGCCTTAGAGGGGCTCCTCCCCCCCCCCCCATGCTTGTCTCCTCCCTCAGGGGTGGACTCTGTTACTTGCTGCTCTGTTGCTGGCTGGGAGAGGAGGGTTTTGCAGGGGAGGTCCTCTGTCCCTGGTCGAGCTGCAGCCTTGGGCAGGCTCTGGGTTCCTGGGTCTTGGTGGGGCTTTCTCAGCGATGCCTCTTAGTGGCAGCCAGCTCTGCCTTGATGGTGGGTCTTGTGCAGGAAAGAGTTTCACATCCCTCTTTCAGCATCTGGAGGTCTCAGAACCCAGGAACAGCTTCCGGCCGCATCCCCCACAGGGGCAGAGTTCCTTTCTTTCATCCAGTCTCCAGCCATGTTGGGTCTTCACCAGCCCCCTGGGGGGCAGCAGCTTTTGCTGCCCCTCCCCCAGTGGCTTAATGCATTCTTCTCATAGAGGAGAATGGTCCCGGCAGGGTTTTCTCCTTTTCCTGTAGCCATGATGCTGAGGAATACTGTCTCCACCCTGTCACCCCCCCCTTCTTTCTCACGAGCACCTAGTAGGTCTGCAGAAGAGTCTGTTTGGTGCCGGCTCTCTCCTTGTGTCTGTTGCTCTGCAAGCCCGCAGTCAGCCTTTGCGCTTTGTGGAGATTCCACCTGGATTCTCCTTGCCCATGTGCGTGGTGCCTGGCCTCTCTTCCTCCTGGCCCGTCTCCTGGGATTCCAGCCTCTTGCTGCCCTGCAGCTTTAGCTCTCTGTGGGCCTGAGTCAGGTGGAGGGGGTGGTCTGGCAGCTTCTCCGGCCTTTGCTGGTTACTGTGGAGGCCGTGCTCCTCCCAGCTCTCTGCACCCTGGCTGCAGCGGCGCTGCTTCCTGCTGTCCTGATGGTCAGGTGAGGCGGTGGGCGTGTCTGCAGCTTCTGGGCGGTCAAACAGTCTCTGGACAGAGTGATGCTCTGCTGTTGGCAGGGAGCGGGGACCCAGCTGGGGCATCTGGAGCGCATTAGGGCGGGTGCGCAAGCTGTCCGAAACATGCTTTGCAGACTTCCTGGAGTTTTCTGGAAGCTAAGCAAGTCATTTCCAGGGGGATCGGAGAGCTAGAGAGGCTTGGGCTTCCAGGGGGCTCTTGTGAGACTCAGCTCAGCCCGGGATGAGCCGGGGTCTCCTGGAGCCCCTCTCCCATGAGGGGCAGGCCGTGGTCTGGGTGATGGCAAAGACACTCGAGCCTGCCTTGATCCTTCTCAAGCCTCAAGCAGACGGGGAGCTGAGAGGGAAGCCCGTCTCTGGGGGCTGGGGGGGTCCTGTCATCCTCAGAGCTTCACAGCCAGGGAGGCCCCTTATCAGGTGAGGAACAGAGGCCTGAGGAGAAGCAGGCCCAGGTTCTGGGGGCAGAGCCCAGGTGGGCCGGCCCTGGGGCACCAGCATGTGGGTCCTGGTGTTTGATCTGTGGGGTGGTCCTCCGGGGGGTGCGGTGGGCAGGCCCACTGGGACGGGCTGAGTCTTCCTGGAGTCCAGGCCTCAGGAGGCGGCCAAGCCGGGATTTCAGATTCTCGAAGCCCACGCCCACGTGGTCTTGCTGTTCGTGGTTTTGCCTCCCCCGTGGGAGGCGCAAGGCCTGCATGTGGGGGAATGAGCCTGGGGCCCAGAGACCCAGAAGCAAGACCCAGAAGCAAGGCCTGGCGTGGAGAAGTGAGGTGGGAGGTGGTCTCAGGAGGTGAGGAGAAGAGGAGGCCAGGAGCAGTGCCCTTGGGAGACAGGTGGGCACAGCACGGGGGTCTCCCTGGAGGGGTGGGAGGCTGGGGCTCACCCACTAGCTCCCGCCCCACAGCAGTGGAGGGTGCTTGGGGCCCAGAGAGAGCAGGCGCAGGCACTCCTTGCGTGGGGGGCTGCGCGTCAGCTCCGGGGCGGCCGAGGTGGGTGGGTGGGCGCTGACAGGGTCTGCTGGAGGACAGGTGTTGTAAAGACCCAGGCCCGAATCTGACTTGGGGCAGGGCGCTCCCCTTCCAGGTCTCCGCGTGCTCCTTTCTGGTGGGCGGTGTGCCCTGTCTCGCTGGGCTGTTGGGAGGACTGGACGTGATGATGGGCATGGAAAGCCCTGCTTGGGAGCAATTCGCTGTTCGCCCTTCATTTTCATTTCCTCTCCTTCCTGTCAGCTCCACCTGGAGCATTTCCTGCCTGTGGCTGCAAGAGAGGCCACCTAGACTCAGCACCCTAAGACGGTGGTTGTTACTGTAGCCCAGGGCCTGCTGTCCTGATCTCCACCTGTGCGTCTGCGGGCTGCCTGGGGGCCCTGCTGCAGGCTGGACGTGGCTGGGGCAGTTCTCCTTCGGGTGTCTCCTTCTCGTCCTGGAGCAGGAGGCTAGCCTGGGGATGTCCTTCCCTTGGGGACGCTAGAAGCACAGCAGAGCAGGTTGGAACCCGCAGAGCTCTGTGCCTCTGCCTCCCTGCAGCGGCTGCAGCCAGTCGCCCCCCGCCACCCCGCACCCATGGTCACGGGGACCGTCTTCTGGGAGGGGCTGTGAAGTCACACAGCGGACAGTGTGAATGGGGCAGCGTGGAGAACTGGGGCCCCTACTGTGGTACCTGGAGCCCTCCCTGGCGCGCTGCAGCTCACTGGTCCGTGCTCTGGCCCTTTGGGTCCCAGGTCGAATGCTGCTATTTAAGAGGAGCTTTCCCTGACTTTCCCAGGCTCTCCTGGAGGCGGGGCCTCCCCTCCCGGGGGAGCCGCCTGCTCTGCCTGAGGGGTCGGCAGCCTCTTGGTAGGGGGTTGTATACCGGGTCCTGAGTGTGTTTCCACACCTCTGATCCTAGGCACCCAAGAGCTCAAGAGCTCACCCCAAGGAAGCTGAAGGGCAGAGGCCTGGTGACTTTGTCAGGCCCCCAGGGTCGCTGCAGAGCTGGGCTGGGAATGTGGGCCCCGGATTGTCCGGCCTCTGCAGCAGGGATGCGGCAGGCAGGGCTCTCTAGAGGTCGGCAGCCTCGCCACCTGGCTGTGGGTCCAGCTGTGCCACAGCCACGGACATCGTCCCACAGGAGGGACCGTCACACCCAGTGGCCAAGTCTGTTTTCCCTCCGTGTCCAGCAGGGCCCAGGCCACAGGCAGGCTCACTTCCCAGGGTCCGGCCCTGCCTCCCTCTGTCACACCCTTGCTGCATCCCCAGCTGGGAAGTGGTGGGGTTAAGGCTAGAGCTTCAGCCTGGAAACCAGGACGCGCAGCTTGTGGCCTTGGTGTTGCTGCCCACTTGCTTTGCGCGCTGTGTGTGTTTGTGTGCACGTGTGGTGTGTGTGTGTGTGGTCTGTGGTGTGTGAGGTGTGGTGTGGTGTGTTGAAGCAGTTCCCCTCCGAGTCTGCTTCGTCGTGTGAGCTGCGATGCTAAAAGCCGCTGCCGGGGGGCTGGTGAGCCTCAGATGAGGAAGGGGCCGTGCCAATTCCTGGCACAGCGCCTGGGACACGGAGCACTGTCCTGGCTGTCCCTGGGGGCCTGCAGGGCATCCCGTGCGAGCCAGTGTGGGCCTCTGGTCCATGTGCAGCCTGGGGCGGGAGCCGGGCCGTCCCCGTTGGGCTGCGTGTCCCGAGGGCCAAGTGTGAGGGCTGCCGCGGGAGCTGAGGCCTCTGTGAACGTTCCCAGGACGGGGAGGTGATCAAGGAGAGCGGCTCCCTCTGCTCTTTCCTTTCCGACAGGGAGTGTCGCGGAGGCCTTCTCAGCGTCCTGGGAGAGCACGTCCCACCCTGGGGAGGGGCCTGCAGGAGCCCCGGGCCTGGCTGGTCCGGCGGCTCTGAGGGGCCGCGGCTTCAGGTGCTGAGGTGTTGCTGTTTCTGAGGGAGCCGGGCAGACCCCGCTGTGACACCTTGTCGTCCGGTGCCTGCAGGGTGCCCGTGGGGCAGACTAGCCCCGTGCTCAGTGCTGCCTCCATGTCAGACCTCACCACGTGACGGTCCAGGACTAGGAAGCCCTGAGCCCCCGGGAGGAGGAGAGGCGGTGACTGTGGGTTGTGGAAGCTCAGGTGTGGCGGCTCGGTGTTAACCGACGTAGCAGGTCAGGGCCTAATGCCGGCCGAGGGGAGGGCACGGCGCCTGCACCCTGAGCCTGTGCGCTGCAGGGTCCCAGGCATCGTGCACCTGGCCCCACGGGTGGCAGCCCTGATAGGGGGAGATGGAAAACAGGAGGCTGTGGCAGAGACTTTGGGGGAAGTGGATCCAGAGAAGCTGTGGATTTGGGGGTGTCACGCGCAACTGCAGGCTGGGATATGCTGCTGAATCAGAAACGGGGATTGAGTGAGAACTACACACTTGAAAGGGAGGTTCCCAGCCCCCTCCCCCACTTGGCTCCTGGGATGCCTGTGGTCCCCCAGGGCAGAGAGTGGAGGCATCTTCTCTGAAGAAACTGGCCCCAAAGAAAAGACTTAGAAGTGCTTGCATGTGGACATCTCCCGTCTCAGCTGTGAGGGCACCCAACCTGGGCTGTGTTCACAGCCACGAAGCCCTGCAGTCAGCAAGCCTCGTCCACCCACTGACGGTCGCGTCCAGTGGCTCGTTCTTACCTGTGGGTGGGCTCAGGGTCTTCAGAGCTTAACGTCTCCCACATGAAGGACACAGACCTGCAAAAACAAAACAAAAAGCAGCAAAAGGAGCTCGGGGGAATCGAAGACAATGTACAGAGCAGAAGAAAACCTAAAAAACGAAACACCGCCTGTACTCCTAACTGCGTAACATCGTCAGAGAGTAAAGACAGGTGTGCTTTCACTAAAGAAATCAACTGCACCAGAAAGGAGCAGGCAGAGATCATGAAAGAACTGCTGGGGGTTAAAAATATTGTAGCTGAAATTTTAAAAACTCAGTTGTGAGGTTTGGATGGTCAAGCATAGGCAGCATCCTGGGAAGTAGGACAAAAACTGTTACAAGCTGATGACAAATGGGAGCAGGAAGATAAGGAAGGTGGACGGTCTCAGAGTTCCAGAGAGAGAGAGCAGGGAGAAGGCGAGAGAGAAAGTTTTTGAAACCAGGATTTCCAGAACCCAGCACCGTGAATAGTAAGAGACCCTACTGAAGAGCTTACTGTGAAATCTCAAACCTGAGATAAAGAGAAGATCGCAAAGCTTCCCGAGATAAGAATGGGCTAGGAACTGGGAACCAGGACCTCAGAGTTCTCAGCACAACACCGGCAGGTGGACGGCAGGTGGACGGCAGGATCATTGTGTTCAGGGTTCTGAGGGGGCGTGGTCCCCAGCCTGGAATTCCACACCCAGCCCGACTGCCTATCCCACAGGAGGTGGAAGCACGTACCGTCCCACACAGTTGTCACGCTCGGGAGGCAGCTAGGGGGTGGGCTCTGCCACTGTGTGCGTGAACACCAACGAGGGGCACATGGGTTAAGGACTCGGTCCATCCAGCCCGAGGGAGATCGCAGGAAGGCAGTTGTGGGGCGCTGATGGGCAGGGGCAGGACCCTGAGAGGTAAATGGGATTAGAGTGCACCCCCTGCATTTGGCCGTATGGGGAGGGTTTGCCGCAGAGTTGGGGAAGGAATTAATAGGTACAAGCAAGCAAGCAAAGGAAACAAAATCTTGTGCAAGAAAGCAAGTGCAATCACTACACGGTGTACTTTGAATTAGACTGAAAATTGTGCCTGGACTGTGATGGGGGAGGGAAGCCTGTAGGAGGGAACGTGGCTGGGTCATCATCTCGCTTAGTTAGATCAGTAGCCCATCAAAACATACGGATCTTGAAATAACCTGATGGTAAGAGAAGAATCGGCAGGGGTTTGCTCTGGGCTTGGGCAGGGGGTAGGGAGGGGAATGGAATTTTCCGTCTTTTGACTTTCAAACTAGGTACACGTGTGACCTTGGTAAATAATAAAAGTGAAAATAAAAGAATTCCAAAGGGTTTCAGCCCCAGGATCCCTGTAGTCAGGGGCCCAGTTCCTATTGGTTCTAACCATATTTCTCTGGTACCCCTGTCCCCAGAGTTCTGGTGGGAATCTTGATGGGCTCCACCCCAGCCTTGCGGCAGGTTGCCCTGGACTCTGGATCCCTGGGGAGTTCCACCCAGAACTCCAGTGGTTTCCCGCGGGCCTCAGCCTCAGAGGTCTGGTGTGAGACTCTCTGCTGCCGCCGGGGTGCCACCCGGGAGCGATCTCACCGCCTTCAGCAGAAGCCCGGCTGCGACCCAGCGCATCGCGTCTTGACTTGAAAACGAGCTGTTAGAAAATGTGTGGCTTGTGTTACTCCCCGCGAGGCGGCCCCGTCGGGCCAGCCCCGCTGCTCCTGTGTTGAAAGCCTGGCTGTCCTCCGCCTCACCTTGGGTTTGCAGGGCTGCAGGCTGGCCTCCTGTGAGTCCCCAGAGGGATCATATGCAGGGGGTGGTGGGGTGGGGGCCGAGGCCCCGCTTCGCCCCCACCTGCTTTTGTACGTCTAGTCCGGTAGCTGCGGGAGGGGAGGCGCCCCCAGTGTCCCACTGCAGCCCCCCGGTCTGCCCTGCAGCCATGTGATGGGCCCCACACAAGACCCCCTTTCACCCCCTGCTCCTCCGGGAGTGCCAGGGAGGCCGTGTAGGGAGTTGGGGACGCACGGACGTGGGTTCCCACTCCAGGGTCAGCTCTCCCCTTCCCGCTCTGTGACCTTGGACTAGAACCTGAACTCTGAGCTTCCTTATCCACACTGCGGGTGCTCGTAAACCCTCCCTCTCCCGTGCGCAGCCCGGCAGGTGGAGAGCTTCCTGTGGGCCCTAGTGCGGCTGGTCTTCCGGTGCAGGTATGTACTGGAAGCGCAGATGGAGCTTGTGAAACTGCTGTGTCGGTACTGATGTGAGACATATTAACATGCAGATAATGTCTGTCTGGGTCATTGCCTGTGGGGGCTGCAGGGGTGGGGGTGGGGAGCATTACATATAGGTCCTGAAGGCCTCCCTGGGAGAGGCCTATTTTGGTGGAAACTCTGCCCACAGTCTGATTTCTAAGTGCACAGACCCGCCCAATGCAGCTGCCCTGAGCTGCAGGGTAGCCAGGCCTCACCAGGAGGAGCCCACATGCCGGCTCTGTGATCTTGGGCCTCAGGAGCCTCATCTGCAAATGGGGGTGATGGTCCCCACCTCCCAAGTTGGTGGGAGAGTCCTGTGGTTAATGGACAGAAGTTCTTTCCGTTCGAAGAACCGCCACACCACGTTCTTCCTTCAGGGCCTTTGCTCCAAAGCTGCCTCCTCCAAGAAGTCTTCCTTGATTGACGTATCCCCTTCTGATTGCTCAGCACCCAGGGTCGTTCGTGCATTCAGAAAAGGTGAATGGAACCTGGCCATATGCCGGCTCTCCTGGCAAACAGCCAGAGAAACCCACCTATGCCCTCAGGGAGGGGGGCGGGGTGGGAGCGTGGAGGACTGTGCAGGCTGCTCCCAGGCTGTTGGTACAGTGGGGACTGGGCAGGGCGGCGGGTGCAAGTTATGCGGCTGAAGGATGTGCGGGAGTGAGGAAAGGCTCCAGGCAGGAGACCACCAGGAGGCGGTAGGAGCACAGAGAGGTGTGGGCGGGGGGGCATGGAGCGTGGCCGGCAGGCCTGCGGGGCCGAGGTGAAGACCTTGCTCTACTCCTGGGAGGGTCCTCGGTGGACGGGGTGTCCTCTTAGGTCCCTGCTGGGCTGGTCGGGTGGTTCTGGCTGCTTTGTTGGAAACAGACTGAAAGGCAGGTGAGCAGGGCAGAGAGCAGGGGGTCTCCCGCAGTGCCCTCCCGGTAGAAGGGTCAGCTCCGTGCTTACCTTGACAGCGTGACCAGCTGAGGGGTAGGTGGGCACCAGGCAGCAGGTTCCCAGGTGCGCCAGCGTGTGCAGGGGTCAGCATGGAGCTGGCCTTCAGGGTGGGGCTGCTTGAGGCCCCGGGGGTGGGGAGTGTGAGCAGCCAGCGGAGGAGGGGTCAGTGCTTTCGGGGCGGTGGGGTGGGGAATGGGGAGATGAGGAAGCAGAAGCAGAGACAGCTTCCCCCGAAGCCAAGGGACCAGAGTGGTTGGGGCGGAGGACCTGGCCAGCGTGTCTCTTCTGAGGGGTCAGATGGGGTGATGACCAGGGCGGCCCTGGCTGACTGGGGCCCCAGAGCTGAAAGCCTGGACGGAGTGGGGCTGCTTGCGGGCTGCGGGGAGCGCAGAGAGCCGCCCTTCTCCCCGGGCCCCCTCCCTGCCGCTGCGCGGTGCTCGCTGGGGCTCTGCCCTGGGCAGCCAGGTGTGTGGTTGGCCCGCTGTGTGTCCTGACCTGGGCCCCCGCCCTTCCTTCCTGCACGGACGCCGAGGTGCTGGGTTTGCCTGCTGTGTGCCGGGCCCGGGGGTGTTGGTGGGGAGCCGGGCCGCCGCCCCTGGGGTGAGACCGTGTAGTTGGTGCGGTAATTGGGCGCATCGTAGGCGATCCGAGGAGGGGCGTGGTGCCGGGTGAAGATGGTAACAGGGACGAGGGGTCCGAGAAGGCCGGCTTGCAGGAGACGACGTGGAGCTGCTGTGCACAGGCTGTGGAGTGAGGGGGCCCAGCGGAGGGAAGACACTGGGCGGAGCCTCCCAGGGAGGGGAACCTGCCCCTGGGGGCTGGTGCAGAGAATCAGGCGTCCTTGTTAGGTGGAGGGACCCCCGGCCTCCAGTGTGTGGACAGTGAGATGCTTCAGAAGGTTCTGGACTGGGGGCCGTTGACCCTGAACCTGAAATTCACTGTACATAAGGCCTAGAAGGGCCGTCCACGAATCTGGACGGGGGACCTGTCCAAGCCGCGTTGCCGGGACAGCCCGTGGGGTGACCTGCGAGAAGGGAGGTGGCGGGCAGGGGTGCGGCGCTCCTGCTCCCTGGAGGGCCTCTCTCTGCCGCTGAGGGTCTGGGGTGTCCTCGGGCTCAGCTGTCCCATCTCCGTGTTTGCTGGACCCCCCCATCTTTCTTGGGGAGCAGGTTCTGCTGACCACAGCAGTGGGCAGACAGGTGGTTTTTCCTTTGAGCTGAATTATGACGTGTATGTGCGTGCTTCCACGTCGCTGCCACCAGAGCCAGGTAAAGGACCATCCTCCGTGTCCTCTCCGAGTCGATAACCTCCCCCCCGAGAACCACTCTTGTCACCTCTGTCGCCGTAGCTTCCTTCCCCGTCCCAGGGCCCGGTGGCCGTGGGCGCACGCAGCCCCCTGGCAGGCAGCCTCCGGTGCCTGGCTCACTCTGCTCACGTCCTGTCGGGACTCAGCCCCCCGGGCGCCGCGGCTGTTCGTGGCTTCCACGGCTGCCCAGCGCCCCACCGTCGGAGTCTGCCGGCTTATTCGTTCATTCTGCTGCTGACTGACGTTTCTGTTGTTTCCAAGGTGTGCTCTCCTGGGTAACACTGCGGGGCTGTTCTGGTGCACATCTGTCACTGTTGTCTTGGTGCATTTCTCCGATCCCAGGGCGTACCTGTGTTTCTCTTTAGTAGGTACCAGTAGACATGGTTCTCATCGTAAATAATAATTGGCTGGCGAGTCATCCCCCCGGACCCTCATCACTCCTGGGTGGATGAACATTCAGCCTCTGGAAGCCCAGGACTGAGAATCATCCACGCGCCGCCGTCCTCGAGCGCTGGGGAGGCAGGCGCTGTGTGTCCTGCTCACTCCCCACGACAGCCTTGAGACATCTCCTGCCTGCGTGTAGTGCTGAGAAAACAGGCGCGCAGAGAGCCTGGCTCAGCACGGTCGCCCCCAGAGGTGGGATCGGGCCAGGGTCTCGTGCCTAGCCCGGTGTTCTTCCACCAGACGCGAGGCGCTCCTGGGGCACCCCCCCCCCGACCCTGTGGCCCTCCCGCCCTTTCTCTGGCCGGCGGGCGCTGACCCGAGAGCGGGTCCGGCCCTCGGGCTGCCCGGCGCCCCTCACCAGCCGCTCTTCCCCAGGCACCAGCTTGCTGCAGGAGGCGGTCTACTTGGTGAGCCAGGGGGCCGCGCCCGACGAGGTCGGCCTGATGAACATCGAGGAGCAGCTCCCAGTCCTGGAGTTCCCACAGCCGGGCCTGGACATCATCAAGGTGAGCGCCTTCCCACGGGTGCAGCCCGGGTGACCGTTCTTCCGGGGGGGGTTCCTGGGGGCCCTGCGGGTGGAGCGGAGGCCGCGCGCTCCCGGGACCCCCAGGTAGCCGGCAGGGGGAGACCGACGGGCCTGAACCGGTGACAGTGGACTGAAACGGAACCAGCGGGTGACGTGGGTGACTTGGAGGAGGAGAGGAGGCAGATGCCGGGAGTGGGGGGGGGGGGGGGGTGTAGGGTCAGGGGCCTCCCGCCGTGGCTCATCACATCTGTGAGGGGACTGGGTGCGATGTGTTCGCATCCAGTATTTGCTATCCAGGGAAATAAACATTATCCCCAAGTCCTGTCCGTTCTACCTCTCAGACAGATCTGGAAGTTTTTCTCTCCGCCCTCCTCTCTTCCACCTCTTAGTTCAGGCCTCGTCGCCTGTGCGGCCCACCTGTCCGTTCTCCCAGTAGGTGAGCGTTCTGAGATAAGCTCTGAGAGCGCCCCGCCCCGGCTCATTGTCCCGTGTGAGCTGGGCTCTGCGCCCCAGCCCGCGGCGCTGGCTCACCTGCGGGCCCAGCCCTACCGCCCCTGTGCTGGCCCCGGTGCTTCAGCGCGTGTTGACCACCGCCAGGTCCTCCCGTGGAGCTGCGTGGGCGCCTGCGCGTGCCACCCTGCTCTTGGCTTTGGGGTCCCGCTGAGAACGGAACTGGCTGTGATGTCACAGCCCTTGCAGAACCTAGATCCCAGTGAAGGAGCCCACAGGACAGGAAAACCAAGAGTCCTAGTGGCTGCAGGGGGCAACGCGGATAGGGTGGGGCCTTGGTAGGGGATGTCTGAGTCAGGGCCTGGGCGGGGAGCCCTGGCTGAGGGAGGGGCCGGGCACGTGCAGGAGCCGCAGGGAGCTCTGTGCTGAGGCCGACTCCAGGGCCCAGCAACCCCTGCGCCCTGTGCTCCTGCTTCTCCCGCGGCCCCTCACGGCCCCTCGAGGCCGCATCACGCCCCACGTCCTCTGAGCAGGCCGCTGACGGCACGCTTTGACTCAGGCTGTGGGTGCCGAGGACGGGGACCGAGGTGGCTTGTGTCTGCCCCCAGGGTCCAGCCTGGGAGGGGCTGGGGGGGGGGCGGTATGTCAGGTGAGAAGGTTGTTGGGGGTGTGGTGCTGGTCCTGACTTGTCTGAGGCCCCGTCCCCCGGGGCCCCATAGAAAGACTGAAATGGGCAGTCTGCGTCCTCTGAGCACCTCTCCTCCACTCTGCTGCAGGAACTGACGTCCCCCCGCCTCATCAAAAGCCACCTCCCCTACCGCTTCCTGCCCTCCGACCTTCACAATGGCGACTCCAAGGTAACCCCCGCTCCCCGCTGCTCCCCGTTCCCAGAACCAGAGGCCCATGCGCCAGTCCAGACGGTGGTCTGTCACAGGCACACGTTCCCAGAGAACCTTGGTGGGGTGAGACCTCTGGAGAGCCCGTCCTTGAGCCTGTCTCTCGCATTTTATCCATGTTTCTCATTTTGCCTTTTTCTCACAGTTGAACTTGACCAGCAAGGCCCAGCCTCTGCGCATTTAAGGCCTAAGGACTCATGGCTGATTTTTTTCCCTGTTTTCTCAACTGCATTAGTCCTGTGAGGCCTGTAATTCTCATCCCCAGGGTCAGGACTGTAATTTTTCTGTATTCTGCTGACTTTAAAGTGGTGCTAGAGACACCCCAAATGTTCATAGCAGCATTATTTACAGCAGCCAAGGTAGGGAAGCAGCCTAGGTGTCCATCAACAGATGAGTGGACAGAGAAGGTGTGGTATATGTGTACAGTGGAATACTACTCAGCCATAAAAAAGAACAAAATGTTGCCGTTTGCAGCAACATGGGTGGACTTGGAGGGCGTGGTGCTAAGTCAGACAGAGAAAGACAAACACTGTTTGATATCACTTACATGTGGAATCTAAACAATACAACAAAGTAGTGAGTATAATTTTAAAAAAAGAAGCAGACTGACAGATATAGAGAACTAGTGGTTACCAGTGGGGAGAGGGAAGGGGGGAGGGGGAGGATAGGGGTGGGAGATTAAAAAATACAAACTATTATGTATAAAATAAGCTTCAAGGATGTGTTGTACAACATGGGAAATACAGCCAATATTTTGTAATAACTGTAAATGGAGTGTAACCTTTAAAAATTATCCATCACTATATTGCACACCTGTAACTTATACTGTACTTCAGTTACACACAAGAAAGTAGTGCTAGAGACAGAAATATGATAAGACACTCAGGTAATTGTCCTAGCTGATGCTCTTGTGTGGACAAGAGAGTAATAGTGAAAAAGTGTTTGGCCTTGGCGTGAAGGGCTGACCTTGCTGTCGGAAACAGGGTCAAAAGAGTGGGTTGTAGGTCGGTGGAAACTGCACAGGGCAGCCTGCCTGGGACGGAGGATCGCAGGCTAACCTCGTCTGTCCCTCCACCCGTCCCTCTGTCCATCCATCCGCCCCTCCCCCCCCCCCACAGGTCATATACATGGCCCGGAACCCCAAGGACCTGGTGGTGTCGTACTACCAGTTCCACCGCTCGCTGCGGACCATGAGCTACCGGGGTACGTTCCAGGAGTTCTGCCGGAGGTTCATGAACGACAAGTGTAAGTGTCTGTGCAGCGTCACGCGGCCGGCAGGGCGGGGTGCACGTGGCTCACCGGGCGCCCGTGTGTGCTTCGCGGCGCCCCCAGTTGTACGATAACCACGGGGTGGGCCTGCTTTCCCGCTGGTGGGTGGGGAGCTGGGGCTGAGGGGTGTCAGGAAGCTTGTGTGAGGTTGAGCTAGTGCGAGGCAGAGCGGGCGTCCAGTGCTAAAGCTCTTCTCTCTCCCCACATCCTTGGGGTTCTGAGAAGTTCCCCAATGAAAAGCATCCCTCTTCCTGCCCGGGTTCCGAGCGGTGAAAACGGTGGCCCAGTTACCTCTGTTCCTGTTGCCTGAGGCCAGAGTGGTGGAGGCTGTGGCTTTGTGGGAGAGCCCTGTGGGCCTTTAGCTGCACTTGGGATCAGGCTTGGCCCCCAGCCCCAGGCCCAGGTGACAGGTGGGGTACACCCTGCGGGGGAGGCAGGGCTCTGGGCGGGAAGCTTGTTCCCAGGGGAGAGGGGTGAGCTGGGGCCGAGTGGGCCAGGGTCCTTCCGTGTCTCCCCTCCCTGGGGAGGAGTGGGCCGGGGGGGGAGCCGTCCCCGGGGTGGTGGGGTTGGCCGCTCCCCACTGTGGTTCTGTTCCCTGTCTTCCCCTGAGGGGGCTCCCCCATTGCCTCCCATGGCTTCCCTGGGCATCCTGCTGTTCAGAGTTTGCGCCCAGGAGTGTTTTAAAATGGGTCTTACACACCTTTTAATTACATCTGCACAGAGACGACTCCACATCTAAGTCTGAAAATACTTCCTGTTTTATTTCCCAACTCAAGTAACCCTCAGCCTCACTGCCCATTTATTGTCCACCCCAGGGAGGGGTTCTGCAGTGAGGTCATGTGACAGGAGTAAGATAAAGGCGTAGTGGCCGTCGGGGGTGCAGCGCCCCAAATTTACATGGGACCCAGGGTGGCCCATCCGGAGCTGCCTCCCGAGCCTGGCTGAAGACCAGACCCTCCTTAGTGCACCACCCACACCACCCAAAGGCCCTCTCTTCCCTGCCCTTGACGGACGAGGACCTGGGGAGGAGGCCCTGGGTGGGGGGGCTCAGGCATATGTGGCCCCAGCACCTGTACCCTAAGGTCCCTGGGACCTGCTAAAGGCCTCTGTCCAGCTTCCCTTCCCCCCAGCCCACCCACCACCTGGCTCAAGCCCCTCCTGGTCTGCCAGACGGTGGAGCAAGCCATTCCTCTGGTTCCCACAGCCCTGTTTTTCAGTCCCGGTTTCCATTCCTGCCTTTGTAGAAGCAGCCACCTGCATGGGGACGCCACCAAGTTCGTACTGCCCCACAGTGCAGGGCTTAAAGCCTCCTGCTCAGGCCAGGGCAGTTAGAAGTTATCCAGTACAGGCCTCCTCTCCATGCTGTGAAGGTCGCAGCACTGCCTGGCACTGACGTTCAAGGCTGCACACACTTGCTGTGGTCCCACCAGAGCCTCCGCACCCGTGTACTCCCCATTCCCGTGTATTCTCAGTGCTCCTGCCCAGGGAGGCGTGCCTGCTCTGTCCAAGGTTCTGGAGAGCTTGAGGAGCGAAGTGCAGAAGGGGCCGTGGAATGCCGCTGTTCCCTAGCAGGGCGAGGGTGCGCCGCCCGAGCCCTGTGTTGGCGTCGTGACTGCACGCGGCAGGGCGGGGGCCTGGGGCCCGTGTGCCCAGGGGACAAGAGCAGGGTGGGGGAGTCCTGTGTGAGTGACCACTGTCCTCACGTCCCCACTGTCCCTGAGTCACAGCCCCCTCCCCGTCCAGCCTCCCCTCCCTGTCCCCAGCGGCCCTGGTCATCTGTCTGCGAGTGTTCTCTGGGAAGGAGCGGGGTTTTCTTTCCCCCACGTCCATGCCCAGTGGACTGCTCAGCCCCGGGCACCGCTTGCCTGCTGTGTGTATTCCAGCTGTGGGCCAGGACTCGGGAGACGCCGCTCGGGGCCCTGAGGTCATCGGCCTTTCAGTGAGCTGGTCAGGTCCCTTCCTTCTCTGCACTCGCCCGTGTCCTGTAAAGTGGGAAGGCTGACCTGGCTGTTACATCCTGCCCTGTGCGTGGGTTTCCTCCTGGTGTGGGAAGGAGCGGGGATGTGCCAGGCCGACTGGGGGGGTGCCAGGCCTAGAGTCCAGGGCCCCGCAGCTAGAACCTTGCCGTGGGGGCACCGGGGCCCGAGAAGGCCAGGGTTCGCCCAGCAGCGGGTCCCCAGCAAGGCCTTTGGCTGAAGCCTGCTCTGTGTTGATTCATTTACCCGTCCCCTTCCAGAGCCCCCCCCCCATTCTGCATAAAGTCCGGGAGGGGGCCTAGTTGGCGCAGAGAGGACCTTCTGCTCTGCTCTGGTCCCCAAGGCCCACCCCTCCGTCCCCCATCCCCCAGGACCCCTCGTGGGACTGCCGGGCCCATGCTGCTGCTGTGCTGCCACCTGCTGGCGGGACGGCGGGCTGACGTTGGCAGGTCGGGCTGGCTGGGACCGGGGGTTGGGTCACCCCGTTGTCCCAATCGTGGTCACGCATGTAAGGGTGAGAGGTTGTCAGCACCTGGAGGTGTGGCTCTGCGGGGGCAGGAGCAGCCCTGCCCTCAGTGGACTCGGCGGTACAAGCAGGACCCTCACCAGTGCCCCATCTGGTCCCACCCCCGGAACCTTCCACCAGAGAAGGGGACGCACAGGCGCTGCCCCCGCAGGCCCTCCTGCGCCAAGAACTGTGCGCGCTGCTCTCCGTGCCCCCGCAGCCCGGGGTGGGGTACAGGTTTTGTCGTCACCCCGTTTACCCCGTTCACGGAGCAGGAGGAGGCCAGAAAGGTTCAGCCAGTGAGGACGTGAGGCCGGCCGCCTCCGTCCCGAGCCCTCATCCTTCGCCCTCCGCTCTCCTGCCCGCCCCCCCCCCCCCCCCCCCCCCCCGCTGTCTGATCTTTGATCTTGCCGTCTGCTTCTGATCCCCGACATGGTCCCCCCGCCCCGCTTCTTACGCCTTTACGGCCCATCCGCAGCCCTCGCCGCTGTGCTCTCCATTTCCCCTGCCGCCTCCTCCTCCCTCCCGCTGCCTGCCCAGCCTCACTGGCCCTTCGAGGCCCACCCATGTCCGCGGGGCCTCCCTCCCAGTGCCAGTCACTCCATGTCACCGTCACCAGTGTCCGTGGGGTTGGCTCCCAGACGGGGAGCTCCTCCGGCCCTGGACCGTGAGGTCGCATCCACAGAGCCCGGTGTCGGTGAGCTGGACGGGTGCTCGGGCAAGGGAGGGTGCAGGCAGCACGGCCATCACTCCTGACTGGGCCCCTATCCAGCTGGCCCTGCTTCTCGAGGCCCAGCAGGCCCCGGGGCCCCACGTTCTTGGGCCAAGACTTGCCTCTGATTAATGCGAAGCCCCCCTTGGAAGATGCCCTCACAGGGGTGGGCATCTCGGTGTGAACTGACGGTGAGAATCAATGAGTTTTATGAAGAATGTTGTGAAGCAGCCTGGCTGCCCTGGTCGGTACCTCTGCTCGTGTGACCCGCAACCCCACACCAGGGCCCTAAGGAGCGTGAGAGATGCAGGGGCTGTGGTGTGGGTGTGCCCTGTCATCCCGGCCCTGCCCCAGCCTCGTGTGCCAGGAGCGGACCCGCTGCCGCGCTTCATCCCCACGCCTTCCTGCTGCTGCCTGGTTCCAGGGCTCTGTCTGTGAAGTGCGTGCCGGGCAGGCCCCATTCTCCGCTCCCATCCTGTCCCCAACACAAAACTGACTGGTCCCATGTCCCACTTCTCTGGGCGTCGTTCTCTTCCTGGTCACGGCTTGCTGGAGAAGCTCATGGGTGCCGGTACCATCCATACCCCGGGAGGACAGAGGCCGTCACGCTAAGGGTCGGGGCTTCAGGTGTCCTGGAGGTGGGGGCCAGGGACTGTGGGCAGGAGGGACTTGTGCAGGCAGCCAGGGGACGTGGCCCATCCATGGGGCTGCCTATAGAGCCCAGAGCTTCCTGACTCACAGCTACTGGGCAGAGGAGGGGCGCCTTCTGGGAGGGAAGGCAGTGCGCAAGGCCACCTCACACATGCCTGCTCCCTCCCTGTGACTGGTCACCTGTCCCCTTGTCTCCACAGTGGGCTACGGCTCATGGTTTGAGCATGTGCAGGAATTCTGGGAGCACCGCATGGACGCGAACGTGCTTTTCCTCAAGTACGAAGACATGCACCGGGTGAGCGCCGCGGGGGTGGGTGCAGGGGTGAGCGCCGCGGGGGTGGGTGCAGGGGTGAGCGCCGCGGGGGTGGGTGCAGGGGTGAGCGCCGCGGGGGGTGGGTGCAGGGGTGAGCGCGGCGGGGGTGGGGGCAGGGGTGAGCGCCGCGGGGGTGGGGGCAGGGGTGAGCGCCGCGGGGGGTGGGTGCAGGGGTGAGCGCTGCGGGGGGTGGGGGCAGGGGTGAGCGCTGCGGGGGTGGGTGCAGGGGTGAGCGCTGCGGGAGGCAACTGCCAGGCTCTGTACCCGCAGTTCCACAGCCGCAGCCCCCAGGGACGGAGGGTGGGGCCTGCAGCGCCAAGCCCCCAGCATCAGGGCTGACAGTGGGCCGCGGGAGTTCTGGATGGACCCAGGGTCCCCCCGATCCGTGGTTTGCCCCCAGCCCGTGCCGGCCTCCCGGGCCCCTGGCCTGCCCTGGCCCCTGGCCAAGCGCAGCTTCTGGGTGGGTGGCATTTCAAGAGGCCCATGTGTTGTGTTTCTGCTTCAACAGCAGTGGAGCAACAGCCGGACTCACCCTGCTGCCGCCCAGCACCTTCTCTGGGGGTGACCAGCTTGGGGCAAAGAGCTGAGATGGCAGAGTCCGAATGTCCCGTCCCAGCCTGTTTGCCTTAGGGTGGCGGTTCTCAAAGTGCTGAGCTCCCCGGCGGGTGTACCTGTGAATTGATTCGTGTGACCAGCTCCTGAGTGCTCGGTACAGAGCCTGGCACAGAGGGCGAGGGGCTCTGGGTGGGGGCTGAGTGCATGGGCCAGGCCGGGTGGTGGTGCTGGGGCAGCAAGGCGGGACCTCGCCTGGAAGGGGCAGCGTGTCGAGTCCCTGCACCAGCCCTGTCACCCGCAGCGTGGTGAGGGCCTCGCAGTGTGTGAGGTCCCCTGGGTCCTGGAACCCCGCTACCCCTGCCGGGTCTGAACCTGCTGCTGCCCGGGGGGAAGTGCTAACACCTCTCTTTCTCGGGGTGGCAGGGACAGCGTGAGCCACCCCCTCCCCCATGTCCTTCCCTTTCCTCGGCTCCTCTTTGCTGGGGGACCTCAGACTTGTCTCCGCTCCCGAGCCCCTCCAGGCAGGCTTGCCCCATCCCCAGCTGTCCTGTGAGGGTCACCACGACCCCTGTGTGGCTGGGTCCCACGGTCCCCCCGCCCCGGTGGTCGCACACTGTCCTGTGTCCCCGGCAGCAGCCCTGCCTCTGCCCCGGACCTCGGCCCTGGTCTCCTCCGTCCACACGCCCTCCCCTGTCTGCCTCAGCCGGTGCTCGGGCCCCAGGCCAGATGTGGACCCTCTCCAGCTCATCTCCAGCCACCCGCTGCGCCTTTCTGCCTGGGTGTCTGGTGGAGCTCGCAGACTAATTAACGTCTCCCACCCAGACTCGCAGGTGCCCCTCAGGTCCTCCGCGCTTTCTCCCGTCTGCATCCACCCGGCAGTCTGGACTCACCCTAGACTTCTCTCTGGCACGCTCTGCTTTCATTTTCCGAACCCTGTTGGCTCTGCATTCAAAACGTATCTCTTCTCTGACCTCTGACCCTTTCTCCCCAGTTCTGCCCGTGTCGCTGGTGCAGGTCGGCGTCTTTCTGGCCTGGGTTTTCACAGCCTCCCTGCCCGCCTCCTTCCCCCCACCCCCCAACACGAACCATAAAATGTACTGGATGGTGATAAATGCTGAAAAATAAAGCTGAAAAGAGAAGTGCTGGGGGGGTGGGGGGAGGTTTAAGTGCAGGTCAGGGAAAGTGTCACTGATGGGGACAAAGACCTGAAAAAAGTGAGGGAGGGACACCTGGGGAAGAACATTCCAGACAGTACACAGCAAACATAAAGTCCCAGAAAGAACCCACCTGACGGGCTGAAGGAATGGCACAGAAGCCAGTGAGGAGCCGGCCGTCAGGCCCCTGCAGGCCGGGGTGAGGGTCCAGGTGTCTGCCCAGAGGGATGAGGGCCAGAGGGACACGTCTGCCTGAGTGAGCAGGTGGGCGGGGCCCCTCCAGAGACTATTGGGCTGTGTCCGTCTGGAGCTGCTCTCAGGAATGGTGCCACGATGGGCCCAGAGGGGGCGTTACGTCAGAAGTCAAGTGTTGCTGAATCTTGCTTCACACCAAGCCGGCTCCCCCTGCCCGGTGAGGTGGGCTGGCCCTGGGGCCTGTCTGGGGTCCCCACGGGCTCCCTGTCTCCCGAGTGCAGGCAGAGTCTGGATTCCAGCTGGTGGCATGGAAGGATGGGAAGAGAATGAGCTGGTCTTGCCCCTGGAATAGTTCCAAAGTGCTTTTACTTCTTGCTGCTGATTAAAATGACCACAGCTATATCAGGACCTCACGTCTGCTTCCAAATTCCCCGGAGGACCTGGGTGTGAATTCCAGACCTGCCACTTGAGAGCTGAGAGCTGAGTGCCCTTGGGCAGTTTCTTAACCTGGATTTTATTTCCAGACGAGGCCAATTTCAGGCTTGTGTTGAGGACTAAGTACGGCCGTGGATACAGTACCCAGAGTAGTGGTCAGTAAAGGCGGCGCCCCTGACGGGCTCCCGTGCTCTGCTCTTGTCTTCCAGGACCTGGTGACAATGGTGGAGCAGCTGGCCAGATTCCTCGGGGTGTCCTGTGACAAGGCCCAGCTGGAGACCCTGATCGAGCACTGCCACCAGCTGGTGGACCAGTGCTGCAACGCCGAGGCCCTGCCCGTGGGCCGGGGTACGCGCCCCTGCCCGCCCCGCCGGAGTTGGCCTTGTGCCCTGCACGCGGTGTTGGAGTTCACGGGGTGGCTGCCGGGCTGTGTCAGGCTCTGTGGGCAAGAGGTTCTAGGCGGGCGCCTTCCCAGACGGCCCCACCGGGCAGACCCCGGGGATGGGTTTGGGGCTGTGATGTCTAGAAGTGCGGCGTGCGCCCCAGCTGGCCCCTGGGAGGCAGAGGCGGAGGGCGGGGCAAGCCCGCGTGCCAGGGGAGCTGGCGGCACGGGAGGAGCGGCCCGCCCAGGGGAAGGGGTGTGTGTGTGCCTGTGGCGTGTGTGCGCATGTGTGCACGTGTGTGCGTGTGTGAGAGGGCGAGCGAGCAGGAAGTGCAGGCCCCTCCGGGGTTGGCCAGGCAGCCGTCCCGGGGGCCGCGTTCCCTCGTGGCACGGGAGCCGTGTCTGGGGTGTGACGCATTTGGAGGCGGGGCAGGTGTTCCAGGCAGGGGTCCTCCCCAGACCCACTCGGGTTGCTCTCCGTGCCCTCGGGGCTCATGGTACTGAGGCTGCTTGATTGTGGAGAGCTCGGGCATGAAGATCCCCGCAGCCCTGGGCGGTGGCTGAGGCCCCGAGAGCCACCCCTGCGGCGAGAGTCGGGCTCTGCGGGCAGCTGCCCGGCGAGGAGAGAGCAGCTGGGCTGCGGCCTGGCGGGAATCAGGCCAGGCCTTGGAGCCTCTCTAGCCTTTTGTCCTTCCTCTAAGCGGGGCTGGTCGTGGCTGCCGGCTCGCAGGGTTGTCCTGAAGGTCAGGGGCGAGCGCCTTCCTGTAAAGGCAGGCCGGCCGCTCTCCAGGAAGACATGAGCAGGCCACGTCACCCTGCCGTTTAGTTCCTGGCTGCATCTTCACAAGTGTTTATTATTTAAAATTTATTTGCTCTTTTTTAGTTTTGCTTTCTCTGTGTTTTGTTACCCTTGGGCGTGACCTTCTCCAGAACCCCCTTCAGTTCACTCGTGTGGTTGAGAAGCGTCGAGAACATACTGTGTGTCCATATGTTCCTTCCGATGTGTTTGTTTTATCATCGTTTACCTTGGTTTTGCTTTATTTCAGTTCTTTGATTTTGTTTTCTTTTAGCACATTGCCTCTTTGCTCAGAAGACCTCCTTGCGTTGGTGAGAACGCAGGGGCTTGCGTAGCCGGCTGCATTGCTTAGATTTGGTTCATGTCACAGCCTAAATTGCACTGTCTTGATTCCAAATCCTAAACCAGGTGGGTGACTCCTTTGATGAGCTCTCAGCTGAGAAAATAATCATGGAAAAATTTATTTATGGTGTGATTGGTCTAGAGGCTTCTAATTTTGTCCCTTAGGTATCATTAGAGGGTAGCAAGCACAGCTTCTCTGGTTTTTTTTCCTCTCCCGCACTGACATACAATTTTTTATCACCGAAGAGAAAACCCTTGTCACTTTGGATCTATCAGCTCAGCATCTGCAGGGTTGCAGTTTCACACGTGAGGTCCGCTCAGGACAAGGACGACTGTTAATAACAGAGCTAACGAAGGGTGTTGGCTGGAGACGCTCAGAGCTCTGATCTCAGAGATGCTGACGGAGGACAGAATTCTAAACGAGCATTTCAGTCCCCCGAGGCGGTTATTTAAAAGCACAGCTCCTGCCTACGCAAGGGCGGGAACCCCACTCCTGACATCTTCAGTCGCCATTCACATGTGACCAGGACAACGGAAGATTTTGTCGTTAAGGAAAGTGGGTTCAGCAGCTTTGGTCATTTTGAGCTCTCTCTTTTCTCTGTGGAGAGCGGGTAGGCCCGGCCCGCACATCAGTCCGGAGGCTCCGGGCTCCCTGCTGTCTGCCAGCGGGAGGCCTCGTCTTCTGACCGAGCCCTGCCGAGCTGTGGCTGTGATGGAGCCGCTGAGGGCCCGGGACTCGTTTTGGTGTTGACTTGGGAGCCCTGACTGTTTTATTCCCTTTAAACTCCCCCCTGATGATGCACGGGCAGGCGTCTCGAAATCTTCACCCTTGACCTTGTCAGGCATCTTCCTGCTCACCATAAAATGTTCTACCCTTTTGGATGATTTTTTTTTCCTTTTAAAATTCTTCAGAAGCAAATGCTGCCTTGGTGGAGCTGTTGAGCTGTGAGTGAGTAGCGGCATCACGAGGACCCAGAGCACGGATCTGTTCCACAGACTCTGTCGGTCCTCTGGGGCGTCATGACTGGCCCGCCCGCTCTGTGCCTGGTGCCGGTGGTCGGCGGTGGGCAGGCAGGGCCTCCTCCGGGGCCGCAGCTCTGTGCGCTCGTGGTGCTGGGCGGAAAGCACAGCGGGATGACCAGACGCAGGGGAGCGGGTTCAGCTAGTCTGTCGTTCACATGGCCCATCCTGCCCCCGTAGGCCAGGCTCAGAGGGGTCCAGGAATAGATCTGGAACCTTCCAGATCCATTTCCAAGGCTTCCTGTGGTTTGGTAGCTGGCCCAACAGCGAGTGAATCCAGCACATTCTGCTCTTGTTTGTGTTTCAGGAAGAGTCGGGCTGTGGAAGGACATCTTCACTGTCTCCATGAACGAGAAGTTTGACTTGGTGTATAAACAGAAGATGGGAAAGTGTGACCTCATGTTCGACTTTTATTTATAATAACAGCAACAGCAAACTTGCATGCTCACAGTACCCAGACACTATCGCTCAGAGTCCCGTTTGCACTCATTTGTTCCTTGCTGGACAGACTCTGGAGCAGCGGAAGACACGGGGGAGGGAGGGATGCAGTGGAGAAACGGAGTGGGATTGTTTCCGATGCAGAGCAGCTGTCTCGCCTTTGGAGTTTGGAGTCTACATGTCTGATTACAGAGATTGCGGTTCTGATGGCTGGGACCGTACGTATCATGTCTGTAACATATGCAGCTAGAATGTCTGCCTTTTACAACCCACATTATTTATTGTATTTTATAGAGCTTTTCACTGGAAATCTAAATAAATGTCAGTAAACCAAATAAAAGTTCATTTCCGAGGGACTCAGGAGTGAGCCACACCCGAATGGTAGGAAGGTCTCAGGGTTGACTCTCTATTTTTGTAGTTTTCTTCTATAAGGTGCAGCCACTCGGTTCTTGCCTGGTTGTGAGATGCAGGTGAGGACCCAGGCTGAGTCGGGTGTTGGGGGACCCTGTTTCCTCTGGTGGCGTTCAGTTCGCAGTAGCCGCCCTGAGACCCAGCAGGAACTGCTCACTGGGGCGCCTTCAGAGAGGACGCCCTCCTGTCCGCCACTCCGGGCCAGTGGCCCCCAGGCTGCTGCAGAGGACCCGGCGGGACGGGCGTGCGATGCAGTGACCGGGGAACCTGCCTCAGAGACGCTGAGTCCACTCGGAATCTGACTTTTCGTTCCGCAGTCTTATTTTTGTTCCCCGAAGCAGAAACCCACTTATGTTTGCAAACAGATGCTTGATAGTGAATTCTAGAACTCCTGGGTCTTTACCTACCGTTCATTGTTCCGTCTGGGCCTGCAGCTCCCGGTCCCAGAGATACGATGTGCGAGTGTAGCGCCCTGTGCCCCCACTCCGGGCGGAGCTGGCGATGTTGCCTTCGGTGCTGGGTGCTGTATCCGAGGGAGCAGAGGTGGCACCTTTACTGCCCCGCCACCTGCTTTGTTAACTGGCCCTCATTAGGCTGGAAGCGGGAGGGAGAGGCGGCCAGGTGAGAGCAGGGCTGGCGACCAGTTTGTACCCACGTTGTGGCTGCGGCAGGACCGGACTGTCCTGGCTGTGTGTGGCTGGGAAGTGCCTGGAGTGGGGGCCAGAGGGACCTGTCGTGCGTGCTATCTTGGGAGGAGGGCAGCTGGAGCAGGGCGGCGGTGCGCACATCGCATCGCGGGTGGGCTCGGCAGCACCTCTTCTGTGTATCTGCGAGGGAGGCTGCTTTCTGTGAGATTTCTTTTCTATTTTTCTATTTTTAGTACTGTATGGATATCACTGAGCGCCACGTGTGATACTTCTGTGCTTGCTTGCATCTTTAATAAAGACACGTCCCCTGCTTTGTGTCCAGCTTGTGCCAATGGGTGGAGACGGGGCCCTGCGTGGTCCCCTCAGTGTTTCAGGGCAACGAGAGGGAGCCCCGCGGACCCCCGTCCCCGGGGCTCAGAGGGCATTGGTCCGTGTCGGGTGTGGCTGGGTTGCTCAGACTCAGCTTTCCAGGGGTTGCATTTTCCTTGCTGTCTGTCCCTTCACCGTTGGTATCTTTGAAGCTGAAGTAAAAGGAAGGGTGGGGTAAAGGAGGAAAGCGTGGGAGAGGTCTTGGTGCACCTGGGGGTCTGGGGTCTCGGCCTCTGTCTTGGAAGGTCCCGCTTTCAACAAGGTGGACGGTGGTGTAGAGACCGACCCGGCCGATTGCACTTCGCCCCTGTGAATTCCAGGGTGCCTCTAGCTGATTGGTTGTGGGAGGAAAGTCCTGGCCATTGTTTTACTGAGTAAAGCTTGGACTTTCTGAAAAGTAGTGTTTATTTTCAAATGGACTAGTTCCTTTAGATCTCAGGTGAAATCCCGGAATTTATTTTGGTGTCGGGGAGGACCCTCGACCCCCAGGCCCCAGGTTGGTTACTGGACTATCGAGTCTACTACGTCCCGGGGCTCTGCTCCCAAGTCACTTACAGATCACCTAGAATAAAGCAGACGGTGCAGGTGGAGCCACTGAAGCAGGAGGCAGGGTGGCGGTGGTGCTGCTTGGCCGCCTGGTTCATGCTTCACCTCGTCCTGTGGACTCCGTGCCCACTGTGCACACCTGTGCTGTGCGGGCGCTGCTGCAGGCACTGGGGGGGCAGCGGTACCGTGGAGCGCCCCGACCTACGTGGTGTTTTGTTCACGCTCTGGTGGGGAGGTGATGGCGCAAAACCTGGGGTGAGCTGAGGCTCACGCGGGCTGTGAGGGACCAGCGTGCTCCTGGAGGACCCAGGGAGCCCAGTACTCGCAGGGGGTGCTGCTGAGGGGAGACCAGGAGGCAGTGGGGGACCCGGGCTTGGGGCCACCCGGGGGGACTGTGCTGGGCAGCGCCCGGAGGCTGGGCAGCAGGAACCCTGTTTGGAGGGGAGGCCAGGAGCCAGCTCACAGAAGGCCTCACAGGTTGTGAGAGTTGGATTTTGTAAGAAGAAATGAAGGCACAAGAGGGCTTAACTGAAGGGAAGCTACCTGGTTTGCATTTTTAACCCCCACCCCCTGCCCCCAGCCCCGCTGCAGGTATAGAGGGTGACGGGGCTGATACCCGGCCTTGAGGTTCACCAAGTCCACAGAATGGGTGGGCGGCTGTATTAGAACATCCCCAAGGTACCTTCAGACCTAGCAGCTGGCTCTAAACGTCCTCGGGCCACGTGTGCTGGGAACTGGCTCCTGCCTTGCACACTTGGAGCAAAGTCAAGGGCAAAATGATTCAAGGCAAAAGCTGCCCGGAAGCCTGTGAGTAAAGCCAGTTCGGAGAGTGGAATGACCGTCTGGACAGACGGAGGAGGGGAGAGAGGCCTGGGCAGGTGGCTGATGTTACAGACCCCCAAGCGCAGGATTCCTGCATGTCAGGGGCCTCCAGTGAGTCCCTGGTGGCCTGGCCTTTTGACGTCACAGACCAAAAATATTCCAAAAAATATTTGGGGGGCCAGCACAGGGCTTCACCCCCAAACAGCTGGATTCGGCCACAGCCCCTTGCCAGCTGGGCCCACCCTGTGCCCTCCTCCTGGCCCTGACACTGCTGTTCTGCGCACGTCACCCTTCCCCGCCACACACCCAGTTTCTTCTTCTGAAAGGCCCTTCCCAGCACAGATTTGGTGGCCCTCCCACCTAAGCAGGTAAGCCACTTAATTTCTCTGACCCAGTGTCATAATTTACAAGACAGAGGCACTCTTCGTCCTGCTTACCTCGTGGGATGGTCATAACAAGATTGAAGTGGCTTTGACAGCACAAATAAAATTCGCAGAATTGATGGTCTGTGCTTGGCACTGCTGGTGAGCACCCCCTAGTGGCCAAGTCACAGGTGCCCGCCGCTGCCTTGGTCCGCGGCAAGGTCCTGTGCCCCTGGATGTCGCCTTCAGCCCTGTGGGTATAGGCAAGGTGCACAGTCCCTGTCCTGGGAGGTCCCACGTGAGGGATCGTTCTACCACCTTGCTGAGCGGGGTGACTGCCGTTGGTAATGGGTGGAGGGAGTCCTCGGGTGTCCTCGAGGACTCTGTGCTGTGGATCCCGTCCTCCCAAAGGGCTTGGCCCCAGCCCTACCCATGTAGCAGCATCTTCCATCCTTCACTGTAGAACGAGCGTTTTCAGACTGGGATTGTATGTTGGCTAGATGGTCCAGCCTTACCCAACTAAGGGATGCCCTGTGACATCCCTGGACATCCAGTCCCCAACAAGCTCACCACCTCCTGGGACAGCCATTCCATTGCTAGCAGTCATCTCTGGCCACTTGTGCAGACTCCCGCCCCAGGCCGGGGCTGCCTCCGTCTCTGGCCTCCCTCGCCTGAGATGCCCAGCTCCGCCTTCACCTGGTGAATGTCTCCCATCTGCTCCCAGGCTTCCCTCTCATCCCACCCACCTCACTCCTCTGCACTTGTCTCTCCACGTAGACAGTGACACCCTGAAAGCAGGACCGTGCTGTGTCAACTTCTCTTAGGTCAGAATTTGGCATATAGTTAGCGCCTAATACCTGCTGAGTGAGTGGCATCTTGCATTGTTGGAGTGGGTTTCATTTTTTCTGAAAACCATCTGCCCTGTCCCTTCTATACACTGCTCCTGGTCCTGCCCTTGGGGGCCGTATCTTCCCAGGCAAGAAATAGGCTGCTGTCCTGCCTCCTTACCAACTGGGAACAAAAGAAGTGCAGAGAGCCAGCACTGCGGAGATGCCAAGCAAAGACAGGTAACTTTAGGGACAGCAGGGATTCTGCTGAATGTAAGAAATAGGGCGAGAACTGGGTCTGGAAACAGGTGGGATGTGGGTAGGACAGGGCCAGGTGGGAAGAAATAGGATACACTAAAAAGAGTCAGGCAACCGGTTCTAACCCAGCTCTGCCACTATTGGCGGGACCATGGGCGAGGCCCCTTTTCATCTCATAACGAGGAGGTCTCATATCAGGTTTCTTGAAATCCCACCCAGCTCACACATTCCGCAACTCTTAAGTGGTCAAACTGTCTATCAATTCAACCCAAGAGGAGCTGATCAGTGGGGGAGACCGTGAATTTTTAGCAGGTGATGGACTTTGCCAGAGAGGGCAAAGAGAATTTGTTACAGAAGCACCTGTCACAAAGCTTGGGCCCACAACCGCCATCTCCAAGGCGTGCTGAGCCTTTGCCAAATCTACACATCAAATGACAATCTGATTCTCACACTTGGATCCCTGTAAGCTAGTTGGCACCGGATGTCTGAGCTGCAGTCCTTAAATCTGTCCCCTCACCATTGACGGGAGGAATCTGTGCTCTATTAAAAGCATTCTTTAAAAACCAGAGAATGCTAAATGTGTTTAAAATATAAAAAAATCAACCAGAAAATGCATTTTCCCCTCTTGAAAGTTGTCATCTTTATATGTATCCGTGGTGTTGGGCACCAGCTGGGAACAGAAATCTTAAAATACCGCGAGCAAGGCCACTCTGCAGAAGGAAAGGCTTCCAAAGCCAGCAAGACTCTCTCTTCTCCAGTCTTTTGCATCCTCAAAACACTTCAGTGGATTGGTTAAAATCTCCCCTCCACCATTTTTTTGTCTCTCATTTCTCCCCTTTACAATCCACAGTACATGTGATTTCCAGAAAAAATTGTTTTACTCCAATATGGCTGGTAGCTTGGAGCCCATCTCACTCTGCTCAAGCACCACTGGCTGTCTGGGCCTCTGTGCCCCCCTCAGGCTGTTCCCTCTGCCTGGACTGCCATCCCCAGCTCAGCCCAGGTTACACTGATTTAAACCCGAAGCTCAGCATGGCATGGTCTACTCTAAGAACCTCCTGACCTCTCCCTCCCACTCCCACTCCTGTGCCTCTCACCACAGAGCCCAGCCCAGCGACCATCTGCTTCTTGAGGCTACGGCCATGTCTTTTTCACTTTCCTACGTGCTGAGAAGCTGGCTCAGAAGAGACGGTCCGTGACGTGTTGATGGTCGGAACGGTCCCACTGTCCGCTGAATTTGGCCTTCCCTGATCATCTCAACACAGTCTCAGACTCTGCAAGCACACCGTCTGTGACTCGCCACGTGGGCCCGCGCTGGTCCGTCCACACAGCTCACTGCTACACGCCTCACGCACTCTTCCTCAACTCGGCTGGACCGTTTTGCCCTCTTGGAGAGCCATCCCTGCTATTTCTAAGTGTTGCCAATTCATGTCCACCACCCGCCGCAAGCTGGCCTCAAAACAGTCTCCAGGAGCCGTCAGGAATTAACTTAGCTCGCTGATGCTGCCGTCCTGCAGGTACCAGGCTGCCGTTTTAACCAAAGACATAGGGAGGGCTGCCAGTGAGGGCAGACAGACTGATTTTCAGGGGCTGGTGGCTACCTCTCTCCTGGATCCCTACCACACTTGGGGCTTCCAGCGGAAAAGGCCAGAACCTTCCTTCGCCCAGAGAATGAGTGACTGGGGTGTCCCCACTCTCTCGCCATGAGACAAGATGTGACAGCAAGTACCTTTCTCCTTAGGATGGAGTGTGCCGGGAGTTAGAGCCTTGAATTCTGAAAGAGTAATAACTCCCTATAATAGGGTATGGGTTTACATTCGTTAAGAAAACATTTTGTAGCTGTTTTCAAGTTTCCTTTCCAAAGTGTGTGCTTTCAGCCCCAAGTGGACCGTAAATAGAGGCCATCCCTCCTTCGTCACTCTGTCCCCGTCCTGTGCTTAGCAAAGCACTCCGTTCCTATCAGGTAATCAATAAATGCTTGTTACCTAACTAAAGGCAAATTAAATGCTAAACAGCACTAATTACAAGCTGTTGCAAGATCCTGGCTCTCAGCAAAGAGAATTACTTGTGATTGTCAGGGGTTTGCTAGTTGCCCAGGTGTATGAAACATGAAATTGTTGTTTTCTAACTGCTTCTTTGTTCCAGAGGGTGGGCTGTTCTTCTCAGATTGCTGCAATAAACCATTTGGAGGGCAGGATTCATTAAAATTCTAAACACCCGTATTCTACACCATGGAATCTTGTTCAGGGGTAAGATGAGTGGATTTTGATTCCTGTTTTCATGGACGGAGACAACCAGTAACTGTTGAGGGAAATGAGCTGCGTCCTCATCTGCTGGCGCAGGAAACGGGGGGATGAAAACCCGGGGGCTGGAACTCCGAGCCTGTCTGGTCTCCCAACAGATGATCCTAAAATAGGCACGAAAACAGCCCCCTGTTTACAAACGATAATCAATTACTTGTACTGACAATATTTCAAGTGTGCAATTTAGTTTCTGGCTGATTGAACTCAAACGAGCAGCTGCATCGTCTAAGGTGAACATCCGAGAGAGAAAGCAAAGAAAAACATCTATCTTAGCAAAGAAAAATAACCACAGTGGTTCTTCCCAAAGAGCTACTTACACCTCATTTCTTCTTAATTTTATTTTCGCCTAAGGCAGCTCAGGAGAGTCTGGTCTCCATCTTATGAGGCCACCAGCAGCACAGCAGTCGGAGAAATCTCTCCTAGCAGATTTCCCAGGGAGATTCTCTGCTTCCCTTCAGATGCATGTGTATCCATGTCACGCGCTGGCTCTTCCCCCTCCTTTATTAATAGACGAGGTGGAAAACAGCACTTAACTTCTGAGGGGTTAATCAGTTCCTGCTGCTTATTTCTCCACATGAAAGCATAACTTCCATTTATAACATCATTATTGATTACCGTGAGATAATTACAGGCTTTATCTTATAGCCTCCTCTCCTAGATGTACTGAATTGTGAAAATCTAGCCATGAGTACTCAGAACCTGTAGGGCAGACACAGCTTGTCGCAACGCCGAGTTTCTTCTTGATCACTGAGGGAATGAGCTGTCTGCTGGATGTCACAGGTGTAAAAGTATTTCCCTCATCTTTCCATGGTTTGCTTCTCCAGATTATCATCAAAGGTTTTGAGCAGCAGAGTCTTACAGTGGGTTGTGTAGTCGAGGCTGTAACAGTTTCTTGGGCAGTGAGTGTTACTGCTTTCAGTGGTACTGAAACGTATCTTGGACAAAGTAATGGGTTCAGCCCTGTCGAAAGTAGATCCACTTCAGGGCATCTAAGGGAGCCGTCGGTGTCCTTTGGAAGTTGTGGTCAAGGAGGAAAACTATCTCCCACAACCTCCTCCTTGGAGCCAATGTCACATTACAGAACTCTGGTCTGTTTGATCAGAGATCAAACCTAATCTAACAGACTTTATGGGCTTTTACTGGGACAATAAAAAAGTGAGGTGAATTTAGGCTCTTGTTAAAAAAAAAGAACTAAGTTAACTCTTCACATGGAAGTGGAAAATTTCCAGGTACAGGGAAAACACTTTGGAGTGAAGATGCTCTTAAGAAAAAAAAAATCAGTAAAAGAATCATATGACAAAACCTCTTGACAGACTGATCTAATCAGATATTTAAATACATGGAAAAAAATCATCCTTCTGTTCAAGGAAATAAGCAAGGACTCTGAGTTTCAAGGATTTTGAGCCAATTCTAGGCTATGTTGACCCAATCACATACCACTTATGCTTTACTGCTGAGTTCAGATCCATTTAAAAGATATTTAAGTCCCACGTTTGCTCACACAGCCAACTATTAGCGTTTTTCACCTATGATTTTCCCTCAGCAGAGAGTGTTACTAAAAAGCAGGATCTTTACAAAGACTCTCACGTAGCAGCTTATCTCAGTTACTTCATCCTGAACAACAAATCCCCTCAACTATTGCTGGATTTAAACAAGAGGACACCCAATGGAATTGGAGAGAAATTTAACACAGATTTAGTAAATTCCTAATGTCTTATCATTACATTTTTTGGTGTTGGATGTTAGGTGTTATTTTTATTTTTGGCTGCATTGGGTCTTTGTTGCTGTGTGCTGGCTTTCTCTAGTTGTGGTGGCTTCTCTTGTTGCAGAGCACGGGCTCAACAGTTGTGGCTCACAGGCTCTAGAGCACAGGCTCAGTAGTTGTGGCACATGGGCTTAGTTGCTCTGCAGCATGTAGGATCTTCCCGGACCAGGAATTGAACCTGTGTCCCCTGCATTGGCAGGTGGATTCTTAACCACTGTGCCACCAGGGAAGTTCCAGGTGTTGTTTTAAGTAGGCCTTCTAAAGTGAACTTTAAAAAACAATACAGTGAGATAATCCTGGAGATTACAGACAAATAGCCACAGAATGTATTTTTTTTAAAAACAACAGTCCTTGTGTTATATGAACAGGTAATTGTGGCTGTCAGTCAGAGGAGAAGAGAAAATGGGGCAGGACAATATCTGAAGAGATTGCAGCTGAGAATTTTCCAAAACTGATGAAAGATATTAAGCCACAGATTCAAGATTTGCCACCCTAGATCTAACAGACGCTGTACTGAGAGGAGCTTATAAACAATGTCATGCCAGTAAATTTGACAACTAAGATGAAGTAGACAAATTCTTTGGAAAACACAACTTACCAAAATAGACACAAGAAGAAAACAGAAAATCTGAGTAGTCTTACAACTAATAGAGAACTTGAACAAATTACTAAAAACCTCCCATGAAGAAAACTCCAGGACCAAATACCTTCCCCAGTGAATTTTCCCAAACATTTAAAGAAAAAAACCCCCACAAATATCACACAAATTCTGAGAAAACTGAAAAAGGAGAAGCACTTTGCAACTTATTCTACGAGGCCAGTGTAACCTTAATGTTAACATCTGACAAGAACATTACAACAAAAGGGAAATTATTGGTCAATCTCTCCCATGAAAATGACCAAAGATTGGCAAACTTATCATTATTTTTTGCAAAGGGCCATTTTTTGCAAATGTTTTTTGTACATATTTTAAGTTTTGTGAGCCACACAATCTCTGTTGCAACTACTCAACTCTCCCATTTACTGCAAGGGCAGTCGTAGGCAGTACATAAATGAATGAGCATGGTTGTGAGTGTCCAATAAATAGACAAATATCCTACACAAAATATCAGCTAATTTAATCCTGTGGCATATAAAAATAAACTCATTCCAGGAATTCAAAGTAGATTTGACATCAAAACCTCACTGCACTAACAGAATAAAGGAGAAGAACCAAAGGATCACTTCAATAAATGTAAAAAAAGTGTCATAAAACTCAACACTTGTTTAAAATTTCTTAGTGAACTAGGACTAGAAGGAAACCTTAATCTGTTGTACGTACAAATAAACAAAGCCCTAGAGCCAACGGCATGTTTTATGGTGAAACACTGAAAACTTAGAAATCAGACAAAGATGTCTGTGGTCATCACCACTATTTAACACTATGCTGGAGACCCTGGTCAGTGCAATGTCAAGAAAAACGCTTAACGTATTAGAATTACATAAGAAGAAATAAAACATCATTTGCATATCACAAGAGTGTGTAACTTGAAAATACAAAAAAGCAGCTTATTACTAATTAGAATGTATAAGTGAAACTCACTTGGGTATAAAGTCAGTATACAAAATCAATGGCATTCTTATATACCAGCAACACACAACTAGAAAAGGAACTTTAAAAAATTAATACACTCATTACAATTATGTGCCCATTACAATCCAAGTGCCCATCAACAGATGGATAAACAACAGGTATTTCCCTTGTTTTCTATTTTCTGTCCTTCCTGATGCTTTGACGTCTTGGGGGTCTCACTAGCACTTGAGTGACCTTGCTCTTCCCAGGGCTAGCCAACTCCTACAGATACTAAAAGACTTGCTGAAATTATTCAGACTAACCAAAGCTAAGCCTGCTGACCCTGCCTTGCTTTTCCTTCGAAGCCACAATAAATTCTGCCTGTGTTTTCTCCTCCTAAGGCAGGGTGGTGCTGGTGAGGTTGGAGAGGATGGATGAATGCACATGTTCTGGCGTCAGAACAACAGGACTTGCTGAAAGACTAGATGTGGGGGATGAGGCAATGATCAGTAAGGGATTGAGTGGTACCATTTGCTGACATGGGTCAGCGTGAGGGAGGTCGGCAGATCAAGGGCTACATGGATGGCTGGAGTCCAAGCGGTCTTCGATATATACCAGTAGAGGGGTCAAGGCTGGCAATAAGTGTAAGAGGGCCACCCAGGTCAGAGTCAGAGGGACCCTAAGGTCCAAAGGCCACACAGAGGGGCAAAATTACCAGCGAAACCTGAGAATGGAGTAGCTGGTGATTCAAGATGGGGCCCAGGACCATATGATATTATAGTAGCCGGTAAGAGTGAGTTTCAGGGAGGAAGGAGTGATGAACTGGGTCGAGTGCTACTGAGAGGTCAAGTAAGGTAAAGTCAAGTATAGAAATATTTATGAAAATTGACCAGGTATCAGGGAATAATAGAGCCATATCTTGGCAACTGAAAGAGAGACAGCATATGTAGACAACACTACTGAGAAGTGGGTTAAAGGGGAGCAGAGAAGTGGGGTGGAAACTAGGAAAGAATCTTTTCCTGTTAAAGATGTGGGACACTAGAGCGTGCTTCAAGAGGGAAGTAGGGAAGAAGAGAGAGAGAAAGAGAATGAATGAATGAGACTGTTGGCTACTATGACAGACAGGCCACAGCCTAGGCCCTTTTGGTCTCAGGACCAACCCTGAGGATTCATTTACACTCTTGAAAAGTACTGAGGATCCCCCAGAGCTTCTGTTTTTTTGTGAGTTATTTCTATCAGTATTTACCATACCAGGCAGTAAAACTGATAAAAAAAAAATCTAAATATTTGTTTACTGATTCATTTAAAATAACAATAAACCCATCACATATTAACATTCTTATGAAAAATTATGTTTTCCAAAATAAAAAGAATTCACAAAAAGAAAAGCAGTTTATATTTTTACAAATCTCTTTAATATCTGGCTTAAGAGAAGACAGCTGCATCCTCCTATCTTCTTTTGCATTCAATCTGTTGCAATGTCACACCTCATGTAGCTACTGGAAAACCCTACTGTACACTTATGAGAAAATAAGGGTGAAAATGCAAGTAATGCCTTACTATTACTATGAAGATCGTTTTGACAATTATGGACTCTCTGAAAGGGTCTCAGGAAACCCAGGGGTTCCCAGACCACACTTAGAAAGCTGCTGACCTAAGCAATGAAGTCCAAGAAATGGCAAATGGGGAGGGGGTTTAGGACACAGGTGGCGGAGGTAGCCTCTGTGAAAAGCAACCCTTCATTGTTTGGGACAAGGGCAGAAGAGATGGGTGCCAAAGCAGTTGTGAGGCAACCACGTGTTCCCTTCTTTTTCTACCTCCCCCCCACCCCACCCCACACTGTGTGGCATGCAAGATCTTAGTTCCCTGACCAGGAATGGAACCCGTACCCTCTGAAGTGGAAGTGCAGAGTCGTCACTACTGGACCGCCAAGGAAGTCCCATGTGTTCCCTTCTTATGGACTGGCTTTCTCAGTGGGACCTGAGGTGAAGGCATTCACTAGTGCAGGAGGTCTGGGGAGACAGAAGGCATGCATCTACTCTCTTGGTGAGTAGGAAAACTAGCTTACCGGTGGCAAACAGTCAGACTGCCAAGAGGGACCATAAAACATTCTTCTCTGGGGCACTCAGCAGGCCACCCTGTAACTTACCTGCTCACAGAAACGTGTGGTGGGGACTCTTCAGCAAGGCTGAGCCTCTGGGCCAGCTTCTCTCACACCCTGAGTGGTATGGCAGGGTGATGAAGAGCCTGCCTGGGTTTCAATCCTGGTTCTGCCCTTGACTAGCTGTGTCCTTGGACCCTTTCTGTGCCTCAGTTTCCTATCTGTAAAATGGGAATAATTACAGTAGCTACTTTACAGGGCTGTTAGGAAGATAAACGACATGTGAGGTACTTAGATGGATGCCAGGGAAGGGAAGGGCTCCCGAAGGGCCAGTAACAACATCATTGCTACAATTATTATCCATGTGACTTGTTGAGCTTCCACCCAGCCTGCGAGCATGGCTACGCATTGGCTTATCTGATGACTATCTAGCAAACCATCTATGTGCCGCCAGGAGGAGACTGACGATACCGGGCTGGGCAGAGCAACCTTGTCCTGCCTTCACCAGGTCTCCTGGAAGAGGCCAGCAGGACACAACCAGACACACCAATTACTGCAACAATCAGAATCGCCGTTAGTGCTAACGTGTAGGAAGGGCATCGCAGGCGGTCGGGGCTCTAGATACATCCCTCCCTTTGTCCTGACACCAGGCCCCAAGCGGGTACACTTGGTTTTTACAGGTGAGGCGTCTGCTTCGCAGGAAGGGACTGGCTTTCCCGTGGCCAAGCGGCTCTAAGTGGTTTTGCTGGACCCGCTCGGCGGCTCGTGCCAAGACCACGTAACAGACACACGCTTCCACGACGGCCGCCGCTCCAACAGCCAGCTGCTTCCCGCGCCCGGAGCAAGGACTTCCGGCGGAAGTTCCTTCCGCGGGGGCGGAGCCACCAGGCAGACATGGCCTCGCCCCTCCGGTCCTGTGTCCTTAGTTGACGTGGCCAATCGGAGCTCCGCTTCTTTCCGGGTGCGGAACCGTGTTCTCCAATCAGCGAGCGTCGTCGTCGCTGGGCAACGGCGTCCTAGAGTCGCCAAGTGGGCTGGGCCTCTGCGGTCGGGGGCCGTGGGGTCCGCGCGCGGAAGTGGCCCCGCGAGGCGGCGGATTGAGAAGGGGCCGGGGTAAGGCGGCGCGGCGTCGGCGAGCGCGTGCGAGCCCGGGGGGCCGAGGAGGGCCCGGGCGGGCAGCTCTGGCGGGACGGGGGGTCCCACAACCCCCCGACACGGGGCGTCCCCTCCCCGTCCGTGGCACAGGGCTGGTGACCCGTTTACTCGTTCCTCACGCGTGTGTGACGCGCCTGCCTGGGCCAGGAACCGTTGTCGGCTCCGGGCTCCTGCAGCGCATGGGCCCGTCCTATTTCCGTGGGGCAGACCGACTGTAAACAACATGAAAGGTGGTGACTCTGCGTCTCTGAGGGTCCCATCGCTCCAGTTTACAAAATGTTGCGTGTCCCTTATTTCATTTGTCCCCACAGCAGTCTTTCGAATAGTTTTTAAACTCCGTCTTATAGATGAGGACTTGAACCCCACGGGGTGAAGGGGATTGTCCCCAGATCACACAACCAGAAGCTGCAGCGCCAGAATTCAAACGCAGCACTTCTGTCTCCTCCGAATGTCTGCTCTTTCTGGAACATTCTTCAGACCTCACGAGTTATCCCTACCTCCCTCAGAAATTTTGTTTGGAAGCACTCTGTGACAGGCTCAGAGGTTGTTTAAGACTCTTGGCTGAATCGCCCCATACTGCCTTTTCCTTCTCTCCCGAAACTCTTTGCTTTCAGGATGCCTTGTCCCTCTTAAGAGGACCCTTACTTCACTTTCAAGAGGAGTAATTTAATAATATTTCTTAAGTTTTGTGTGCCCCTAAATGAGTGGCCTTACAGAAATGCTGTAAAGACTTTTTTTCGACCTTCACATACTGCTGTTCCTTCATCGCTTTCTTTTATCCGATGTCTTCAGCAAACATTTACTGGGCTAAGTTCTGGGGAGTCAGAAGTGAGTCAGGCAAGGATTTTGATTATCTGCCAACATATTTGTCTTCCACTCAAGCCTTACCGCAGGCTTTAGCGGGGCAAGGACTTAGTTACCCGCGCTCTCCCTTGCCCTACACCATCAGCTTAGTTGTTGGCTCATGGCAGCTGCTTGTAGATATTTGTCAAGAAATGCGTACCTGAGACTTTAAATTTGCTGTCCATTTTGTTTTCCATTTCCCCGCCCTTTTCCAGCTGTCCACCTCTTCCCGTGCAGAGACCTCTACAGCGCCCATGCTGTGACCCGTCCAGCTGACTGGCACATGGAGACAGAACCAGCTCCAGGAGGATGCTCAGGAGTCTGATGCTGCCCAGAGCAGGAATCCACTGGGAGGCCAGTGGCTGTTAGCAAGGCAGTTGCTTTAATAAAGCCTCTTTCCCGGTATCGAGTGAATGTTTCAGGTTAGTAGATGATGAGAGTCACTGAAGTTTTTCTTGGGTGACGCCTTCCCCTGCCAGGATTGAAAAATAAGCTCTACAACGTAGGTGAGACCGTGTGAGTGAGGTAAGAAGCTAACAGTCATTTTCTGCCTTTAAATACCACACGGGAGCCGACCTTTTTGTATAGCATGTTTATCTAAGAATACCCCAAATCTAGACTTGTGCAGCTATATAGGTTGAATTCTTGTGCTAAATATTAGTTCACTTTCAACACAGTGCTATCTAGGATGTCCATGCCATTTAGAAGAGGAGATGTAAAGGGAAGGAGTGTTTGAGAAAATCTGTGAGTAGAGATAACATATGAACGTGGTACTCTTCCAGTACGGAAGAACTTCATTTTCTGCTTTTTTCTCTTGGTGTCAATCTTTTTTTTTTTTTTTTTTATTGGTACTAAAGCCTTTACTGTAATAAACCAAATATATTTACAATTTATACAAATGTTTAACCTTCAACAAAAATACAAAAAAACATTTCACAAGATGCGAAACCAGGAAACAAGTTCATTGGAGACACCACTGCTCTACCAAGGACAGACAGGAGAGGAACCACAAGGAACAGAAAGGTAATCTCGGCAGATCTCACAGAAAGAAAAGGATGGACTCTGCCCGCAACCCTCACCCCTCTGTCCACTCTGCCTCAGTGCTCCATTTGGTCTAGGTAGATAAGTGACCTTCTGTTGATGTGCTCGTCGCCTCCTCTTTGTAGACGCAAAGTAGTTTTGTGTCAAGATTTAGAAACAGGTTTTTGTTTTTAAAGTTACAACTTTTCTGTTTCTACACATTCAAAACATTTTGGCCCAATTCAACTATAAACATTAAACCACATAATGTTTTCAGTAGATGACCTCATAGACTGTAGCCTTCTTGTCCCCTGAGCCAGTGACTATGTACTTGTCATCCACAGAGATGTCACAGCTGAGCACAGACGAGGACTCTTTGGACTGGAATATACTAGCTCCATAGGGGGTCCGCCAGGCATTGAGGAGGTTGTCTTTTCCAGTACTCACAAACCATTTACCACAATAAGCAAATTTTAGGGACAGCACACAGCTCTCGTGGAGATGCAGCTGGTACTTGTCGGGTTTGTTCACGTGGAGGACCTCCACGTTGCTGCTCTCCATGCCTACGGCCAGCCACTCCCCAGTTGGGCAATAACCAAGGGAGAATATCTGGGAGGTGAAGTCGTGCTGTTGCAGCTGCCGCCCCTCGCGCAGGTCCCAGGACCGGACAGTGTTGTCCAAGCCGCCCGTCCAGAGCTTGGTGCCATCGTTAGAAATGTCAATACAGCTGGCCCTGTCCGTGTGGCCCGGGAATTGCCTCACCAGCGTCTGGTTGTGCAGGTCCCACGCGGCGATGTTGCCGTCGCTGCAGCATGAGAAACAGACCTTGGAGTCGGGGCTGATGGCCAGGGCATAGCAGGCGGGGGCTGAGGACGTCAGCTCTGCTTTGGTGTGTGGAGTGGGAACCGCCAGGTCCCAAATGGACAGAGTACTGGCTTCCCCTCCCACAATGAGAGTGCAGCCATCAGGGAGCAATTTGCAGGAACGGATGTAGTTATCCCTGTTCAGACAGTCGAGCTGAGGGACAGGGCTCTTGTTGCCGGGGTGGCTGATGTCCCAGACCTTGACGTAGCCCTTGCCCCCCGTGTACACGTGCCGTGTGGGGTTGGTGTCAATCTTGTACTGCTGCTTTGTTTAATTTGTTTCAGGCACCATTGTTATCTTTTCATCTATTTGTCTGCAGTTTTACTGTTTCTACTACTACAGCTCTTCCTGGCTAATACTTCTTGAGCACTTACTGTGTTCCAGGCACAGTTTGGGACCTCACGTTACCTTTTTTTATTTAGTGCTCACTTCCTGCATATGAAAAAGTGAAGTTATTATTTCCATTTCATAGATAAGGCAGCGGAGATGCAGAGAAGCTAAGGGACAGCAAAGCCGATAGATGGTGGCCTGTGGCTTCTGCTCCAGGACTGCCTGGTGACAGAGCCTGTGGTGTTTTTTGTTTGTTTGTTTTTGCCCCTCCACGTGGCTTGCAGGATCTTAGTTCCCTAATCAGGGATTGAACCCAGGCCCTTGGCAGTGAAAGCATGGAGTCCTAACCACTGGACTGCAAGGGAATTCCCAGAGCCTGTGCTCTTGACCAGTGCCCTCACACTCTCAGATTGATGTGTACTCCAAAAGTCCCACTGGGCTTCGAGGCGACTTGTACGAATACATACAGTGTGGTAAAGTAGGAAAGGTGCTTCAGGAGGAAAGAGAATGCTCAGATCATCTGCAGTGGTTACTACAGTTGGGCTGCAGATTTAGCTGCGAGCTGAATTTTTTTTAATTGAATGAAAGATTTTTTAATTGAATGAAAGATTCTTTACATTCTATAGTGCTTTACAGTTCTGAAAAGTTTGACACCATGATTTCATGTAATCGCATGACAACCCCTTTTCTCCTTGCCTTTTTTCCTGCCCCTCCTCCCGCCCCTCTCTCCGCCCCTCTCTCCACTGGTAACCACTCATTTGTTCTCTATATCTGTGAGTCTGCTTCTTTTTTGTTTTATTAGCTGTGAGCTTCTTGAACTCAGGAAAAAGAAAATGAAAAAGAAAAGAAAGGAAGAAAGAATTGAATTCATTTTGTCCAGGCAAATAAGGCATTTTAATTTCTTTGTAAAAAAGAAAGCGTTTCTAATGCCTCTGTCTAAAGGACATTTCTCCCGGGGTTCATCACCAAGCCCTGGATGGCCGGGGTTACTCGTGAGTGATCAGGGTGTAGGCTCAGGGTCCTCACTGCTAAGGGGGAGAATGTGGACGATCGCATCTCTGTAGGATTTTTGAAATGAAAAATTTTTGAGTAGTAGTAGTTTTCAGCAACACCTGCCGAATTTTACTTTTCTCCTGGGAATTTGTAAACGGTGTTATCCTGTCTCCTGGGTTGGTTCCAGTTGTTCATTTGCTTACTTAACAGTTATTTATTGAGCACCTGCCATATGCCAGGCCCTGTCTAGGTGTGAGGACACTGCAGCGATGGTCAGGTCACTGTCCTGATTCTCCTGGTGCCTCCACCCTGTCGTTTTCTCCCGCCAGGTGTTTCTGGACTGACTTTGGTTTGCCTGCCTCTGTTGTCCTATGAAACCTGGCGACCACGCTCAGCCCCTTACACGGTAATGGTCTCCCTGTCTTTGACCCTGGGCTCTGGCTGATTTGTCTTCCTGTGCCTTCCCAGAACCTAAAGTTAATGACAACTGTCCAGGAGTAAGCACAGCCTGCTGCGTGTCAGGCTCTTTACATACATTATCTGGGCCCTGCCACGACCTTCAGAGTGTGGCGTGGAACTGTCACGGGTCACTTGCCCCGTGAGAACCTGGTGGAAGCCATGTATCCTCTCTCTAGAGAAATCACCTCACACACACTTTGGCATTTAATCTCAGAGAGTTTGAAGATCTAAAAATGCCATTGTCCCTAGATTCCAGGTTAAGAGTACTTGCTTTAAAGAGAGGTATTGTCTCCACTTTGCAAATGAGGAGATTGGGTCAGGAGGTTAATTAACTTGCAAGTTTGCATGGTAGTTAGTGGAACCAGTTTCACTCCATGTCTTCTTGACTCCAAACCCTTAGTTTTTCCCACCGTCGAAAAGTACAGATGCTCAGTAAATGAGTAAGTGGGTGTATGGAAGGTCTAAAAAGGGAGCTTTAAAGTGTATGTGCCCCCAAATATGACAAAACATCCATCTGATATCAGAATAGACAAGGAGATTTTTCTCAAGCATTTGGATTTAACTGCCAAAATCTTTTGTGTTGCTCGCAACTTTTTCCAGTTTTGTCAAGTGATAATTTTCCCCCCATGATACCAGTTCCAACAGTTTTTGCTTCTGATGCCATTTCTGTTTGGCTGTGCACATTTCTTGCTCTTGTGTTGAATTATGTTTTTTCTGGATGCCAAGACAGATGGATGGCACTTTTGTTGTGATTCTGATATAAATAGCATCTGTTAAAAACTGGACATCAATACTTATCTGGCAGATAAACAAATATATCAGTGAAATAGCCCTCTAATCGTGTTTTTGCCTGTGGTTAATAAGTGCATCTGATGGTCTGTGACTTGGTGCTTGTTTGGGGGGCATGGTTTTATTATCCTTGCTGATTTCTGCCTTCCCTGACAAGTTTTGATGCCATCGTATTCATCAGTGTCTTAGAATTCTCTTTGTTTAGAAAACCTAAACTGAGGATGTGCGAAGCCAGGGGTGACCTCAAGAACCCTCACACTGCCTCACTCATGCTCAGGATATTGTTTAGCTTTCAAGATCAAGGGTAAAATTAGCCCAGGCTCCTTACCCTCACACTGTTAGTTGTTGATAGCTGTGGTCCATTGAGGACAAGATGAACAGAGTGCTGCCTGCGTGCCAGGCCCCGTGGTAGGTGCTGAGTGCAGGAAGGTGAGTGCAGCTGGTTCTCTCCACTGCAGGGGCTCACTGACTGGCAGGGCCCAAAGATAAACAGCCAAGAGAAATGTCTGGAAGCAGAGCATCAAAGTGAAGGTAGAGGTGGGGCTAGAGGGGTGAACTGGAGGTGTTAATACTTTATACCTGACGTCCCGCACCCTAGCAAAGTAATGTAAATATGACCTTTTTGTCCTTTTCTTTATTAAATAAAACAATTGGCAAAGAAGACTATAAGACAGGTTCTCTGTAACGGCATGGTTAGTTTTTTAAATTTTAAATTTTAATTTTTATTTTATTATTTTTAATTGAAGTGTAGTTGATTAGCAATGTTGTCTTAGTTTCAGGTATACAGCAGAATGATTCAGTTATACATATACATCTGTTCTTTTTCAGGTTCTTTTCTGTTAAAGGTTATTACAAGATATTGAATATAGTTCCTGTGCTATACAATAGGACCTTGTTTATCTGTTTTATACATAGTAGTGTATATCTGCTAATCTCAAACTCCTAATTTATCCCCCCCTTTCTCCTTTGATAACCATAAGTTTGCTGTCTATGTCTGTGAGTCTGTTTATGTTTTGTAAATAAGTTCATCTGTATGATTTTTTTAAAGTTTCCACATGTGAGTGATATCATGTGATGTTTGTCTCTGTCTGGCTTACTTGGCTTAGTATGATCATCTCTAGGTCAAGCCATGTTGCTGCAAATGGCCTGATTTCATTTTTTTTTTTTTTATGGCTGAGTAGTAATCCATTGTATATATACACCACATCTCCTTTATCCATTCATCTGTTGATGGCGGTTTAGGTTGCTTCCATGTCTTGACTATTGTAAATAGTGCTTCTGTGAACATTGGGGTGCATGTATCTTTCCGAATTGGAATTTTGGTCTTTTCTGGATATGTGAGGTATGATTAGTTTTAAGGAGGATAGGAAGGCCTCGTGAAGGAGGGGACTATAGGCTATACCCTCAGTCTTGAAAGATGAAATGTGGTGGAAAAGGAGGAAGGAAATTCTACCAAAAGCATGAACGAGTACACAGAAGTGAGGCGTCTACATGGTATATTTGTTCGGATTCTGTGTAAAAATGCAGCAGGTATGGAGCTGTGGTGTCTGGAAGAGTCTCCTGGGGCCAGGTTATTATCAATGTGAATGGTCTTATATCCCATAATTAGGAGTTTGACTTCAGTCTGTACACCCTGGAGAAGTAGTACAAGTACATGTTTTTGGTTTTTTTTAGTTTTAAAAAATGTAGATTCACAAAAAAGTTGTAGAATTAGTACAGAGATCCTGTGTGCCCCCAACTTCCCGCAGTGGTAACATCTTATAGGATAACCGTGGTCCACTTAGCACACCAGGGGACTGCCATTGCTGCGCTACTAGTAACAAGTGTAGACTATTCAGATTTCACCAGTTTTGACAGGCACTCATCTTTTTTCTTGGTGCATAGTCCTGTGAAATTTTAACACATGCGTAGTTTTGCCTTGCACGTTTTTAAGCCAGGGAGTAACATAACTGTGTCTGTGCTTTAGAAAGATAAATCCTGGCAACAGAGGAGGATGGATTAGAGGGGAGTTGGAGACCCGGATGCGCTTTAAGGGGCTGTTTCTGGAATCCAGATGAGTGAGGACAAACACGGGTAGTGACATGATGGATGGAGAGGGCAGGGGGTCGAGGTAAGAGGTGTTGTCCAGGTAACGTTGACAGGACTTGCCGACTGCTTAGAAGGAGGGCCAGAGGCCTGAGTTGCAGAGCAAGAAGCAGGCCTGGGACACCATTCAGGACTTTGGTCAGTTTTCTAAGGGCAGTAGGAAGCAACTGGAGTTTTTAAAGCAGGGAAGTAACATGAAGAGGTCAGCGTTTTAGCATGGTGGTTCTGGCTGGTGTGAGGAAAGTGGAGGGGACCACAGTGGTGTGTGTGTGGTTGTGGGATGTGTGTGGGTGTGTATGGTGTGTGTGCGTGTGGTGTGTATGGTGTGTTGTGTGTGTGTGGTGTGGTGGGTGTGTGTGGTGTGTTGTGTGTGTGTGGTGTATGGTGTGGTGTGTGGTGTGTATGGTGTGTGTGTGGTGTGTATGGCATGGTGTGTGGGTGTGTGGGTGTATGTGGTGTGTTTGTGTGTGGTGTATATGGTGTGTGTGGTGTGTATGGTGTGGTGTGTGTGTGGTGTGTATGGTGTGTGTGTGGTGTGTATGGTGTGGTGTATGGTGTGTATGGTGTGGTGTGTGGTGTGTATGGTATGTGTGTGTGGTGCGTATGGTGTGGTGTGTGGATGTGGTGTGTATGGTGTGGTGTGTGGATGTGGTGTGTGTGGTGTGTATGGTGTGGTGTGTGGGTGTGCTGTGTATGGTGTGTGTGGTGTGTATGGTGTGGTGTGTGGGTGTGGTGTGTGTGGTGTGTGTGTGTGGTGTGTATGGTGTGGTGTGTGTGTGGTGTCTATGGTGTGTGGGTGTTTGTGGTGTGTATGGTGTGGTGTGTATGGTGTGTGTATGGTGTGATGTGTGGGTGTGATGTGTATGGTGTGTGTGTTTGTGGTATGTATGGTGTGGTGTGGGTGTGGTGTGTGTATGATGTATGTGGGTGTGATGTGTATGGTGTGTGTGTGTGGTGTGTATGATGTGGTGTGTGGTGTGTATGGTGTGTTGTGTGGTGTGTATGCTGTGGTGTGTGGTGTGTATAGTGTGGTGTGTGGGTGTGGTGTGTATGGTGTGTGTGGGTGTGGTGTGTATGGTGTGGTGTGTATGGTGTGTGTGTGTGGGTTGTTTTGTGTGTGGGGGTGTGGTTGGGGTATACGTGTGGTTGTGCTGTGTGCGTGGTGTGTGTGTGGTGTGTATGTGTGTGTGTTCGAGTTACGAGAAGAGAAGTGGTGCTCATGGTGTTGACATGAAATATCTCCCCCTGAGAAACCGGCAGTTTAGTGTGAAATTCACGTGAAGGACCCGCGTGAGGTTTTGGACACAGTTCTCCAGTAACTTGCAAAGTCGCGGGATTGTTTTGCAGACCCAGAGGCGCTGTTCCCGTGGCTTGATTAACTAAACGAGAACATCCGTCTAACCCCACCGCTCTCCTACTTTTCAGAACTCTCAAATTCAGAAATAGTTAATCTTGAAGGAAATGAAACAAAATAGCACCGAAACAAATAGTGCCCCGGTCAGCAGCACCGCACGGAGCAGTGCCAGGGCCAGGCAAGCGCGTCTCTTTCCCCAGCGCCTGTGCCAGCCGCCGGCTCAGAGGCACGCGGCGGGCGCACGGCGCAGTGCTGCGCGGCCAGTGCCGCTGGTGCACGATCATGTCCGTCTGGTCTGTGTCAGGTGTTCACGCAGCAGGCGTGCGCTCAGTGCTGACGCTGGTGCCGAGGGTGTCTAGGAACTTACCAGCAAGCAGCGGTTAGACATTTTAAAGTCGAATGTCCTTGGTTCGGTGCTGAACGTGACCACAGGGGTTGGCCGGCTACGGTGAACTGGGAAAATGCTTCCCCGCGTGCACTGGACAGTGCAGGTCCACGTGTCCGGCTGTAGGTGGCAGCAGCCGCACGACTTCCCGTTCCTGAACTCGCGCTGGGAAACAGTGGCATCTTCCCTCTGCCAGCATCCGAGGACTTGCTGGGCCGGGCTGCGCTATAAATAGGAGGCGTTCAACACCCCTGGCCTGCTTGCAGCCGCGGGGAGGGCACGATGGATTCCAGCGATTACATTTTAAAGGGCTGCCGGTGAAACCGCGTTGGAGCTGGGAACAGCTGCTTGGCAGCCGAAGTGTGGTCAGCTTCTCTGACACAACTTGTGTTTCTGTTGCCTGTTGCTGTATCTGTCATGACATTAAATGTGGTGATGAGTCTGAAAATACTCATTAGGTAAGAGTGAATTTCTGAGACACTTTCTGAAATTAGATTTTCATGTCCATGACAGAGAAGGCACATTACAAACAGAATGAAATAAGCCTGTTTTTAAGGATCTGTGTTCGGGGCAGCAAGGCATTCATGCTGATATAAATGACCCCCAAACACTGACACTCAGTTCCCTTAAGCTCAGTAAGCGTTAGTTTTTGGACCACCGTCATCAGATGTGGTCCCTGCTCTCGCAGCACTGATGGCCTAACAGGGAGCATAGACATCGAGCAGTCTTAAGGGTCATGGGTGTTAACTGAGAACACCTTTGACCCTGGTCCCTAGTTCTCAGTACAGGGGATGAGAGTGAGCGATCACGGATGATGCTGAGACGTTTACGTTGGGCGGCCGAAGAGAGAGTGACGACCCTAAGCAAGATCCAGGAGTGGCAGGGTGTGCAGGGGTGTGTGCGTGTGCAGGGTGTGTGCAGGGTGTGTGTGTGGGGGGGGATGTGTGCGGGGTGTGAGTGCATGGGGTGTGTGTGTGCGCGGTGTGTGTGTGCATGCGTGTGCATGTTTTGGAAGGAAAGTACTGTTCGAATGATGGGGCTGTGAAAATCCTTCCTTCATTAATTTGGTAAATACTTTCGGAGCTCCAGGGATGGGCTGGGTACTCCGGAGCAGGGGGTACGGTAGTGTAAAAACACTTTTATTTCATGGAGCCTATAATCGAATGTATAATTTCCCAAATGAAAGTATAATTAGCTATTGAGGTGAGTGCAGTGCAGGGGAAGGACAGGCTGTGATGAGCGACTCTACCAAGGGGATGCAGGGAAGGCGAGCAGGGGGCCGTCGCTAAGGAGGCGATGGCCACACGCGGGTGTGGGGGTGAGAGGAGTCAGCTGGGGAAGGAGCAGGGGAGGATCTGGGCAGAGGGGCCCAGGGGGCCATGGGACGCAGGTGGGGAGATTGACAGGGGCAGGAACTGGGTCGTGTGCTGCCCGGTAGGCCCCGGCAGGCATGTTGTATGTAACACGCTGTGATACATTTATTAGAGCAGTTCAAGATCAGCGTCAGCGCCATCGTGACGTTGCTGTTTTTGTCTGCAAGACGAGGCCCTGCGGACCCCATCTACCTGTGAAAATATGTTTTTATATCATTGTATTTATATAGTGTATACCCGCCCGTACCTTTTCTCTTAACATTGTCCTAAACATGTTTTTCTGTTTTGACATAGTCTATATCATTATTTATAATAGTGGTAAATAATTACCCAATCAGACTTTGAGAGATTTGTGTTATATTTTGAGTTTGATTTCTGAGCTGGTGTGGCTGGGTCTTGTAGTGTGTGTGGGTAGACTTGAAATTTACGCTGCAGGAGGTGTATGTGAAAGCAAGCTTCAGGAGGAAGATGGGAGCCTTCCGGGGGAGGGGGGGGTTGAGGAGACCCTGACGTAGGAGGAGACCCCGGGTGCAGGAAGGCTGAGGCTCCGACACGCGGGCCCGCTGGCTGGGGAGGAGGTCAGTTTATAACCAGGGATTTTTCCGCTAAATTGAATTCAGATGTCTGGCTAAATTGTTTTTTACGATACCCTATCATTTGGAATATATTTGTAAATCAACTTGCATTCATATGATTTCTATGTTTAGAACAGTAGACGAGGGGTTGCCAGTGGATTCTAAGATCTTAAGGGAGTGTGAGATCCAGATGGAGGAGGTGTCACGAACCCCAGAATCCTAATGTTGGATCAGATATTTATGTCGATGACTCGTTTTTAATCTTCTACGTGTTCTTTTGAGTAGCTTGCAGAATTGTTAGACTGTTCTGCACATGTGAGGTGCCCATTCTTGAGAACTGACAGGTTTTCTTATTGCTCTGTTAATATGTGCAGACGTCACTGTTCTCCACACGTTTAGGTGAGCCCACACACATACCACTCACATGTGCCTGGGCAAGTGCACACACGCGTGCCCCTGGCTCAGCTGGGCAAAAAGTCTAGGATTAAATTTCAGGCGACTTTGGGACTTGGCCTCATGAGTAAATTTGGTTTTCCCCTCTGCTGTTTCATTTCTCAGCCTCTAAAAATATGGATAATGTTATCTAACTCACAAGGCTGACGGTTAACCATCGGCCAGCACAGTAGGTTATTGTGAGCTGTCGCTCGTAGAATCACCTAATGCAGCGTGTGCTGGTCTTTTAACTTCATTTTCATATCAAGCCGGGAACTTTACACATAAGCCCCCTTAAAAACTATAGACTCATACTTAGAAATCAGCTTCAGGTTCTTCTGAAGCAGTGGTCCCAGCTTGTGAGCACACAGATGGCTGGGCCCCCACCCCCGAGTTTCAGGTTGGTTGGTCTGGGTGGAGCCTGAGAATTTGCATTTCTAAAAAGGGCCCAGGTGATGCTGATATTGCTGGTTCGGGGACCACATTTTAAGAACCACTGTTTTAAAGCTGCATGTCTGCTTCAGTAGCCTTTTAAAACTAATTTTTTTAAAATGGAAAATAAGTGCATGTAGAAAATAATGATGTTCGTAACAGTAGAAAACCATGTTATGTCTGCTTGAGGAATCTAAAAATGGAATAATAGCTCCTGTCCCCTTGAGATGAACTGATAAGGACGTCTCTTGGGCAAAATCTTTAACCACTGAGATGGGGTGATGTAGTTCACACTCTCATCAACTCTAGGAAGACAGATGTCACTGAGTTTCTTCAAGCTCCATTAGGGTAGTTAGATATGCTGTGGGGGTACCTTGTTCCTGATCTTTTAAACATGTGCCATTTTCTTTAAATCCTGAGTTAGGTCTCGAGCTCCTGGGGGCCCAGACAGGTCATACTTTTCCTTCTGTTCCTCCACTCCCGCTAATGTGTGGCCTGCAGCATGTGCTGAAGAACGGATGGCGGAGGGCAGAGTCGGTTGGAAAATGCTTACTCCAAGAATGATTAGGTGGGACACCCAACTAAGCTTGTTTGCAGAGCGATCCTGATCTGGCTCTTTGGAAGATTCGTGTCATAGTTGAAGTCTCGCTAGCTTTTATGATCCTGCAGTTGGTAGAAATCAGAACTGGAGGAGACCCAACAGGTCACCCAGACCCTGTTCCCGCTGGAAGAGGAGAAGTCCCTGCGGTGTGCTCAGCAGCATTAGCAGGAGTTACTTTTCACATGATTACTATTTTTTTTTCATGCTGTCTTCAGGTGTTTCTTGAGTTGAATCACTTTGTGTTCAAGTAATAAAATGCACAACAGGCAGCGCATTTCTGGGTGATTATCTCACTCCTCAGGTGGTGTAATAAGGCACAAGGCCAAAGCCCTGGCATGCCTCATTGTTACTAGGAAGGGAATTTATGGATAAAATAAAGAAAGTGGTCGTCTGCATCAGCACTAACCCCAACGGGGAACGCACTTATGGCAGGGCCCCACCCCCGTGCTTGGAGAGCAGGTCAGGCAGGAGACCGGGCCCTTAACCGTGTGGGCAGCAGTGGTTAAGGTGGGGGCAGAGATGCGCCACTGCCTTCAAGGAGCTTGTTGTTACTTTTGCTAAAAGCAGCAGGAAAGCCATGGCCGTGGACAACAACACAAACTTGATACCTGGGAAGAGCTCATCTCTGGACCCAGCTTGGGGTTTAACCTTGTGTGCCTGAACCCAGTTCCTCAGCTATGAAATGGGAAGAGCAGTAAGTGATTGGGCCTGGGAAGGGTTAAACGATGAGTTTTTCATAAATCTTAAGTGGCATTTCTGGGCTCAAAGTAAGTCCCTATTAAATGGTAATTGGATCAGAATAATTTTTTTCCCTTCTGAAAATTCTTCAAGCTTGAGTCCTTTGTCTGCTCCCCAGTCTCGTCCAGTTACCTCACCCGATGGTCCCCGCTGTCCTTGCTGTTCCTTCCTGAGCACCATGTGCCGTGTCATTGCTTCCTCACACTCACCCTCACCTTGCCATATCACACGTGCTTTTCAAAACTCTGACCCAAGTTATACCCAACTCAGTGGCCTCGCCGTGCAGCTGAAGGTGGCTGGAGAAGCACGGCACCCCCACCAGCACTGGCCCGCGAGTTCCTGCCCACAGGCCACGGGCGGGCTCCCAGAGCTCCTGGCAGTTGTGCTACTTCTCCTGCTCGCCTTCCCTTCTGGACACCCTTTTCATTCTGCATCCTCTCCCCTCAATCCCGAGTCACCTGTCTCCATCCTCACTTGCTGCTGGTGACCCGACTTCCCATTCACTGAGAGAAGAGACACCAGCAGAAGGGAGCTGACACGCACCCTCCTCTCTGCGTCCGTTCACACACTCTCCATTCTCCTTGTCACGAGGCATGAACCATCTGTGCGCCGAGAAGAGGCTTGGCCACAAGAGGAGATCCTGTCCCTGAAGGCCAACCTGTGGGGACCAGCCACTCTGTCCCTGCTCTCCTGCTTCATCCGTCTTGGCCCTGAGGCTGGGTTGCGATCACGAGTGTTCAAAAGTATTGCTGATTCTCCAGTGTTAAAGCCAGTGCTCTCCTGAACCCCATCCCTCCTTCAGTTCCCACCTTGCTGCTTTACAGCAGAGTTCCTTGAAACAGGTGTCTCAATCTGCTGTCACTGATTCCTCTCTGAGTTTATCTGAACTCACTTAGACAGGCTTCCTCCCAACCACCTAGTTCCACCAGTATAGCTACTATTAGGGTCATGGGTGGTTTCCGCCTGGCTTAACCCAAAGGGCAGTCCTTGGTCTTCATCTCATATGATTACCCCTGTAACCTTGGACACACAGCATCACCCCTTCCTCCTCCGGTTTCCTGGACACTCCAGTCCCCTGGTTTTTCTCCTCTCACACTGGTCGCTTCCTCAGCCTCCTTTGCTGTTTCCTCCTCATCTCCCTGAGCTCTGAATGTCGACACACCCCAGGGCTCGGCCCTGGCAGCTTTTCGGACACCTGCTTTCCTGGTGGGCTGATCTGATATCAAGCCTTTATATACATTGTCTGCTGACGATCCGCAGACTTCTGTCTTCATCCTTCGTATATCCAACTGCCTATGCAGTATCTCCACTGGGCTGCCGGGTGAGCATCTCAACTGCAGTATGTGCAGAAGGAGTTCTTGGTCTTCCCCTCCACACCTGACCACCTGTGGTCTCACCCATCTCAGTTAATAGCCGTTCAGTCCATCCTTCCTCTTGCGTGCCGGATCAAATCTGTAAGGGAATACATCGGCTCTTCCTTCACAGTGTGTCTGGAATCAGATCATTTCTCAACACTTTCCCCAAAAGCATCCTGGTCCAAGCCACACCTTCTCTTGCGTGGATGATTGCAGTAGACTTGTAATTGGTCTTCCTGTTTCCTCTCTTGCCTCTGTAGGTCTGTTCTTGACATACAGCCAGAGGGGCCCTTCAAATGCGAAGGCCAGGTCGCAACCCCGTTTATAACCCTCTTCTCCATGCGCAGCCCTCCAGCGGCGTCACACGTCTCTCCTAGGGTTTTCCTCCATTGGCCTCCTGCTGCCTCTTTGTCCTCCTAATGGCATTGTTCCCTTTCTGGTTTCCTTCAGATCTGTGCTCAGTGTCACCTATTTTCCTCCTCTGCTCCGCATATCTCCACACCACTTACTCATGTGTATAATTTACTTATTTTATTTATTGTATGTCTTCCGTTACTAGAATCTAAGGTCCATGAGGTCCATGATTTTGCCAGTTTTGTTCATTGACCCCTAGGCTTCTGGGAGCTTAATAAACACGTTTTGACCGTATGAACACGTACCAAGGCATGTTCTTCTGGAAGTTTACCTGTGCTGTGATTCTAGGTTTCATTTCCGTTAAATGTGTCTCGCTGAAGAAGGATGTGTGTGGGACTCTGCTGAGGCTCCCAGCCTCACACGGCATCAGCCGTAGTACGGTCCCTGCCCACAGGGACCTGCCTGCGGACGGTGGAAGATGAGGCAGTTCCGAACTGAAACCATGCCAGGCAGTCAGGGCTGCCCAAAGAGAGGAAGCAGAGCACTGGCCATATTGTGGATTTCCTGTACATGCACAAGTTCCAATTCATTTCTTCAACCCTGTAAACTTGAGGTTCTTCAGATCAAGTGCTTTAGAGGTGTTGCCTAGCCTGATTCTTTATACTTGTATAGTGCCTTGCACAGCCATCTATTTTTGAATATTATTAATTATGCACTTGCGTTTAAATGTGAAGCCCAGTAGTAAAACATTTTTTTTTTTTTGCTGAGAAGAATAGCCAAGTTAGGAACCTCAGACGATTGATGGCTATAAAAGGTCCTTGTAGAGCTGGAACTTAGGCTTCCTGATTCACTTGAGGCAAGGGAGAGTTTTGTTTCTTGCTCTTATGCTGAGAGTGGTCAGAAAGGAATGAGTCAAAAATGTGCCCTGCTTTTTGAAATGCCAATAAGCCACAGACTGGCAGAGTCTGTGAGTTATAAATTCATAAATGCATGTGGTAGCGTGGTGACCACTGAGCGCTAGGGCCTTCTGCTGGCAGGCGGGGGTGGGGGGCATGGCTAGGTTCGTTCTAACAGTGGGGGTGTGAGCCTCAGGGGGACCCACAGTGCCCAGGATAAACAGGACACCCCTGGGTCCGTCTCTGGGATACATCTGGCTTTGTGTCTGGCTTTGGCCTTGCTTCCTCTAAGCTCTTTTAATCACATTCTCAATAACTACCAAGTAAACATATTACCTTAAAAATTATTGAGAAGGCCCCCTCATTGCCACAGGTGCCCAGGGCAGCAGCTTCTCTCTGCCCAAGTGCTGCTCCTGCTTCTCTCCTCCTCCCTCTGTCTCTCCTCCTTCCCCTCCTTTTTCTTTCTAATTCTGATATTATTCACATACCATAAAATAAATCCTTTTAAAGTATACAGTTTCGTGGCTTTTAGCATATTCACAGTTGTGACCGTCACCATCACCTAACTTTTGTCACCCCCCAAAGAAAACCCCATACCCAGTAGCAGTCCTGTTTCCCCCTTCCTCCAGCCCCTGGCAACCACTAATCTACTTTCTGTTTCTACAGATTAACTTATTCTGTATGTTTTATGTCAATTGAATCATATAGTGTATGGTCTTTGGGGTCTGCCTTAGCATCATGTTTTCAGGATTCATTTGTGTTGTAGCATGAGTCATTGTTTCCTGATTCCTTTTTATGGCTGAATTCTATATAGTCCCCTGAATGAATAGACAGTTTTCATTGATCCATTTGCCAATTTTGGACCTCTGGGTTGTTTCCACTTTTTGGCCATTGTGGGTACGCTGCTATGAACATTTGTGTACAAGTTTTTGTGTGGACATTAGTTTTCAGTTCCCTTCACTATATACCTGGGAGTAAAACTGCTGGGTCAAATGTTAACTCTGTGTTTAACATTTTGAGATACTGACAGCCTATTTCCAAAGCTGCTGTACCATTTTGCATTCCTACCAGCAATGTATGAGGGTTCCAATATCTCTACATCCTCACCAATACTTGTTATTGTTTGTTTCTTTGATTATAGCCATTCTAGTGGGTGTAAAGCGATAGCTTATTGTGGTTCTGATTTGTATTTTCCTAATGACTTGTGATATTGAGCATTTTTTCATGTTCTTGCTGGCAATTTGTATATACCTTCTTGGGAGGAATGTCTGTTCAGATCCTTTGCCCATTGTTAAATTGGGTTATTTGCCTTTTTATTATTGAATTGAAAGAGTTTTTGATATGTTCTACATAGTAACTTCTTATCAGATATATGACTGACAAATAATTGGTTCCATTCTGTGGGTTGTCTTTCTCTTTCTTGATAGAGTCCTTTGATGCACAAAATTTTTAATTTAACATTCCTTTTTTGGTTGCTTGTATTTTTGATGTCATATATGAGATATCACATAATCCCAAGTCACAAAGATTTACTCCTGTGTTTTCTCCTGAGAATTTTATATTTTCAACTCTTAAATGTAGGTCTTTGGTTGATTTTGAGTTAATTTTTTGTATATGGTATGAAGTGGGGGTCCAGTTTCGTTCTTTTGCATGTGGATGTGCAGTTGTCCCACCACCATGTGTTGAAAGGACTATTCTTTCTGCATTGAATGACCCTGCAGCCCTTGTCAAAAATCAATTAATACCACCTGTAAGGGTTTGTTCCCAGGCTTTCCATTCTATTCCATTGATCTATATGTCTGTCCTCCTGCCAGCACCACAGCACCACACTGTCTTGACTACTGTTGCTTTGTAGTAAATTTTGAAATCAGGAGGTATAAGTCCTGTAACTTTGTACTTATTTTTTAAAAATTGTTTTGGCTACACTGAATCTCTTAAATTTCTCTATGAATTTTAGGCTAAACTTGTCAATTTCAGCAAAGAAGGCCACTGAGATTTTGATGAGCATTAAATTGAATCTGGAGATCAATTTGAGGAGTACTGTAATCTTATCCATAAACATGGGATGTCTTTCCACTTATTCAGATCTTCTTTAATTTCTTTTCAAAGATATTTTGTATTTTCAGTGTACAAATTGTGCACTTTTTATTGTTTATTCTTAAGTATTTTATTCTTTTTAATACTATTGTAAATGCAATTGTCTTCTTAATTTTATTTTCAGAGTGGTCATTGTAGTTGTGTAGAATTACAGTTGATTTTTATGTATATGTATATATATATTTTAATTTTTAAATGATTTTTGTATATTGATCTTGTATCCTGCACCTTTCTGAACTTATTATTTCAAATAGGGGTGTGTGTGTGTGTGTGTGTGTGTGTGTGTGTATTCCCAAGGATTTTACATGTACGAAGTCATATTATCAGCAAATAGAGATGGTTTTACTTATTAGTCTCCAATCTGGATACCTTTTATTTCTTTTCTTGCCTAATTGCCCTTGCTAGAACCTTCAGTACAATGTTGAATAGACATCCTTGTCTAGTTCCTGATCTTAGGGGGAAACTTTTATCCTTTATTCTTTTATCATCACGTATGATGTTAGCTATTGGTTTTCATTGATGCTGTTTGTCAGGTCAAGGAAGTTCCCTTATATTTCTAGTTTGTTGAGTGTTTCACAAAATCCTACCCCATGAAAGGTGCAGGATTTTATGAAATGCTTTTTCAGCATCCATTGAGGTGATCGTTGTCTTTTCTTGATTCTATTAATGTGGTATGTATTACATTGATTTAAAAAAAAAACTCTTTATTGGAATATAATTGCTTTACACTCTTGTACCAGTTTTTGAGGTACACCAAAGTGAATCAGCTATATTTATACATATATCCCCATATGCCCTCCCTCCCACGACTCCCTCCCACCCTCCCTGTCCTGGCCCCCTAAGGCATCACCCATCATCGAGTTGATCTCCCTTTGTTATACAGCAGCTTCCCACTAGGTATCTATTTTACAGTTGATAGTGTATATATATGTCTATGCTACTCTCTCACTTCGTCCCAGCTTCCCCTCACCCCCTGCCCCCCCAACCCCGTGTCCTCCAGTACATTCTCTGCATTTGCATCCTTAATCTTGCCCTGTCACTGGATTCATAAGTATCATTTTTTTTTTTTTTTTTTAGATTCTGTGTATATGGGTTAGCATACAATGTTTGTTACTTCACTTTGTATGACAGACTCTAGGTCTATCCACCTCATTACATATAGCTCCATTTCATTCCTTTTTATGGCTGAGTAACATTCCATTGTATATATGTGCCACATCTTCTTTATCCATGCATCTGTTGATGGGCATTTAGGTTGCTTCCATGTCCTGGCTATTGTAAATAGTGCTGCAATAAACATTATGGTACATGTTTCTTTTTGGATTATGGTTTTCTCTGGGTATATGCCCAGTAGTGGGATTACTGGATCATACGGTAGTTCTATTTTTAGTTTTTTAAGGAACCTCCATACTCTTTTCCCTAGTGGCTGTGCCAATTTACATTCCCACCAACAGTGCAGGAGAGTTCCCTTTTCTCCACATCCTCTCCAACATTTATTGTTTCTAGATTTTTTGATGATGGCCGTTCTGACTGGTGTGAGGTGATACCTCATTGTGGCTTTGATTTGCATTTCTCTAATGATTAGTGATGTTGAGCATCTTTTCATGTGTTTGTTGGCCATCTGCATGTCTTCTTTGGAGAAATGTCTATTTAGGTCTTCCGCCCATTTGTGGATTGGGTTATTTGCTTTTTTGGTATTAAGCTGCATGAGCTGCTTGTATTTTTTGGAGATTAATCCTTTGTCCGTTGCTTCATTGGAAAGTATTTTCTCCCATTCTGAGGGTTGCCTTTTAGTCTTGTTTATGGTTTCTTTCGCTGTGCAAAAGCTTTTAAGTTTCATGAGGTCCCATTTGTTTATTCTTGATTTTATTTCCATGATTCTAGGAAGTGGGTCCAAAAGGATCTTGCTTTGATGGATGTCATAGAGTGTTCTGCCTATGTTTTCCTCTAGGAGTTTGATAGTGTCTGGCCTTACATGTAGGTCTTTAATCCATTTGGAGTTTATTTTTGTGTATGGTGTTAGGAAGTGTTCTAATTTCATTCTTTTACATGTTGCTGTCCAATTTTCCCAGCACCACTTATTGAAGAGGCTTTTGTCCATTGTATATTCGTGCCTCCTTTGTCAAAGATAAGCTGCCCATATGTGCTTGGGTTTACCTCTGGGTTCTCTATTCTGTTCCGTTGATCTTCCTTTCTATTTTTGTGCCAGGACCATACTGTCTTGATCACTGTGGCCTTGTAGTATAGTTTGAAGTCAGGAAGCCTAATTCCATCAACTCCATCTTTCCTTCTCAAGATTGCTTTGGCTATTCAGCGTCTTTTGTGTTCCATACAAATCGTAAGATTTCTTGTTCTAGTTCTGTGAAAAATGCCATTGGTAATTTGATAGGGATTGGGCTGAATCTGTAAATTGTTTTGGGTAGTATAGTCATTTTCACAAAGTTGATTCTTCCAATCCAAGAACATGGTATGTCTCTCCATCTGTTTGTATCATCTTTGATTTCTTTCATGAGTGTCTTATAGTTTTCTGCATACAGGCCTTTTGCCTCGTTAGGCAGGTTTATTCCTAGGTATTTTATTCTTTTTGTTGCAATGGTGAATGGGAGAGTTTCCTTAATTTCTCTTTCTGCTCTTTCGTTGTTAGTGTATATGAAATGCAAGAGATTTCTGCGCATTAATTTTGTATCCTGCTACTTTACTAAATTCATCAATTAGTGCTAGCAGTTTTCTGGTAGAGTCTTTAGGGTTTTCTATGTATAATATCATGTCATCTGCAAAGAGTGACAATTTTACTTCTTCTTTTCCAATTTGGATTCCTTTTGTTTCATTTTCTTCTCTGATTGCTATGGCTAACACTTCCAAAACTATGTTGAATAATAATGGTGAGAGTGGACACCCTTGTCTTGTTCCTGTTCTTAGAGGGAATTCTTTCAGTTTTTCACCATTTAGAACAACGTTGGCTTTTGGTTTCTCATATATGGCTTTTATTATGTTGAGGTAATTTCCTTCTATGCCCATTTCCTGGAGAGTTTTTATCATAAATGGATGTTGAAATTTGTCAAAAGATTTTTCTGCATCTGTTGAGATTATCATATGGTTTTTATCCTTCAATTTGTTGATATGATGCATCACGTTGATTGATTTGCGTATATTGAAGAATCCTTGCATCCCAGGGATAAGCCCCACTTGATCATGGTGTATGATTTTTTTAATGTGCTGTTGGAGTCTGTTAGCTAGTATTTTGTTGAGGATTTTTGCATCTATATTTATTGGTGATATTGGTCTGTAATTTTCTTTTTTTGTGACATCTTTGCCTGGTTTTGGTATCAGGGTGATGGTGGCCTCATAGAATGAGTTTGGGAGTGTTCCACCTTCTGCGATATTTTGGAAGAGTTTGAGAAGGATAGGTGTTAGCTCTTCTTGAAATGTTTGATAGAATTTGCCTGTGAAGCCATCTGGCCCTGGGCTTTTGTTTGTTGGGAGATTTTTAATCACAATCTCAATTTCTTTACTTGTGATTGGTCTGTTCATATTTTCTATTTCTTCCTGGTTCAGTCTTGGAAGATTGTACTTTTCTAAGAATTTATCCATTTCTTCCAGGTTATCCAATTTATTGGCATATAGTTGCTTGTAGTAGTCTCTCATGATCTTTGTATTTCTGCGGTGTCAGCTGTTACTTCTTTTTCATTTCTAATTCTGTTGATTTGCATCTTCTCCCTTTTTTTCTTCATGAGTCTGGCTAATGGTTTATCAATTTTGTTTATCTTCTCAAAGAACCAGTTTTTAGTTTCATTGATCTTTGCTGTTGTTTCCTTCATTTCTTTTTCATTTATTTCTGATCTGATCTTTATGATTTCTTTCCTTCTGCTCACTTTGAGTTTTTTTTGTTCTTCTTTCTCTAATTGTTTTAGGTGTGAGAATAGGTTGTTTATTCGATATTTTTCTTGTTTCTTGAGGTAGGACTGTATTGCTATAAACTTCCCTCTTAGAACTGCTTTTGCTGCATCTCATAGGTTTTGGGTTGTTGTGTTTTCATTGTCATTTGTTTCTAGATTTTTTTAATTTCTTCTTTGATTTCTTTAGTGATTTCTTGGTTTTTAATAGCATATTGTTTAGCCTCCATGTAGTTGTATTTTTTACAGTTTTTTCCCTGTAATTGATATCTAGTCTCATGGCATTGTGGTCATAGAATATGCCTGATATGATTTCAATTTTCTTGAATTTATGGAGGCTTGATTTGTGACCCAAGATGTGATGTATCCTGGAAAATGTTCCATGTGCACTTGAGAAGAAAGTGTATTCTGTAGTTTTTGGATAGAATGTCCTATAAATATCAGTTAAGTCGAGATGGTCTAATATGTAATTTTGTCTAATTCTTTTTAGTGTTGCTGGATTCAGTATGTTTGTGCTTTGCTGAAGATTTTTTCTTTATTCATAAGGCATATTAGCCTTTCGTTTTCTCTTCTGGTGTCTTTGTCTGGTTTCGATATCAAGATAATCCTGGCCTCACAGACTGTGTTGGGAAGTGTTCTCTCCAATTTTTTGGAAGCATTTTTGAAGAATTGGTTTTAATTATTCTTCTTTAAATACTTGGTGGAATTCACCAATGAACCCATCTGGTCCTAGGTTTTTTTGCAAGAAGTTTTTTGACTGCTAATTTAGTCTCTTAGGTCTATTCGGATTTTCTGTTTCTTTTTTAGTCAGTTTCAGTAGTTTGCATTTTTCTAAGAATTTTCCATTTCATGTAGGTTATCTAATTTGTTGACATACAATTACTTGTTTGTGGTATTCCCTTATAATCTTTTTTTTTTTTTTGTAAATTCAGTAGTGATGTTCTCTCTTTCATTCTTGATTTTAGTAATTTGAGTGTTTCTCAATTTTTCCTGGTTAATCTAGCTAAAAATTTGTCAGTTTGCTGATCTTTTAAAGAACTAATTTTTAATTTCATTGGCTTTCTCTGTTGTTTTCGTAAACTTGATTTTATTTATTTCTGCTATAATCTTTATTTCCTTCATTCTCCTCACTCTGGGGTTATCTTCCTCTTATTTTCTAGTTTATTAAGGAAGAAGTTTAAGTTATTAATTTGACATTTTTCTTTTTGATATAGACATTTACAGACATAATTTTTTACTCTAAGCATTGCTTTAGCTGCATCCCATAAGCTCTGGTATGTTTTGCCTTCATTTCTTTACTTAAGAGTATGTTGTTCAATTTCCACATATTTGTGAATTACCTAATTTTTTTGTTACTTATTTCTGATTTCATTCCTGTGTGGTTGGAGAACATACTTTGATGTTTTCAATCCTTTTAAATTTATTGAGACTTGTGTTATGCCTAACATATGGTCTATCCTGGAGAATGTTCCATGTCTACTTGAGAAGAATGTGTATTCTGCTGTTGTTGGGTGAAGAGTTCTATAGATGTCTGTTAGGTGTGGTTGATTTAAAGTGTGTTCAAAGTATTCCGTTTCCTTGTTAATCTCTGGGTAATTGTTGGGTCCATACTGAAGTGTGTATTGACGTCTCCAGCTATTACTGTTGAAGTGTCTATTTCTCCTTTCAGTTTACCAGTTCTTCCTCTCTTTATGTAGGTCTGAGTTTCTGACCCATATGATTTTTTCTTCTTTCTGAACACTTTAATAATTCTTACAAGCAGGTCTGCTGGTGACATTTCTTCAATTTTTGTTTGAATGATCAAGTCTTTACTTGTCTTTAAATCTGAAGGATATTTTGCTGGATACAGAATTCTAGGTTGGTGGGTTTTTTCCCTTTTGACACTTTCAGTATTTCATTCCACTCTCTTCTTGCTTGCATGGTTTCTGAAGATAAGTATGTGTGGGCCATACTTTCTTTTGGTTGCATGTCTCATAAAAATTTTTGTTGAAAACTAGACATTTTAAGAATGTGGCAGTTCTCAAAATCATATCCTCCCTCCTTTCCACGTTTTGTTTGTTTGGTGACTTTTCTAAACTAACTTTGTAAGGTCTGTATTGTTTGTCATGTATGGCCCCTGAAGTCCCTGACTGGTTAGCTTATTGGGCAGCATGTGATGGGACAGAGCTTTCCTTAAATGCCTGGACACAATGTCAGTCTTCTAGTCTTTGCCGAGGGGCTCTTGTTGTGTGTTGGAGCATTCTGTCAACACTCAGCCAAGCAGTTTACAGCTCTACCTCAGCTTCCACCTCCTGCTTGTGCAGAGCCTCAAGATCAGCCAGAGCAGAGAGCTTAGGGCCTTCTCAGGTGCTTTCTAGGCAAGCACATAGCCTTGAACATGCTTACAGCCTTCTAGATTCCCAGGAATATGTGGGAGCTTCTCAAAGACCCTGTGGACGTCTCACTCCCCAGCTTGTCCAGCTAAGCTTTTTGGGTAGTCTCTTATTTGCTCCTTCTGTTATCCACCCCTTCAGGCAGCTAAAATTTTAAACAGTTGCCCCTGAATTGTTTTTCAGCAAATGCCTTTTGACAGTAGCTTGTTCTCACTGTGCAAGCTCTGAATCAGTTCACGTAGACAGCCTGGTGAGAGGGGTCTTTCAGGGAACCATCAGGTAAGTCATGTAATGAAAATTTTCTGATGACGGGGCTTTGAAAGAGCTTCGACCCTGTCCTTTCCCTTCCAGTGACTGACAGGCTGCTGGGTTTTCACTGTGATTGTAGGAGGTTGGTTTCAAGGCTGCTGCAGGTGTGGGGTGAGGGGAGATGGGAATGGAGGAAGTCAAAATGCCGCAAGACTTGGTGTCCATTCTGAGATTCTGGCATCTCTCATGAGTGACCATGCCCTAGATTGCTGCAAACCTTTGGTTAATTTCCAGGGTTCTGAAACAGCTGATTCTGACAGTTTTTGCCAGTGTTCTCATTCCTTTTTTGGAGAGGGTTTTCAGAGGTCCCCATTTTTGGTGCTATTTTCCCCAGCTGTGGCTCCGCCTGTGTGTTGGATGTGCAGTGATGCACTTGAAGGAACTCAGAGAACCTACTGCCCACCCCCGCCCCCGCTCCCCCAAGAAATGAGTCACTGGTAGCTGAGGTGCAGGTGGGTTTTCCTATCCAAATGTGTCTTTGTTTTCCCATTTTTGAAGATTATTGATATGCTATAAAAGCAAGTTCTGAAATCGCAATTTTGTGTTCGCTTTAAGAATAGTCTTTGAAACATTGGCCAGAAGGTCACGACTAGAGCATTTTCACAGTCTCCGGCTGCCCTTTCAGAAAAGGAATAGATAGGAGGTTGGTCACATTTGTAGGATGTGCTTGAAGATAATGTAACCTATTTTCTTTTGTATCACAGGCATTTAACGTGCAAAATGGCAGTTGTACCAGATTGGCATACTTTGTATCCTCACACACGAAAATTCGCACGTTTAAGACCCCATTCTTCACCATGCAGAGTGTATTCAAGGAATGGTTTCCAAAATATGTTCAGACCTTCTTCATGTGAGTATTCCTGAGCAGATTATACTGACAGTAGATATCATGATGTGTGTTTCGTACGTACTAGACTCTGCACAGAGGCCTCACACAGCATTTAATCCTCACAATAAAGCTGTGAAATAGATTCTGTTATCGTCCCTATTTTCTTTACAGGGAATCTGAGACATAGGCTTATCAAGCCACTTGCCCAAAAGGTAGTTTTTAGGTGGCAGGGTTGGGATTTGAACCCGGACGGTGTGATTCAGGATCCATGGAGTTGACTCCTATGTTATCTAGTATACTGCCTCCCTCAGGTTTTTTCTCAATTAACAGACTGTATTTTTTGAGTAGCTTTTTTTTTGGAGGGGGGCGGGGGTGGACGCTGTGTGGCTTGCGGGATCTGAGTTCTCCGACCAGGGACTGAACCTGGGCCATGGCAGTGAGAGCGGCGAGTCCTAACCACTGGACTGCCAGGGAATTCCCTGAGTAGTTTTAGGTTTACAGAAAACTGAGCTGAAGTACAGAGAATTCCCACACACCTCTTCACTCCCCGTCCCCAGTTTCCCTTGTTACCGGCATTTGCATCAGTGTGATACATTCATTACTGTTGCTGAGCCATTACTGATACGTTATTAGAGTTCACACTCTTTGTGCTGTGCATTCTCTGCGTTTTGATAAATGTTTAATGACATGTGTCCACTGTTACTGCTTTATACAGAGCAGTTTCACTGCCCTGAAAATCCTCAGTGCTCTGACTGTTCATCCCTCCCTCCCCCCAGTTGCAGGCAACCACTGGTCTTCTTACTGTCTCCGTCGTTTTGCCTTTTTCGGAATGTCGTTTAGTTGGAATCATACAGTCTGTAGCCTTTTCAGATTGGCTTCTTTCACTTAGCAATTTCCACTTAAGGCTCCTTCATGTCTTTTCATGATGTGATGGTTCATTTCTTTTTTTCTTGGAATAATATTCTCTTGTTTGGATGTACAACAGTTTATTCACTACTGAAGGACGTCTTGGTTGCTCTCATGCCTTGGCAGTTATGAATAAAGCTGCTGTAAACATTTGCATGCAGCTTTTTGTGTGGACATAAAATTGTAACTTATTTGGATCGCTCAGTTTTAAAGCAATAAAATTTGATGTTATAATTTCCCCAAAATATATGTCTTTTCATTTGTTCATTCCTCCCTCCCTTCCTTCACAAACATCTTCTGAGTCCTAATATGTGACAAGAATTGTCATAGGGACTGAGGATAAAGGGACAGGTCCAGTAGACGGTCTGCCCTGGAGGAGCCCACAGTCTCGAGAAAGGGAGGAGGAATTCCAGCAGAGCAAGACCAATGCTGGGCCGGAAGCACATACAAAGTGCTGTGAATGCACCGCCTGAGGAAACAGAAGGACCCAGAGGGATGTAGTGGATGGATGGACCAGAGGAAAGGCATTCTAGTGAGAAGTCACACTCACCACCTGTGCTCACCTGCTCAGTGAGAGGCCACCGGCATCTACCAGAGAGACTATTTCAGACGGCCGTGTGTCTGCCCAAATCTCAAGAAAGAGGGGGGATGGATGTTGGGGGATAACTGTCAATTTCCAGCACAAACGTTTATCATCAGTAATAAATCTGTTCCAGCCCAGTACTCCACACCTGGAGTATACTTTGGATGTGTCACAGTTTGACTCGCTTTCTGACAGTACCAAGAAGAGGGGAGTGGGATTACTGGATTAGCTCCTGAGCACCACCAGGTCGCCTTGAGGAAGCTCGTACCTGCACATCCCTGCAAATAATATTTGGAAGTACTTGTTTCTGAATATCCTAACACAGGATATTATCTTTTAACTCTTGTCCATTTGATGTGTAAAAACACTATTCTGTTGTGATTTTAATCTGTATTTCTCTAATGATGAGGTTAACTTAGATTGTCAGGTTTATCAGGCTTATGTCTTTCTTTTGTGAGCTGCGTGTTCACTTCCTTTGCCCATTTACCCACGAGGGTTGGTCTTTTTAGTTATTTGTATGAGCTCTCTGTACTAAAAACGTTAATACTTTGTCTGCCTTGTGTGCCATCAGTATCTTTTCATTTGTCATTTGCCTTTTATTTTTATTGATTTTTAAAAAATGTACTGAATTATTCTTTATTCTTTTCTAAATAAAAATTATATATTTATAAAATAAATATATTTAAATAAAAATTATACACATACATATATAATGTCTCCTAGCAGCCCATTCTTCTCCAGAGTTGACCACCATTAAGCATTTGGCTGGCCTCCCTCTCATGCACGTCTTACGTGCACACACACGTGTAGACATGTACTTACATGACTCATGTTGAAGAAGCACAACTCCTGGGTGAATACCTGTGAGCCACAGGTATTTGCTGCCCTGTTTCCTTTTAAGGTGTGTTTTGCTTTATGTTTATGTTTCAACTTGAATAATTTCTGTTGAGCCGACTTTATATTCACTAGTCCTTTCTTCTACCGTGTACACAGTCTGCTGTTAAGCAAATTAAATGAGCTCTTCACTTCGATATTGTATTTTTAGTTTCTAGCTTTTTCATGTGCTTTAAAAAGACAGCTTCCACTTCTCGGTTGAAATCCCCACACGTGCAGCATGTTGTCAGCGTCCCTTAATCTCTTCCACACATTTGTCAGCCTTGCTTTAAATACCTGGTTGTTTCTACATCTGTTCTCTCTGTGGCTCTGCTGATGATTGTGTTTGCTCTTGATCAGGCAACCTTTTCTTATTTCACTTGTCTTGCAATTTTAGAAAGATTTAACACCAGACATTTGTGTAAAAAAAAAAAAAGAGTAGAGACAGAAGTAAATCATAATTACCCCCAGAAAAAGGAATGCCCCTTCTGCTCAGGCTTCTGGTGAGGCGGCCTGGCTCAGTTTAATTTCTCGATGGAGCTGGGTCTGGATTTGGTTGCAGTTTTGGTTAGATTCCGGGGGCCCCTTGTTTCAGACGCGTCCCTTCGACAGGCCTTGCAGTCTGAGTGCTGCGTAGACTCCAGCCATCACTACTTCACAGTCCAGCTGCCAGTTTCGCGTCCTGGCGGGAGCTCTCTGCTTTCCAGCCCTCCTGCCACTTTTGGAGGGTTTCTGGGGAGCTCTCTTTGTCCTCCAGCTCAGCTCCTAGATGTGTGCCCTCAGGAGGGCTCCCTCCGTCCTGCCGCCCTACCTCCAGTGTGCCGTGGGCTGCTGAGGTGTGCTTGGTGGGGGCCCCGTATGCTGCAGAGGGGTTCGCCTCTGGTCTGTACTCAGCCATGGTGAGCAGCTGCCTAACACTTAGGGACACTGAGTACCTCGGGCACATCACACAGCTCTCCTGCCTCGCTGCCACCTTTGGGGTGCTGCCTGTGCCACGTGTGAAGGCCCAGGAGGATGGGAGCAGACTCGCTGGGTGACCGAGGCTCTCGGGATGCAAAGGCATGGGATCGGTCCACATGGCTACTAAGCAATTGGTTGTTTTCTCTATACCCCTGTCTGGAATGAATCTGCTTCTCTTCCCAAGGCTCTGCAAGGATGGAAGGAGTCATGGGTGTTTTCTGAGGAGTGGCTGGTCCTTTCTGGAGTGTAGATTCTTTGCATTCTCTGTTCTTTGACAGGTTTCAAACCTCCCCCCCCCCCCCACTTTTTTTTAGCTTATCATACTTGTTCTCATTGCTGGGGGCAGAATGACAGTCTGCTGTGACTTTCTATATCCTAAACGGATGTAGGAAATTTTGTCAAATTCCCCTCCAGAAAGATCATGTCAATTTGTACTCCTGCCAGCAAATTATTTAAGTTTGGCTACATTTTAAACCTCAGAAAATGCATTTGGCTTGTGAAATAAAAAGTTTTCTTTCAAGTAAATTCAGATAATTTCAAATCAATATTTCTGATCTTTTAAAATTAGAATTATTGATAGTCAAGATGGGCTTCTTGGAAAGCAACTGAAAATACACATGAAACGTCTGAAAAAAGGTTTCAAGATGGAGACATAAAGACATAAAGGGGTCCCTCTGTGATGCTGGGTGCAGGAGGAGGAATTCCAGGCTAGGTGGGCAGAGGGAGAAATACTCCTCACCAGCTGACGTGGAGCCCTGCGCCTCCACCATGTGACTGAGCTGCTGCTGAGGTTCAAAGCTACAGTCAGAAACACAGAGGGAAGCAGGGAGCTGCCCCTGCATGCTGAGTGTCCTTGGAGTTCTTGTGGGAGATTGAAGTCCCTTCTTCTCCCCCAGGCTCTGTGCCCAGTCCTCTCTGCCTGTCCCTCCTCTCCCAGGTGAGCATCTGGCTCCATGTCCTGAAACACAACTGGTAACAAACAGCAGCTCCATTGTGACCCTTGTCCTAAGCTACAGGTCACATAGGCTGTTGCCTCCCTGACCTTTCTGCTCAGACCTCATCTACCAGGCATCTCAAGCATGAACTGATCAAACATCTCTCGACGCCTGGCATTCTCCATCCCGGCAAAAGGCATCATCCTTTATCTAGTTCCTCAAGTGCAAGGAATTATCCTTGATTTCATGTTCTCTTCATCCCCCTGCCCCCACTGGCTCACCAAGCCAATCTATCAGCGAGACCTTGTCAGCTCTGTTTCTAGGTTGTGTCTCTAATATGTCTATTCCCCGCCCCCCACCTGTCACATCCGGGGCTACCACCTCGTTCCAGCCACCATCATGTGACTCTTCTTGGATGCTTGGAATTGCTTCCTCCCTGGACTTCTCATTTCCTGCCCCTTTGTGATCTACTCTCCACATAGCAGCCAGAGTGATTTTTAAAAAACAACATGTATTAATAAGATCACTGGCTGCACAGCCTGGATGGGAGGGGAGTGTGGGGGAGGATGGGTACATGTATATGTAGGGCTGAGTCCCTTTGCTGTGCACCTGAAGCTATCACAACATGGTTAATCGGCTACACTCCAAAATAAAATAAAAAGTTTAAAAATAAATCACTCGCTGCTTGAACTCTCTGGAGCTTCCTGTTGCCCTTGGAGAAAACCCCAGTCCTTGTGCAGGCACCCGAGGTGTCACCCCCTGATCTCAGCTATCACCGCCACCCGTCCTGCTCGATACTCACCAGTGTCAATGCTAGCCTCTTGCATTCCTGGACTCACCAGGCTCTTCCTCAGCAGCTCTTTCTCTGAGGCTGCTCTCCCTGTGGCGGCCACTCTCACTGCAGCTCATCGGCTGCCCGGCTCATTCTGTCCTTCTGGTTTCAGCTCATCAAACTACCCTGAGAGGACTCCCTGACTGCTCCACCCAAGGCAGCTCCCTGTGCCCTCCACCTCGGTGGTCTGTCCTGCTGCCTTCGCGGCACTTGGCACTATCTCCCGTTACCCCATCATTTATCTGTTTCCTGTCTTTCTTGTCCCCTCCAGAGTCTAAGCTTTCCAAGAGCAGAGCTTCCTGTCATTCACAGCAGTACCTTCAGTGCCTAGGGCAGCAGCTGAAATGTGGCAGGTGCTCAGAAATATTTTTCAAATGAATGAATTCCACATCCTTCAAAGTCAGTGTTTGGAAAGGCTCTCTTCCCTTCCTGCTTGCCTGCATGCCTCCCTAAGGCTCCCATACGGCCGGTTCCCATGCCCGCACCTCCAGCGCCACCCTCTCTGACCTCTAGATTTATGTATTCAGTTTTCAAATGGACATCCCCACTTAGATACCCCAACCTGAGCCTTCCCGCAACCTTTTCTCTTCTGCTCCAGGTGTCCATTGCTATCAACAAACTCCCCCAGACGTGGAGGCTGGAAATCGCAACAACCCATGTATTTGCTCACAGATCTGCAGTTGAAGCAGGCAGGTTCCAGGGACAGCTTGTCTCTGCTCCATGCAGTTCAGCGGGGGAGGTACCAAGGCTGGGGGTGACTTGACATCTGCGGTTGGAATCATCCGGAGGCTGGCTCCCTCAAGTGGCCAGCAGTTAGTGTTGGCTCTTGGCTGGAAGCTCAGTTGGGGCTGTTGGCCAGACGCCTGCATGTGACCTCTCTGTGTGGCTCCTTGACTTCCTCACATCACGGTGACTGGTGTGAGCATCTTAAGAGGACCAGACAGAAGCTGTAGTACTAGAAATCACATAGTGTCAATTCTGTTCTAGTCACGGACTCATCCAGATTTAAGGGGAAGGAATGTACACCCCACTTCTTGCTGGGAGGAGAGTTAACACGCTAAGAGAAACATGTGGTGGGGATCTTGTTGTGGCCATCGCAGACAATGCCATCAGCCACGTCGTCCATATTCACTTTCTCACCGCTCACCCAGCCACCCACGCCGGACACAGGAACTTCATCCTTTTCTCCTGCCTTACCCAGCACGTCAAATCAGAAGGCTCTGTAGACTCTACTGCCTCTATTTTAACATCTTTTATTCATCACTGCTTTTTACTCGCTGACCATCACCTGAGTGTAGACCTCCCTTAAGACCTGTCTGAGCTGGCTGTAATTACCCAGCAAGTTTTATACCATCACTCTCCTCCCCTCTGTGTTTCTCTCCCGTGTGATGCTGGAGTGAAGTTTAAGAATGAAAATTGGGTTGTGTTCTCCTCTCGATGACAATCCCGCTGTAGCATCCCATAACCAGCGCACAAAGCCAGAGGACAGGACCCCCGTGCCTTGGCTCCTGCTGGCTTTCCCAGTCTCCTCTCCTGCCTGATGCCTGCTCTGCCTGTGCCCTCCTGGCTGTCCTCCACAGCAGCCCCACTTCCAGCCCCTCTCGCTCTCAGGGAACACAGCATTGCAGTGGGAGTGCCACTCTCTCCTCTGAGAAGATTTTCCTGAGACCCTCATCCTGTTACCCCAAACCAGCCACTCTGTGTTCTGGGTCTCCAGTGTATCCCAGTCAATAATCCCCTCCCTCGAGGAGGCTGTGGGTGTTACAGCCTCAAACAGAAGACAGCGCAGCCATCCTACAGCTGTGAGCAAATCTCTCACTGCCTCTGGGAGGGTCCATGCTGGGACTTTGTCATCTGGCCCAGGTCACCCCAAGACTAAAGCCATCACTGTCCTCATGCCAGGAAGCTTCCATAGCTTGATAAGAAATTCTCATGTAAAGGGAAATAACTAGTCATCCTCCCCTAGCTCCTTCTGTGAGCAGTTTGACAAAAAATGAGGCAATGTTCAAGACATTTAACATGCGTAGGACAGAGGTACTAAATGAACTATGGTCACCAAGCCTCTGCAGTCTCATTAATAGATATGAGGTGTACCAAACTACCATCGTTCTTAGCCTCCTCTTTAGCTAGTAGGTTATAAAATATCGAAATAGAATAATCACTCCCTGTTTATGATACTGAGCGGCGCAGTGAGTTGATACATAGTTACTGTTGTTCCTTGTTTCTTCTATAGCTGTTTTCATCTTAGAGGGAGGGAGGTCTGTGGGGTGTCAGCTGCCCTTTGGTGACACAGGGATCCTGGGACCTAAATTGTGACAGCTAGGACTCCTTTTTTCCCCAGGAAATGCAGGCGCCCTGCAGGCTCATTAGAGGACTCAAAACATTCCTCATTGCCCTTTAGTGGCCAGTGGTTCTCACCTCCTCCTTGTCTTTGAAAGGAAAATGATGTAGATTTAAGAATTACATGTTTTCCCCCCCAAAACTGGCAAGGGGATGAGAAGTGAATACCATAATTTAAAGATTTAGTCGATGCTGGAGAGGGTGTGGAGAAAAGGGAACCCTCCTACACTGTTGGTGGGAATGTAAATTGGCGTAGCCACTGTGGAAAACTTTATGGAGGTTCCTCAGAACACTGCAAATAGAATTACCATATGATCCAGCAGTCCCACTCCTGGGTATATATCTGGACTAAACTATAATTCAAAAAGATACATGCACCCCAGTGTTCATTGCAGTGCTATTTACAATAGCCAAGACATGTAAACAACCTAAATGTCCATCAATAGATGAGTAAAGAAGGTGTGTGTACATATATACACATGGAATATTACTGATATACATATATAATATATACATATACACAGTGGAATATTGTGTATATATATAATATAATGAAATGATGTGTATATACACAATATATTGGAATGATGTATATATATAATTACACACACACACACATATGCACACAATGGAATATTACTCAGCCATAAAAAAGAATGACATAATGGCACTTACAGCAACATGGATGCAATAAGAGATTATTGTACTAAGTGAAGTAAGTCAGCAAGAGAAAGACAAATACTGTATGAGATCACTTATATGTGCCATCTAAAATATGACAAATGAACCTATCTATGAAACAGAATCATGGACATAAAGGACAGACTGGTGGTTGCCAAGGGGGAAGGGGTTGGCAGAGGGATGGACTGGGAGGCTGGGGTTAGCAGATGTAAGCTTTTATGTATGGAATGGATAAACAACAAGGTCTTACTGTGTAGCACAGAGAACTATATTCAATATCCTGTGATAAATCACAATGGAAAAGAATATTAAAAAATAATGTATATATATGTATAACTGAATCACTTTGCTGTACAGTAGTAATTGACACAACGTTAAGTTGTAAATCAACTATACTTCAATAAAAAATAAAAATAAATTTGAAAGAAAAGATTTATTTGAGATGACACTGATTCTTAACTAAGTTTTATTCCAATCTCCATGTTTCTTTACTTGTAGTGACAGAGGTCCTTTATAGGGAAGATTATCTTTGCCTCGTTTTTTTTCTTTCTAATGTTATTACTATTATTTTATATTGATTAAAATGTAAATTTCAGAGGTGAAAAAAATGACTGCAGATTTGCCAGAGAAACCTAGATAGAGTAGAAGAAATACTGTTTTGGGAGTTTGTGGGATTCTAGTACCCAGTGAGATGGTTATTACCTTAGCTGTGAGTGCGCTTAATGAACAGCTCTCTCTCTTTTATAGCCACAGCTATTGCAAATCCAATACTGTCATCCTTAGATATTAAACGGATTTTATTTCAAAAAATCACTGAGAAAGGAGACGAGTTGAAGAAAGCCTTTCACCTGCTTGACACCAGTAACAACATGACGGTGACAAAGAATGAACTGCGAAGAGTCGTCACAACCTTCCTGCTGCCTCTCACGAGAGAACAGTTTCAGGACGTGCTGGCTCAGGTACAGCGTGGGAAGACTCAGGGTCACCCAGTACTGGAGGGGTGCAGTCAGTTACAGGCTTCTCCTCACTGTCCCAAATAAGGGTTCATTTGTCACAATTCAATCAAATTCTGGTGGGTTTGGGACAATTATCATGTGCTTGGGTCATATTTTTTGTGTAGCACTCTTACAGTTGTTTTCTTTTAGTTTATTTTTTAAGGCTTCCACATAAAGAGTATTTGGTCAGCATATATTTTCAAACTTAGTATTTGCATTTGTTCTTACCTGAAGTGGTTCTTGAGCATCTGCGTGCTCAACCCAATGGAGAACAGAAAGTTTTCAGCTATTATGTCTTCAGGTATTTTTCTACCTCCTGCTCTCCTCTCTCGGATATTTTGGTGTTTTCCTACAGACCCCTGAAGCTCTATTCATTTTATAAAATATTTTTCCTGTCTATTTTTCAGATTGCACAATATCTATTGATCTGTCTTCAAAGTCACTGACTCTTTCTTAGCATCTCCATTCTGCTATGAAGTCCAATGAACTTTTAGTTTTAGACATTGTATTTTTCAGTTGTAGAATTTTCATTTGGTTCTTTTTTAAATTTCTATTTATCTGCTTAGATTTATTGGTTATTCTTTCAATTGTGAGCATATTTCTTTTAGCTCATTGAGTGTAGTTAAAATAGCTGCTTAAAAGTCCTTGTATGGTAATTCTAACATCTGAATCATCTCAGGGTTGGCCTGCTTTGATTTTTTTTCTTTGAGAAGGGTCACACTTCTCTGGTTCTTCATTTTTTAGTGTATTTGGATAATATCCCAGACCAGTGCTATTCAAAAGAAATATAATGTGTCACATAAGTAATTTTAAATTTTCTAGTAGCTACATTACAAAAATCAAAAGAAGTAGGTGAAATTAATTTTAATAATGTTTTTATTTCACCAAATAAATATATCCAAAATATTATCTCAACATGTAATTACTATTTAAAATCGGTAATAAAATATTTTACATTCTTTTCTGTGTACTAAGTCTACAAAGCCTGGTGTGTACTTTGCACTTACAGAAGACCTCAGTTCTGATGCTAAATTTCCATTGGAAATACTTTATCTGTATTTATCTGTATTTAATAGATTTCATAAAATTTGCAGTTGAAATACTAGATTCACATACCAGTCATTCCAAACGTAAAAGTTTCACCAAAACTGAGTTAATTTTAGAATTTAAATGAACTGACATTAAGGTTAACAAGCAGTTGAGTTCATCAGTTGCCCTAGACACGTTTGCAGCGCTCAGGAGTCACGTGTGGTTCATCAGACAGCGCAGTGCTGAACATGGCGCGTGCTGTGCTGCGGAGATCCTGGGTTCTCTTACATTCCTCCGAGGCTTGTGTTACTTTCACTTTGGCAGGCAGTTAACTTGCAGATTCTGTCTCACCTGCAGTGGGCAGTCATTCACATCTCAGTTCAGCTCTCTGGGCTTTAGCTGGGACTCTGAGTCTGACCTGCGCACACGTGGTTCAGGTATCAGCTGGAAACGTGGACAGAGTGTGTGCACAAAAAGTGGGGCTCCTCCTCTTTCAGATTCCCCTCACATTTTTAATGGCCGTGGTTGCTTTGGGTTCAGTGTGCTGGTTCTTCAGGCCAGAAAGACAGTGGGGTTTTTTGGGGGGCAGGGTGGGTTAGCTCCTTTGTGCTGGGCACTGAGTGTGGCCTGCTCTTAGATTCAAAGCCATTAAGAACAGGAAACTCCCTCCGTACTTGTCCCTTCTTCTAAAGTTTTAACTTCCTCCAAAATCTGCCTACTTTCCTTCACTCTCCAGAACCTTTAGTTATTTTTTGTATCTTGACAGAGTTTATGGGTGTTGTCTGTGGGAGGTTAGTCTGTTAAGAGCTTTCTCTGCCACAGCTTCTTCTGCTTTATCGTTTTTCAAAAACCGATCACAAAGTCACAGACAAGTTGGAAGTAGAGTGCAAAGAACAGTTTTCTTTTTCCTAAGCTATGTGGGAGTAAGCTGCTCCATTACCTCAAATATTTCAGTGTATGTTTCCTTAAAACCAGAGCCCTGTTCTGTACACTCACAATCCAGCTGTCATGGTAAGGACAGTAACGCCCACTCACGTCGGCCGTCTCAGCCCCCGTCCCCAGGTCACAGCCATGCAGTGCATTTGGTGAGTCTCTTGTAGTCTAGAACAGGTCTTCAGTCTTTCTTTAGTTTTGAGGGTGTAACGCTTTGAAGATTGCAGACCTGTTATTTTGTATAGCATCCCTGGCTTGCGTTAATTGGGTGTTTCCTGATGACTGGATTCAGGCTTGCTCTTCTCAATGCTTTTTATTAGGTCGCAGGTGATTGCAGTCTCTCCCATTACTGCTGATGTTCACAGCGGTCACTCGATTAAGGTGGGATCTATGAGACCCGTCTGTCTTTTTCACGGCCGAGTGCTCTTTATCCACTTTGTAATTAATACACATTTTGTGGGAGAAACGTTGAGCTATGTAGATATGTCATTCCTCACCAAACTTTCATGTATCCATTTATTGTTGGTGTGTTTGCAGGGACTCGGTTTTTTCTGTTTTATTAAGTGGGTTATGATCCATTGCTTTCATTCTTTATTTTGATGTTTAAATTGTCCCTAATGTAGCCAGTAGGAGCCCCTTTGCACTGGTTTCTGTGTCCCTCTGACATGTCCCCATCATTCTTTGAGCACTTCCTTGCTTTCTGGTACAAGATATTATAAACTCATCTGTACTTTCTTTGCCTCAGTCCTGGGGTCATCCATTTCTCCAAAGAGCTCTGGTTCCTTTTAATGGAACAAGGTGTCCAGAAGCTGGGATCTGGGCACTGGGGCTGCTCGTTGCCGCTGGATGTCACTGCTCCAGGCCCTCTTAGTGGGCGCAGCTCTGGGGGATATATTCCATACACACACACACACACGTATGTACATTTACCTCTCCATTTCTTTCTATATCAGTGTCTCTCTCTCTCTTGAAAACTATGTGCTGGTTCACACCAGCACACCAGTTTTAACCTGGCACCTCAGGGGTCACTCTAATTTCTTCAGTCTCCGTATTTGTAACTACCTCTCCAGACAGTGAGACATTTGCCTTCTATTGTTCTTAGTAAGAGGGTGAGTCAAAAATTATCTGCGCGCTGGCTGTAGAATTTCTTTTAGTTAACTTTTAAAAAGGACAAATACATCATTTTTCAACATAGTCCCCTTGCTTTTCAATACACGTTGTCCATCTGGCAACAAGCTTTCGTATTCCCTCATTAAAAAATGTTTTCGGCTGAACTGTGAGCCACGAATGCACTGCTGTCTTCACTTCTTCATCAGAAGTGACTCTTTGTCTTTGAAGGGCTGCTTGCAGGGGACCAAACAGGTGAAAGTCCGAAGAGGCAAGCTCAAGACTATAGGGAGGATACTTTAACACCTCAAAACGAAGTTTTTGCAGAGTGTTGACAGTGTGGGCAGAAGTGTGTGGACATGCATTGTCATGCAAGATCACAGCGCCCTTGGACAGCAGTCCTTTGCATTTAATGTGAAGTTTAGGCTTCAGCTCTTCCATAAGCATCTCTATCCATTCATACACACTGCTTTGCGACAGAACACTTTCTCCACATTGCGCACAAAGTCTTTGATAAATAACGGCGCCAGGTACACCCTCAGACCACAAAAAACGGATCACTGCACGCTGCAGTGATTTTGTGTAAACCGCAAGTGGGGCATCCATTTTTGCTCGCACCACAGTTGCAAATGAACTGGTGTAACATGTTCACACCTGCACAGCAGTGACTGGGGAGACAGTAGCCTTGAACGGAAAGCGCTGATAAGACAGTGCGGCCAACAGAAGTTTTAATATAACCGGAGTGCGGATAATTTTTAACTCACCCTTGCATATTCCCTTATTTGATCAGCCGCCCTGGCATGTGACTCAACTCCCATGTCCAGCACCCCCGCCCCCAGGTGGATGCCCTCTTCTCCCCACTTGGGCTCACCCCCTGTTCTGGACCATGGCTCCCCATACTGCAGACGCCACTTTTCTCTGCCCTGTCTAATGACTGTAGGACTGAATTGTGGGGGAACAGAGAGGGAAGAAGGGAAGGGGAGGAAAGATGAAGAGCTTTTCTCTTCTTCTTTTAAAAAATGTTTCCCCTTTATTCACATCTAGAATTTCACAAGTAGTATATATTGATTCTTTCACGTGTCACCTTTTTTTGTACCTGCATTCTAAATAAAAACTTTATTATGATATAATTTACATATCATAAAACTTGCCATTTATCAATAAAAATGGACAAGTCTGTGGTTTTTAATATATTCACAGAGTTGTGCAGCCATCACCACGAGCCCCCGAACATCTCCTCACCCCTAAAGGAAACTGTGCATTCATTAGCACACACCCTCCCTCCCCCTCCCCCAGTCCCTGACTCCCTTTACTCTGTCGATGCTTTCCGTCACAGTAGGTTGCCTATTCTGGACACTTCATAAAATGGAATAATACAATATATGCTAGTTTGTGTCTGGCTTCTTTCACTAAACATAATGTTTAGTTATGCTAAACGTCCATGTGATACATGAATTAGTACTTCATGCCTCCTTATGGCTGAAGAATATTCCACTGCAAGGGTACGCCACATTTTCTTTTTCTTTAACGTTTTTATTTATTTCTTTATTTCTTTATTGGCTGCATTTGGTCTTCATTGCTGCGCACTGGCCTTCCCTAGTTGTGGTGAGTGGGGGCTACTCTTTGTTGTGGTGCATGGGCTTCTCATTGAGGTGGCTTCTCTTGTTGTGGAGCATGGGCTTTAGGTGCGTGGGCTTCAGTAGTTGTGGCTCTCGGGCTTAGTTGCTCCGAGGCATGTGGGATCTTCCCTGACCAGGGATCGAACCCATGTCTCCTGCATTGGCAGGTGGATACTTAACCACTGCACCACCAGGGAAGTCCCCGCCACATTTTCTTTATCATCAGTTGATGGACCTTCAGGTTGTTTCCACTTTTTGGCTTCTATGAACAGTGCTGATATGAAATTTCATGTACACATTTTTATGTGGACGTATGCTTTCACTTCTCTTGGGTACATACCTGGGAGTGGAGTTGCTGTGTCATATGGTAATGTTCTCTTGCTTTTAAGGAACATTTGTCCTCACAAACATTGCATCAGTTTCCTCAGAAGCTTGATTTAACTGATCCTTCCTTTATACCAAATGGAAAGTTAAAATATTATTTCCCACAAGCGTCTTCCCTATATTCATGATCTAATGTTAATTTAAAATTCTGACAGTTTCCCAAGCTGATCAGCTATGCAGGAAGAGGAAAAGTACAGGAAATGTGAAATGTGTATCTGCTTTTTTAAAAAGCTACATCTGTTTTAAAAGAAGTCACTGAGAACTGTAGAACTTTAGAGACTTTAAAAAAACAGATTCTGGTAGTCTATCCTATAATCAACATTTTTTTCTAGAACCTTGAGCTCCTGTGACCCATGTATAAACCAAGAAGACTGGAGTATGGTGCCTTTTCAGGAGGCCAAGTTCATTGGGAATGAAGGACAGGGCTTCTCTTCCTAATCCCTGGAGTTCACAGTGTGTGTGACTTTTCTAGATCTTTTAATGACTAATGCATGTGGTGATACAAACTTTCTTTTTCAGTAGTTAGTATAAGCCTAACTGGAAATATATAAAACAGGTAAAATATTTCATGGGAATCTCACCCTTAAAATCAGAAAAGAATTTTCCAGTTATGGTGAATTTACTTTAGCTTTAATTTTATTCCAGGAACTATGTCAAGAGTGTTTGAATGTCAGGATATTTTGGTGATTGATCAGGGCACGAGTGATGAGGAGGCATTGCTTATAACCTGCCCTATACCTTAGTTTCATTAATAGTAATATGAATTTTTAAGAAATATGGGCTCAGTCTCTGAATATTAATATAAACAGTTTAAAAGAAGTTGAATCGGTAAATAGATTCCAGAGAAAGAAAACAGAGTTCCATTCTGGTCCTGGTGCTTGTGCTGCGTTGGGGAAAGAGAAGTCGTTGAAGGCAGTTATCAACATATTGGCTGTGGATTTACAAACTGCGCTCCCCCAGCCTGTCTAAGAATTTGCTTTTGGTCATTCATCAGTGGATGGTTTTGAGTCTCCAACATTTTTGCCAGAATCACAAATCCTGGAGAGGCAAATCCTTAGCAAAGCCTCTCCTTTTAGGCTTGATTCTTGGGTTGTCTAAGAGCTTAGTTTTAGAGACCAGTCACTGCAAAAGTGTATCTGCCACATTAGAATTTGCATTAGACCGTAAGTAGCAGTATGAAATGTGACAAAAGCTTCAGTAGGTTGATGGACTTTTTTTTCTTTTTTTCCAGTCAGGGTGGTTAGTGTAGTGAGATGAACTTGGGCTCTGGAGTCACAGATTTCTGTGACTTCATGACTTAACAGCAGTGCCATACAGGGAGGTCACACCTCTGCTCTGTGAAATGTGGAAAGTTTCAGCGTGCTCAGAAGGCGGTTTGGGACTAGATGAGTTAAAACCAGGAGTAGTGCCTGTGCCCATTTATACAGTGTGAGCTCTGCAGATGTAAGTCTCTTCCCTTCCACGTTAACTCTTATCACCGCCAAGACCAGGAGGGCATCCAGCCTGGGAAACTGCATATTTAATCTGTTCTTGCCCCTTTTCTGTGAGACTATGGAACCTCTGAAGTGTCCACCCAAATTATATCTACTGAAAAACGCCCAATTGGAAATCGCAGTTCTGGGTGTCCTTTCTAGGAAAAGACTTCACAAAGGCCCGCCCTGTGAGCCACTCTCCCTCTGGTCCCATTTCCTAGTTATACATGTTTTAAATAGCAAAGAGATATTTGTCCTTTAGGGAAGACTGAGATAACCGTGCTAGGCTTTGAGGCTGGAATTTTAAGGGCTAAGTAAATACCAGACTTGGTTGTATAGGCTTGGGAGCCGTTCAGCTGTATGGGAAATTGTACTTTGTGTATTTGCATGAAGCTTAAGAGAATATATTTATATTGATTACTTAATTTTAGCTTCATAATGCTTTTGGGGGGGAATAATTATTTTCACTTTTACAAAAATCTGACTTTCTATTTAAAAGTAATGTCAAACCTCCAGAAAATTTGTAAGGGTAAGAATAGTACAAATAATAGCCATATACCCTTTACCCAGATTTGCCAGTTGTGAGCATTCAGCCTCATTTGCTTCTCCTGTGATCTTTCATTCTCTCCGTGCATGTATGCAAACAATATATACGAAATACACAATGTGTACATAGTTTTTTTCTGAACCGTTTAGGAGGAAGTTGCTTATATTAATGGTTCTTTACTTCTAAATACTTCAGTGTGTATTTCCTTAAGAATAAGAGCTCTTTTATTACATAATCACAGTACAGTTATCAACTTCAGTAAATTAAACATTGAGATAATAATACTTTAATCTATAGTCCATATTACTCCACTTGACCCAGTGATGTCCTTTATAGAATTTTAGATTTAAAAATGATGTTTTTCTACCTTAAAAGTATATATATGTACAGAAAGTGCACATGACACTCAGAGAGTAACTTGTGCTGTGGCTTAAAACTCTTGGGGAATATACACACACACACATATATGTATATACATACATATTTATACATATACACATATAAAAATACACATGCAAATGTGAAATACATATTAGAATATGTTTCTACTAATTTTACTGTGTCTTTGAGATAGACCTAGATTTCAGGTAACTTTGTAGACAGCGTGTTGGCTTTCTGTTGCGTGCAGACTGGCATTCCCGCGTTCACGCTGCCTGTGCTTGGTTTGCTGAGGGTCTGTCAGCTCAGACGCCCGGACCGCGTAGCCATGTTGCTGCAATGCCCATCCCACTGAGAGTGTCCTGCCTTCCATCATGAGGCCTGCTGTGCTGCCCACTGCTTGGCTCTGAATTCTCTAACGGGCTGTCATTCTTCTTGTTTGGGTGTAGATCCCCCTCACCAGCGCTGGTGCCGTTCCGTATCTTGTATTCCTGTCCAGGTTCGGTGGAATTGATCTGAATATAAATGTTATAAAGAGGTAAGTTTTTTTTCCTCAGAGGAAAATGTGAAACTTGAAATGAGAAGAAATAGGACACAAGGTCATTAGAGCTAATCATGTCAACAGATATAATCCTCAGTCAGAAAATTTATTTAGAGAAGATTCTAACATCTCAATGGGATCAATTTCAGAATAGGAGAAATAATATTGCATTAAAAATGGAAACACGGCAAATTAAAACCAGACTAACATATTTCATATGCAGTGCATTTCAGATTTGCAAATAAGGAATTAGCTTTTTTTTCGGCTGTGCCACAGGGTTTGCTGGATCTTAGTTCCCCAACCAGGGATTGAACCCCGGGCCCGGGCAGTGAAGGTGACCACTGGACTGCCAGGGGATTCCCTGGAAATAAGGAATTTAAGTTTTGAAGTAAAAGTATTAAGATACCAAATTTTAAATTTGTTTTTATACATTTTTAATGTCTTTCACTGGAGAGTGATCATATTTTGGTCTCTAGAAATGGAATATGGTAGGAAAGATCCCTGGGTGAGCTCCCCTGTGTTTGGTAGCTGTAACATGAGCCTGAGGCTCATTTGCTTGATCTGTAAAGTGAGAGTGTTAAAGCCTGGACTTTAATGTCTCAGATGTACAGTCCTTTGATTCTAGTGTATGATGGTCAGCTTCCTTTTCTCAGGAATTATGTAAACAATTATAAAAGAATGACGTTTGGTCCTAAGATATTAGCACATTGTGGTATTACAGCTTTCAGGATTGCTTCCATCCTGGAGGCAGCTGAGATGTGAGACTTAGTACAGCAGTGCGGAAGGGGAGGGGAGTTGTTCCCTGGGGCAGAGTTTCAGTTTTGTAAGGTGAGCCAGTCCCAGAGATCTGTTGCACAACAATGTGAATATATTAACATTACTGAGCTGTACATTAAAAATGGTTAAGATGGTAATTTATGTTTTTTTTCTTTTTACCACAATTACAAAAGAATTAGTGCAGCAGCTCCAATGAGAATGACAAAGTAGTATCCGCTCCACGATCTGGGACTTCTTTGTGCTCTGATCAGTTGATGCTCCATAAATGGTGAACTAGGATAATTTCCAGGCTTATTCAGAAGAATGACTGGTCATTCTATAGCCTGCATATTCATGCCCTTGACCTAAAACCATCCCCATTTGTGGGATAAGTAACTTAATTTGAATATTCTTTGCTGAAAAAGCTCAACAGTTGGAAAAACTGAAAGCTGAAGAGTTCTTTTTTGTTTTCGTTTAATTGTGAAACCTTAGTTTAATAATTTGAGATGAAAAGTATCATGTTACTTCCTTAAACAGAAAAGACTAAATATTTAAACCAAATTTGAAAGATTTCTGACTTACTCGTGAAGCTAAATTCTCTTTACTGTTTAAGACCACAAATTATAGTGAATAGAAACTTCTCTTTCTAGTACTATGGTAGGCTACCTCCATGAACAACACTTCCACTGAAAACAACTAAAATGATGGATAAAAGGTAAAATATTATAATACATTACTGAGCTGGCAAGAAAGTGATTCTCAGAGGCTAAACATGCAGTAAAAATTGGAATCCAGAGAAGTGAGCTTTCTATAAAGCCAGTTTTTACCCTGACGGTGTTGGCCAAATTTTGGTGAATTTGTGTTTCAGTTTTGTTGGCTATTTGGAGTGAAGTGGTAAGAGACAAAGCCTATAGGGTCTGCCCAAGGTGGAGAAACCTAAGAGAAGACCAGTACACATACACTTGGGACCTCTATACCCTCTTGTAAGGATAATTTACAAAATATAAACCTGCATCACAGAAGGGCACAAGAAAACCTACCTGTGTCAACACTGGCATTGGGTGAATAGGGTAAAAATTATAATCACAAGTCAATTTTCATGAACATCTGTGCCTACAGTAATGCTGCTACCTGTGTGGTCTGAAAAGTCCCAGGCTAGGAATTTACTTAAAACTGGTCCTGGACTGGGTGTGCCCTTCTGTGGAGGAATACATCTACAACATAGCCCTTAAAGAAAACCACAGACAAAGTGTCACACAAAAAAACCTTGAAAACTTATGAAGAGACAAAGAATGAGGACTGCAAAGAAATGGAAATCATATCCAGTAGAATCAGATCTCCAAACACATGGAATATTGGAACTATCAGATACAGAATCTAAAACTAGTGTTTTAATATCATTAAAGAAATGAAAGAATGGATTCAATATATGAATGTAAAACAAGAGGCAATAAAAATAAAGATTTGAAGAAGTACAGAATGGAACTCCTGGTATTGAAAGATACAATCATTGTAGAATAAAATTCAACGGTTGGGTGGAAATAGTGGATTCAACACAGCTGAAAAGAGCATTAGTGGAGTGGAAAATAGATATTATCCAGAACGCAGCACAGAAAGAGAGAGAGATACACGATGTGGAGCACAGGTGTAAGAGACATGGGAGGTGGGAAGAGGAGGCCTATCAATACTTCATATTGGGTTATCCGGTAGGTAAGAGAGAGTAGGACAGAGACTATACTTGAAAAGGTAATGGCTTAGAATCTCAAGCCAGATAAATAAAAGGCAATGCCTATCTAGATATATCACAGTGAAACTGCAGAACATTTAAAATCAAAGGGAAGATATTAAAGGCAGTGAGAAGAAAAAGGGAATTGACTTCAGAGGAGTGACAATTAGACTGACACTGATGTGTCAACAGTGACAATGAAAGGTATGAGATTGTGGGAAAATCTCTTCAATGTGCTGAACTAAAATATTTGCCATGCTAGAATTTTATACTATATTTGTAAGAATAAGAATGAGAGCTTTTTCTGTGGGAACCCCTGGGAGCCTCTCTTCTTGCTGTGGTATCTGCTCATCCACTGGTATCAGAGTATCTGGAAAAGGAAGACACATCTGGCACCTTTGCCTGTGGTGTTCAAGGTTACCTTTCACCTAGATCTTGTGTACTTTCTTCACATTGACTTCTACGAAAACGAGGCAGCCTGTGCATTGAATTATAAGGTCCTTAGACTTGGCCTAAATCTTAGGACATTGACAGATTTGCAGCTCAAATTCCCTGAACTGGTGGTGGGGTACTTATTATTCTGGTCACAGCATTTCCCTTCTGGAAATATGATTCGAGAGGTCCTCTTTTGTATCAGCTGAAATTTGATGCCCTCAACAGCACAGAGTGAACACAACACAGAAAAGGTATGCTGTCTGCTCGGCCCTGGCCATCTCAGCCTCACCGGAACTGTCTAACATGAGGAGGTTACTGAATGTCCGATGGTGGTTAAGTTGGAAGCAACATGAAAATTAAAGAGAACATTTTGCATCAAAAGACGTTTAGAACCTGGAATGATATAAAAAAAAGTCTATGCCTCTGAGTGTATGCAAGTTGGTAAGGACAACACATGAACTGTGGTTGCATCGACCATGGACGACCTCACACCATCTATAATAATGGTAGTATCATCAGTAACCCTTCAGAAACATCTAAGGAATTATTCTACTTAAAATGAGTAAACTGGACCTTTGAGATTTCCTTCGGATGGGCACGTTGGGCATTTCTGCTTATGGACCCAAAGTGTTTCCTGCTTCCATAATCCGTGTGGCACTCAGCACAGTGCTACCTCCCTGAAGAGTCACTACAACCTTCCACATACAAAACAATCAAAACAGATCTTAGTAGAAGTTTTTGAAAGCTTTCTGAGCACCATACAAAAGAATTCACCACGGAGTTCTGAAGAACTCACTAAAGAAACCTGAGAATTATGTTGAAGCAAAATTCATTCACAAATATGTGCAGGTTGCCAACACATTGTTTGTAATGCAAAGCAACAAGAATGATAGAATTTTCCCATCCTTACATTCAGTTTCTTTCATTTATCATCAGTATTTCCTTCAGTCAAATATCAACATTTAGCCATGTGGCATATATTACAACTAGCTGTCACCTGTGAAAACTTACTGTTCACTATGGCTTAGACACGCGGTAGAAGACAGCCAACCTTCCTGTGTGACGTCACATTTCAGATGTCAACGTGTAGGGCCAATTAAACTATGGAAGAATGTGTAAAAGAAGAAAGAAATTGCATAGATCTGGTTCTAAGAAGTTAAAAAAAGGACTACACAGGATACTGTGGACTGGGCCGGATTTGGACTGATGCCCTATTTCCTCTTCTCCCTGACTTATTAGCCATTTTGTGACCATCTGACCTTGCCCTCAAATGTCAGTTCTGTTAACTGAGTTTTGGCTCTCTTTCTATTCTAAAGTCTTCCCTTGGTTACCTGATGACTATAACCAGCTTTATTTGTCCAAATTTCTGAGGCTTCATGCCCCTCCTCTCCCCTCACGCAAAGTTTCTAAGTAGATCTGTCAATACTATTGTGCTGACAATACTGAAAAAAAATTCATTCATGAGACCATGTACTGCGGCATTCCTCGGCCAGGCCAGCTACCACAAGTTCAAGTGGATAAAGAAGACAGCAGCTGAGCATTCGTCACCAGTACAGATGTGAAGTTGATTCTAGGCAGGTAGCCTGGGTAGGTGGAGAAAAGAGGAGGAAAGAAGGCTTTTGGCCAAGAGAAGCTGGATTTGGAGGGGAAAAATTGCTGCAAAGAAACAAGCAGCTAAAGGAACTCCAGAAAAGGAACCGATTCAAACAAAAGGGAAGAAGCCTTCTGATAACATCTTGAATTTGTGTGCCTGTAAGGGTTGATTCAGTTTGGATAGGGTCTTTGAATTTCTGAAGATTAAAGGCATGATAGAAGTCACCGAAAAACATTTAAAAAAATAAAGACTGAGGGTGAAATAAAGATATTTCAGACAGGAACTGAGGCGGTTTATCTCCTGCATATCTTGCCTAAAGAAAATGGTAAAAGATAAGCTAAGGGCAGAAGGCAGGTGATCCTGCCGTACCCCGAGGCCCTCTGTGATCTGGCTGGCCTCGCTGCCAGGCGCTCTCCTCTTGTTCACTGTGTCCCAAAACCAATGACGTTCTTGCTGCTCCTGTCTTAGGGCTTTTGACAGCTGGTTCCCAATGTCTGCAGTGTTTCCTCCCCCAGATAAAGCTGTAGGTCACTTCGCTCACACCTTTGATGTTAACACACAAATGTGATTTTCTCAGTCTAGGACGTGAGCTCCACGGGGGCAGGCAACTTTATCAATTTTATTTATTGATGTATCCCAAGACCCTAGGACCGTGTCTGGCACATAGTAGGTGCTTAATATATATTTATTGAATAAGTGGATGCAAAAACAGCAAGTGACAACCAGTGAATGACACCTGTAGTCAGCAACCTGAATGACTCTCACAGATGTATTGATGATATCAAGTGAAGGAGGAAGAAACAAACGAATGCTTCTGTTCATATGTGAAGTTCAAAACCAGATGAAGTGAACTGTATTGTTTAGGGATACATACCTAGTGATAAAATTATAACAAAATAAAAGCAAGTGATATCATAAGTGCTAGGATAGTGGTTACTACCAGGAGGAGAGGAAATATTATGACTGGAGAAGGGCAAATTGGGGCTTGTGTTTGGCTTTAATTCTTGATTTGAGTAATTGTTAAACAGGTGTTTGCCTTAATTGTAATTAAACTATGCATAAGTGCTGTATGTACTCTTCTGCGTAAAGGTTATATCTCGTAATAACAATTTAAAACCCAATGAATTCAATAAACAGGTTAGACACAGTGAATAAGTGAACCGGAAGATCAGTCAGAAAACATTAGCCAGGATGTAGCAGACACAGAAGATGTAACTGGAGCTCTGTAAAGAGAGCGGTGCGAGATAGGACGGTAATAGCCAAAGAAACAAGGGCTGAGGATTTTCCAGAACTGATGAAAGATGCTATCCTGCAGATTCGAGAAGCCGAATCTCAAAAAGGATTTAAAACAGGGGGTGGGGGCAGAACCCCAAAGACCAACAGATCTTAAAAGCAGCCAAAGGGCAACATTTACACAAAAGTGACTTCTGAATCGTAGCAGTGGAAGCCAGATGAGAGTGGATTAATAAGTACGATACTTTGGAAGAAAGTTACTGCCATCCTAGAATTGTATATCTCAAGAAAATATCTTTCACTATTTTAAATATTGAAATTAAGACATTCTGAAACAAAAATGGGTTTGACCCTCGACAGGCCCAGTAAAAGAGACTCTAAGGATATACTCTAGGTAGAAGGAACGCGACCCTAGGTGGAAGGTTTGAGGTGATGCGAGAAGGGATGCGGAGGGAAGCTGGTGCAGCACCTGCTGATATGGGAAGCGCTCACGACTGTGGGTAATGTGGCAGCTCTGGAATGTATACACGGGGTAGAATTTACACACGTGATAGTAGCAATATATCAATTGAGAGGCGGGACTGGAGTTAAATGTTCTGGAGTTGCTACATTGTATAGTTGGAAGATGAAAGTTCTGATTAACTTGAGATTAAAAATGGAGTGTATAACTCCCAAACTTATAGAGGCACAAAAGTGGACTGATAAAAATGGTGTCAACCCAAAAGAAGGGAAGAAGTAGAATAGGTAGGACAAATAGAAGTCCTGAATATATCAGTAATTATACTAAATACACCACTTACAAGACAAAGATAACAGACAGTAAAATCCATTAATAGAAGAACCTAAACATCAGTTTATAGAAAGGTTAAAAGTGAAAAGATTAAAAAAGACATGCCATTCAAATAAACACTTATCTAAAGAAAGCGGGCATCACTAAGTTACTATCAGACAGATGGGGCTCCCCTGAAGTGGGTACTGAGATGGAGTTTGGGCCGCACACTTCCCTATGGAAGGCAGAGGGCTGGAGCCAGACTGGGCAGAGGCGCTGCCCTTGGGGCTGAGGAGGCCTTGACCAAATGCGGAGGAGGGAGGGAGGAGGAGGAGGTTGGGAGGCGGTGGCCTCCTGGGCCCCTGGGGCAGCTGATGGTGCACGCACACACAGTTATGTCTGAGTTTTACTCCTGAAATCTTAAACATATGTTACAAATAGTGCTTTGTATCTCTTTAGTAGATAATTAAAACAATACTAAATATATTACATTTATGCAGAATCATAAGGCTGGATTCCTGGTTTCGTCTTTAACTTAGGCTCGGCCCTTAACCCCTCTGAGCCTGTTTCCTCCTATGTAAAATGAAGCTAATTCCTGCTTAAAGCCCTCCAGTGGCTTCCCCTCCCGCAGTGTGAAGTCCACACTCCTCGTCAGGCCCCCACACCATGGGGCTGGCATCCACCTGCATCTCTGGACTCACCCCCCGTTCCCTGGCCCTGCTCGGCGGGCTCTGGTCGCCCTGGCCTCCGCCGCAGCAGCCCAGGATGTGCCAGGCTCCCGCCACCTCTGGGCTTCCTGCCGCGGTGTGTTCCCTCTGCTTTGCCCGGAGACATTTTCCTCTGAGGGGGTGGCTCATGGCTCCTTAGCTTGTGGGTCTCTATTCAAATACCCCGTTGTCCACCCCAGCAAGGAGAGTGGGTCCATCTTCCCCCAGTGTCCAGTCTACCCCCGCCTGCCTTCACTATCTTCACAGCACTTATTATTTCAACTTGCTTATTTCCTGTCTGTCACTGTCGCTAGCATTAAGCTTGGTCAAGACTGGAACGGTGTCCTGCTTGACACTGCACCCCAGACCTGGGTATAGGAGGCACTGGGTAAACACTGTGAGGTGGCCTGTGTTCCTCTCTACCCCATCCCAGCCCCACGGTTAGCAGCAGAGTGGGGCTCTGAAGCGGTTTAAAGGTAGACAGATAATGCAAAATCAGGAATAGCTAATAAAAGCACATGGAGCCAAGGGGCTGGTACAGATGCACATCCACCCTCATCCCTTTACAGAGGGACTTGGCGTGCACCCCAGAGCAGACGGGAGCCCGCAGGGGTCAGAACGCAGTGCTGCAGCAGAGGGTTAGGAGTGGGCTGTGTAGCCAGGCCACCGGGTCTGAAGTCAGTGCCTCCACTTACCTGCAGTGACCTTCGGCTCCCCAGCCTCTTCTGTACAGTGGGGTGGTGGTGGCCGCTAACCGCTGGGGTGAGGGTCCGATGAGATGGGGCTGGGCCTCAGCAAGGGCCCATTGAGTGAAGGCCGTAATTACTCAAGCCCCACACCACCCCAGGAGGAGTCGAGGCCGTGTTTCATTTCACAGATGAGGGAACCGAGGCGTGGAGAAACTAAGTAACTGGCCCAAGTTCACGCTTGCGGCAGATGGTGCTGCATAAGAAAGACCTTGCATTTAAAAATATGTAACTTGGAAATTCTTATCATTTTAATCTCTATGTCCTATGTAAACATGTATTTAATTAAAACATTTTAACAAAAGGTTTTTTAATTGTTATCTTTAAGGGGAGGTGAGGATGAAATGAATTGCTGTCGGACATTAAACGAACTCGAAGTCCAAGTAGGAGAAAAGGTAATAGAGATCTTTCAAAGTTCTTCCCCCATGTCCACCCTTCGTCAAAAGTATATAATTGCTACAGAGGCAGCTGATGTGGAATGAGCTGCATCTTGTCGTCCGAGTTCTCATGTCAAAGTCACCGGAATCGACAGATCTCACGTGAAAGCCTGTATTCAGATGGCTTCGCCTGCTGGATGGTGTCTCTTTTGATGACTGACACCAGCAGAAGTCCTGGAATATTAATTACTTTCTTATTAACTTTATATCATTATTAGTAGGGCTGCCCTTTCAGTTTTTGTCTACAACTGAAGCGGGGTTTTCTTTAGAAAGAGAGAACTACTGCTTTTCAGTAGTAAATGCCAGTCAAGAGTGGCATGATAAAAATAACTGGTGAAACTCAGAGTGATAGATTCTTAAGTACTGAGTAATGTGGCCACAAAAGCCACACGTGTGTTTAGAAAGGAGCATATAGCTTCGCTCCCGTTTGCCGACTGCGGGTAGCTATCCCGGTGCACAGCTCGGGAGGGAGATGCTCGCGGCAGCCGGGGGTTGGAATCAGAGCCTTTATAAAAATGCATTTGAGCCTGTCAGTACACGAGCAGTTTGAGAATCATAGTTTAATTTACGTGATTCAATATGTTGGTTTGAAATGTGACAAATTTTCTTTCCTTTTCGAACTCTTCTGAGATTTTCATACATTTCAAAAATCAAAAATAGCCAGAAGCCCACAAAATGTTTGTCTAAGTTTCCCTGGCTGGTGTCATTAACACCAGAAAATCCATCCTCATGTGATCATGTTTAGCAGTATGTGCCCCTGAAAGTCTGCTTCCTCTATAGTTTATATTAGTAGGAACACGGGTAATGATTTGCTGCTTCTATTGTGGTTCATTTGCTATTCTGTAAGAAATAGTAATATTTGTAATTGATATCATGTATGGTATATGTCTTTAATTTGACTCTTCACACACTGTGTTAATCTTGAGATTATCCTAGGAGAGTCAACACTGATGCTGTCATGGGTCAGAAATGCAACATCACAGTTAGAGGAGGGTGTGTGCATAGGTCTGGCTGGTAAGTTACTAAAAGTGAGGCTTTGAAGAGGAAAGCTGCAGGGGGCTCTGCCACTGGCCGCCCTTTCATCTCAGTCCTTTTTCATCCCAGCCTCCTTCCCATAGAAGCCCTCCCATAAACCAGTGCAGTTTAAACTTTCGTGCAAGTTTCGGAGAGAACAGAGAGGTGACAGCGAGAGGCTGAGGCGTGGGTGATGGAGGTAACGCCTGATCCCGGGCAGCCCCGGGGCTTTCCCTGCCGTGCAGTCTGGCCAGACAGCTGCAGCCCCAACTCTACCTGTCACTCTGGCCCTGGGGAGGCAGCTGGCGTGGAACGGGCTCTGCCATTTACCAGGCGGGTGGCCTTGGGCAAGTGCTTGTCATTGGGCTTCTTTGTCTGTCGGTGGGGATAAGAACAGCCATCTCGCAGTGCTGTTGTGTGGCTTAGAAGTAGCCAGTATAAAGCACCACTTTGGTGATGCCAGCTGCCATCATTACGGTTAGTACTGCAGCTTCCTTTGAAGTATAGGTAGGAACACAGATGAACGTCATCCCTTCCCATCGACCCCCAAAAGAAACAGAACAAACCAGATACCCTCCTGGGCTGCTGGCTGTGCACAGCAGCACGTTTCCAGCCACAGCTCCGATCCTGCAGACGGCCACAGTCAAACACAGGAGACGGAGAGGAACACCTGACCATTAGTAAAAGAAGGCTCTCTTCAGACATACACTGTCATTGTCGGGCGATCTACACAGCTTGGGAATGAAAGGTGCTAATTCTTTTGTTTTAAATATAAGTCCACATGGCTTATTGGAGGCAAGAATATGCATGCAAATGTCTCTCTGCGTTTTGGGAGCCAGACTCTGCTCAATGTGTGTGTGGTCTAGTCTTTCTAACCAACAAGTGGTTAGCAGTTGGCACCCCACACTGCCCGAACCCCAGCGCTGGTGTTTCCCAGCTGTTTTCTTCTTGGTCCGATGGCCGGCTCCTCAGCCTCGCCCTAGTTCACGTGCACGTAGACCCTCCAGTGTGTGTTCACATTCACGCTCCCTGTTCTGTCGAGCCCTTGGACTCCCTAAGTCCCGTTCTCTCCATCAGTGAAGGGAAGGGCTGACCGGATGCTCTCTGGGGCCCGTCTCTCTGCCTTTGGCGGTTGTGATCTGTGGCGTCATGCGAAGAGGCTGCTGTCTGCATCTGTGGGGCCCCGTGTCTGGGGAAGAGGGAGCCCAGTGCACCCAGGTGGTCCTCAGGATGTCATCCTCAGGTTCCCGCTGGTCCTGGTTCCTGGTTTAATCCCAGGTTCCACCCAACGGGCGCCCTGAGTCTGGTGCACTCACTTGACCTCACCCTCTTGGCTCCGGCTTTTCCTTGGGTCACGAAGGACCCGCCTCTGCAGCGGCTCCCAGGCCGTGGGCAGGTCTCCCGCTGCTCTAAGTTTCCCCATCTCTGAAGGCGAGACAACAGCACTTACCTATCAGAGCGGTCACGAGAATGAATGAGAATAATGTAAGTGACGCCCTTGCATACACTAGATGCTCAAAAAATACTCGTCCCTTCCTCTACCTGTCAGTGAGGCTGGTCCTCCCTGTCAGGCCTTGCTGAAACCCTTCCTTTGGTAGGTGAACTTGCCACCGGGTGGCACCCCGTCAGCCGCCGAGGTGTCTGGTTGTCCTACCCTGTGACAAGCAGTGACCCCCACCTGAGCTGAGACAACGAGGAAGTTCTCATCTCGTCCAAGTCCAGGGGGAGTTTAGCTCAAGGTCTGCTGAGCTCACTCAGGTCTCCTCTGGTCACCAGGAGGTGGCCAGCATTCCAGGCTTGACACGCAGATGCTGCGATGTCGGATTTTTTCCAACATGCTGTTTCTTCCCCTGTGACTATAAACCCATGAGAAGTCTCGCAGCCCAGGATTTTGTCCCCACCCAAACCAGTCACTGGTGGTGGCATTGGTCACTGCAAGCAGCCTGGACCAATCCTGGTCACTCCCTAGTGTGGCGTTGGGCTCCCTCCCCTGAGGCATGGGGCCACCCCGGGTTGGGGGGGGGGGGTGGATATCTGAACACAATGGAAAATGGAGGGTTTTGTTAGAAAGAGAAGGGGGTAGAGGTCAATGGATTTGGAGAAAGCGACCAACAGTGTCTGCTTCAGTTACCCAGCAGAAGGATCCCTGAGCTGGCTGGGCCTTGATCCTTTGTACACTGATGTAAGTTTTTGTATTTTTCGAACTCTGGTAGTGGTAAGAGTGAGTATGAACTGAGCACTTGCCAGTGCTTTACTGTGTTTACATATTCAGTTTCCAGGAGAACCCCCTGAGGCAGGTGCCCTTGTTATCCCACCTTGATATGGAGGGAGACTGGAACAGAGGCTGCGCAGTTCCCTGAGTGTGCACAGCTTCGGGCAGAGGAGCTGCAGTCCCTCCTTGGCAGCTGGCTGCAGGGTCCTGGCTCTTAACCACCCCCACCCGGCCCCTCGAGGGCCCCTTTAGGAAAGGCCTTGCTGCTTGTTCTGCATGCAGCACACACGACTCTTTGTTGCCTGGAAGTAGACCCAGACCATCACAGAGAAGTCTCTCTGGCCACCAACGCTGTACAATGAGTAGAGGCTGTTTTCTAACCACAGAGTCATCTTTTTCTCCATGTAGCCTCTACTTGAAATGCGCATTTGGGATTTTCTTTCCTTTTCTGTCTCTGGCATCCTGTCCTCCCACACTTCTTCCCAACTCCTCAGTCACTTTTGCTCCTGCTGGCCCTGCGGGGCCCCAGCCCCGTCCTGGAGCCACGGCAGCTTCCGAGGCCCAAGACTTAGGTTTTCCACATGTTTCAGGCGAGAAACTGCCAGGAAATAAGGACTTAAAGCAAGGCTTCAGTGTGTTGCTGGGTGAACTCCCCACCCGAGGACAAGGTGGAAGTAAAAGCAGAGGCTAATAAAGGAAGAGAACCTCATCTCGCCTCTTGGGGGGGGGGGGGGGTGTGTGCCATGTCCTTGTCATTGTAAGCCCTGTCCTGGAAATTGCTGGGACGTGTCTGACTTACGTAAGAACACAGTGTGTGTTTGGAAATGTCATGACTAGTCTCCTCCCCCTGCATGCAAAAAAAAAAAATTATTTTAAATTGAAGACTAGAATTCAAGAATGTGCAGTTCAGTTAAAGACATTAAAAAAAGGAAAATAAACCCACCCAAAGCCCCAGGCTCTTTGCTCTCATACCACGTCACCACCCCAATTAGAGATGCTCTTTTAAGCCTGGGCGCCATGATGTCAGAACATCTGGTCTACCCAGTCAGCCGTGACTAGTGTGTCTGTTGGACACCGAGTGAACTGACACAAGCTTTTATGGGATTACTCTGGTGCCTTGGAGTTGTGTAGATGCAGCCTTTCATTTCAGAAGCAATTAGTAAATAATTAGAGGCACTAAGCTGCTTGGATGGTTGGTAATATCTTCACAGAAGTGAAGACACATAAGTGATGGGTAGATTCATTTTCTTAAATAGGTGAATTTTCTTAAAAAAGAAATTTAAAAAATTATTGCTTGAGGAATAAAGAGACAGTTGTTAGGATCACAACCATCTCATAAACATACCTTAACATTAGAACACCACATTAGCCCGAATGAAGGTATCGGAATGTAGACTATTTGCCTAATAAAAAGACTGTGTCAGACTCAAAATGAGGCCATTTACTACAACATACAAGCTTCTGGTTAATTCGTAATATTCTCCTAATCCCACTTTTATCATCTCTCCTCCGGTGCACTTGGTATTAATTGCCTATTATAGCAGGTATTTGAATACATCCCCTCTTTCATCTGAAGAAAATATTAGCATATCGCAGAGCTGTTGGGACAGATTGTATCTGAGGCACTTTTTCCTCCTTCAGAAAAGCCTATCAATCATAACTGAGCATAGTGATTAATAATGTCACAGCTCTTGTGCCTGTGTCTCGTGCTTACACTGGATCTGGAGAATTTCACATAACAGAATAGTCAGCTGCCATTTTATTTAAAAAATGATATTGAAAATGCTTCTACCCCAGGACCTATTTTTGGTTGCTCTATTATTAATTTACTAAAGGCTTCATCAGGAAACTAAAGCAAAGATTTTGTTATACCAGAATTTATATTATTTCAGACTAAGTTTATCTTAAAAATCTTCCTGCATGTGGCAAGTCGATAGTACACACGAGATTGCAGGGGTGAGTGTTTAAAACAGCATCTTGTCATGGGGACAGGCCGGTGGCGTGGGTGGAGACAGGCCGGTGGCGCGGGGGGAGCAGGGTGGTGGTGTGGGGGAGGCTGGGGCCTTTGCACTCCCCTGGCTGAGTGTGGGTCTGAACCAAGACACTCACTCTCTGAGTGACCCTGAGCAAACCAGTCTTTCTGGAAACTGTTTTCTCAGCTGTGAAATGGGGAAGCAGTATTGCAAAGTTTTTCCAGTATTGTTGAGATCCTTTATGAGAATAAATATAAAAGAACTTACCATAGTGCAGGACCCATGGAAGTTACTCAAAAAATTAGGAGTTTGCATTTGGAAGAGATAAGACATGTTATCATGTGGAAAATTAAATGATAGTACTTGGGCGTTTGTGGTTTAAATCTACAAAGAGGGCCACATGCTGATGGCGCCCACGCTTCTATCTCCATCTGCGGCCCCAGACTCACCACTGTCCACAGACCAAACCAGAGCTGCTGACGGTCCTCCTCAACCCCCACCCCCTGCCCCAAGATGCCTTCTTCCCTGGACCTCCCTCCATCTTAGTAAACGGTTCCACCGTTCGCTGGGTCATTCAAGCAGAAACAGGGTTAGCCTTGATTGCCATCTTTCCCTTACTGGCCCCTCTCCCCAGTCCAGTCCATCGGCAGATCCTCTCCACTGCATCCTCAGCCGTATCCTGAGCCCATCCATCTCTCTGCATCCCCACTGCCACTGGGTCTCCACCCAGGGCACTGTCAGCAACCCCTGGGCTGCTCTTCCTGTTCCCACTCTTGCCCCTTTCAGTCTGTTTCACATGACATCCAGAGCTATCTGTTCAAAGCCCGAGTCGGATCTCATCAGACCCTGTTGGTTAAGATGCCCCGTGGCTTCTGGTCACATGCTGAATAAATGTCGGGCAAACCCCCGGCTTGTGGCGCTCAGCATGAGAGGTCTCCCCGCAGAGAGTCTTTGGACTTACACTATCTGAAATTCCTCAGCACTAGAACATCCTGAGGTTTTGATTGTTTCCTTGTTCATCACTAGGAAATATGTTTCCTGGGAGTGGGCACCTCCTCTGTTCTGCTCACTGTTGTAACTTTAGTGCCTTAAACAGATCCTGGCGCCTACTATGAGCTCAATAAGTATTTACAGGGTGAGTAAATAAGGTTCTGCAGGAAGAGTTCACAGTAATTGGAGTAGCCAGGGAACACGTCACGAGAAAGGTGATATTGGAGCTTGAGTTGGACCGTGGATGGGCTTTCAAAGCATGTTGAGGGTGACTTGGGGCAGCTTTCAGGATTGCAGCCTGGTGGAAGGAGAGGACGTGGAGGTGGGGGCAGTGGAGATGTGGCCAGGGGGGGGAGGAGACCAGCTCCGTGACTATTCTGTGGGGAGTTCTGTTTCTCAAGGCAAGATGGGACAGAGCAATTTTGAAACGTAGGCTGGAGAAAAAGGTGGAGGTATTTGAAGGTTAGGTATTAACCCGAAAGCATGGGGCAAGGGGTGGTGCTGGTGGCAGTTCATTGAAGGTTTCTGATAGGGGATGATGACATGCGAGAGGAAGGATTTAGGAGATGGTGTCAGCAGAGTAATGGATGCATCTTATGGGAGAGCAGCTGGAGTCAGGGGTACCTGTTACCAGGCCTTGGAAGTAATTGGTCCCTCACCATCATCCTCGGCCTGCGTTTGCTGAGCACCTCTACCTACGTTTGCTGAGCACCTCTGCTGTTTGGGGGACCCCATGGCGCTCCTGGGAAGGGATCAGCTTGCCCCTCCTGGTGTGCAGCTATGTCCTATGAGTGGTCAGGGGTCAGGGAGATGGCGACCTCACTATTCTTGGCCTGGAGTATCTAGGGAGGAGCTCCCATCCTATGAGTGTGGGCTGGGTTAGAAAGAAGGAGAGACAGGAAATATTTCTGCTAGATTTGAAAGCCTTTTTAAAGCCCTAGGTCTTTAGACTTGGGGCTTATTTTCATAGCTGTGTCAGAAGTTCAGTGAGTAGCTAGAATTTCTTATTAGACGTCTTTACGCTGTTTGCGGCAGGTGAGCATTTTAAAAATGAAAATCAAATGTAGAGGAAAGTATACATGGCCTGTGGTGTATATAACAGGAAGTTTCCCTTTGTCACCGTGGCTGCAAGGAAACCCAAAACCAGATTTTTGCTTTGTCATAGCAACTATGACTTTTAGGTTACTTTAGTTCTTTTTTTATAGCCAGCTCTCTCTGTTTTCATGAGTCTCCTTTAGATGTCTTTTTATGTGAGCTTGTTCAGTCTGTAGTAAAGGCAGGGTTTGCATCAATAAGGCAATGCCTAGTCCTCAGCCTTGGGGGGGCAGCACCGGAGCCGGGGAGAGGAAGCCGGCCCCTTTGTTAAAGGTGAGCAGTGCTGGCCGCTTCTCCTCCCACACGTCCATCCCCAGATTGAAAGTTGGTGTTTATGAGGTTCTGAATGTAGTCTAATTTTTTCCTATCTGGTTTGGCCCATCTCTACCAGCTGGTAAATAGGAAATGTTCACGGTAGGAAGCCAATACTCTGCAGAGTGTAAACAGATGGAATCAATATAAAGTGACAAGTTAGACTGTGCTATTGAGAATACAGAGCCAAAACCAAGAACATAACAGTCAGGCTACTTATTCCGTTCCAGTTCATTTCGTCCTGAATAGCGCTTCATATCTGCACAGCTGTGTGGTTCTTTTCTCCCCCCTTTCTTTCTTCTGGGTTGATAATGACAATTTCAAAGAAAAACTTTAATTAAAGATTTTATACGAAATAGCCAAGAGTAGAATAATAAGGAAAATGAGCATTGATGTGTTTATTGTAAGAGAAATCCTTTTTCTTGGCTTCAATTTAAAAAAAATGTACTCCTTCAATTTAAAATGAGTTTAGTCGTGGTGACAGCAAGGTGCCAGACTGACAGCAGTGGCTGCCGAGCCCTGTGTGTCCCACGGAGCCAAGACACAGGGGCGGCTAGAGGCCCCCTCCCCACATCTCAGTCCCCGACCCCCTGCTGCTAGAAGCCTGGCGGGGAAGGTGGCTCCCGGCAAGGGCGAGGAGGGAACAGAAAACAGGTAAACAGGAGCCAATGCCAATAGCATCCTAGGCAGTTTATGTTCGCCTGCAGGTTGCCCTCCGGCCCGAGGAAGGTTCACCTTTCCCCTAGAAGGGCCCCACCAGAGTCAGGCCTGGAGAGGGAGAATTCTGGGCTCCAGGGAGGGAACATGAGGCCTTTTCTCACCTCCTTTCAAGCCTGGGTGGTCATATTTATTTGGGTTCAGAGCTTTCCTCCCTAAGGACTGCAGACTGAGAATCGCGTCCACTGCTAGCAGCTTATGGAGCCGTCTGGCTCGGGGCTGCAGATATGAAGCACTTTGACTCTTTGCTCACCGAGTAGGTGCTGGCGAACCTGCCTTCTTCGTCCCCGGAGGCTGTCGTAGCGGATCCATGGCTCTCTGGTCACGTTCAGGTAGAACAAGCCCAGCGGAGACTCGTCCAGTTTAAACCCGGAGCTGATGCAGCTCAGCCGGCCACTCCTGCCTCCTTCCAGCTGCAGAGGCCCAGGGAGGGGGGGCTTGGAGGGGGGCTGAGGAAGGGGAGCCGGCCTCCCTCTCCCTTCGCTGGTGTCCTCCGTGGGGAGCGGGTAGAGGCTGCTCTCGTGGGGCACATGGGGAGTTAGTAGGACAGTGCTTTGGGGGTCTCTGAACTCTGTGGTTTCCTGGTGAGGAGGACAGCTCGGGCCTGACCCCCCTGCACCCCCTCTGCTCTTCTCCCGGTGGCCCACCTCGCCTTCTCGTGCTGCGTGTGTCCTCTCACCTGAGGGGCAGCCCTGGGAGCAGGGCAGCTCAAGCCTCTACCTTTCTTTTTCTTTAAAAAAAATTTTAATACAATTTTTAAAGGTTACTTTCCATTTACAGTCATTACAAAATATTGGCCATTTTCCCGTGTCATACAGTACATCCTTGAGCCTCTCTTACCACACTCACCCACCCCTATATTGCCTCTCCCCCCTTCCCTCTCCCCACTGATAGCCGCTAGTTTGCTTTCTGTAACAGTGAGTCTGCTTCTTTTTTACTATATTGATGGGTTTGTTGTATTTTTTAGATTCCACATGTAAGTGATGTCATGCAGTATTTGTCTTTCACTGTTTGACTTATTTCACTTAGCATAATGCCTTCCAAGTCCATTCATGTTGCTGCAAATGGCAAAATTTCATTCTTTTTTTTATGACTGAGTAATATTCCATTGTGTATATGTACCACATCTTCTTTATTTATCCATCTATTGATGGACAGGTTGCTTCCACATTTTGGCAATTGTACATAATGCTGCTATGAACATTGGGGTGCATGTATCTTTTCAAATTAATGTTTTTGGGTTTTGGGGATATATACCAAGGAATGGAATTGCTGGGTCATGTGGCAGTTCTAATTTTTGTTTTTTGAGAAACTTCCACATTGTTTTCCATAGTGGCTGCACCAATTTACATTCCCACCAACAGTGCACAAGGTTCCCTTTCCTCCGCATCCTCACCAGCAATTGTTATTTGTGTTCTTTTTGATGATGGCCATTCTGACAGGTGTGAGGTGACATCTCATTGTGGTTTTGATTTGCATTTCCCTGCTGATTAGCGATGTTGAGCATCTTTATTTGTTTGTTTGTTTATTGGTTGCATTGGGTCTTTGTTGCTGCACACAGGCTTTCTCTGGTTGCAGCAAGCAAGGGCTACTCTTCATTGTGGTGTGCCGGCTCCTCATTGTGGTGGCTTCTCTTGTTTGTGGAGCACAGGCTCTAGGTGTGTGGGCTTCAGTAGTTGCAGCACATGGGCTCAATAGTTGTGGCTCACAGACTTAGTTGCTCCACGGCATGTGGGATCTTCCTGGAGCAGGGATCGAACCTGTGTCCCCTGCATTGGCAGGTAGATTCTTAACCACTGCGCCACTTAGGAAGTCTCTTGAGCATCTTTCATGTTTCCTTTGGCCATCTGCATTTCCTGTTTGGAAAAATACCTACTCAGTTCTTCTGCTCATCTTTTAATCGGGTTGTTTGTTTTTTTGATGTTGAGTTATTTGAGCTGTTTATGTATGTTGGATATTAATTCTGTATTGGTTATGTCATTTGCAAATATTTTCTCCCATTCAGTAGGTTGTCTTTTCATTTCGTTGCTGGTTTTCTTTGCTGTGCAAAAGCTTTTAAGTTTAATTAGGTCCCATTTGTTTATTTGTGCTTTTCTTTCTTTTGCTTTAGGAGACAGATGCAAATAAATATTGCTGTGATTTATGTCAGTGAGTGTTCTGCCTATGTTTTCCTCAAGGAGTTTTATAGTATCCAGTACTACATTTAGGTGTTTAATCTATTTTGAGTTTATTTTTGTATATGGTGTTAGGGACTGTTCTAATTTCATTCTTTTAAATGTAACTGTGTAGTTTTCCCAGCACCACTTATCTTGAAGAGACTGTCTTTTCTCCATTGTATATGCTTGCCTCATTTGACATAGACTGATCGTAACTGTGTGGGTTTATTTCAGGGCTCTCTCTCCTGTTCCATTGATCTATGAGTCTGTTTTTGTGTCAGTACCATACTGTTTTGATTACTGTAGCTTTGTAGTATAGTCTGAAGTCAGGGAACATGATTCCTCCAGTTTTTCTGTTTTTCTTTCTCAAGATTGTTTTGGCTATTTGGGGCCTTTTGTGTTTCCACACAAATTTTAATATTATTTGTTCTAGTTCTGTGAAAAACGCCACTGGTATTTTGATAGGGATTGCATTGAATCTGTAGCTTGCCTTGGTAGTACAGTCATTTTAACAATATTGATTCTTCCAATCCAAGAACATGGTATATCTTTCCATCTGTTTCATCAGTATCTTATAGTTTTCGGAGTACAGGTCTTTTCCTCCTGAGGTAGGTTTATTTCTGGGTATTTTATTCTTTTAGATGTGATGGTAAGTGGGATTGTTTCCTTAATTTCTCTTTCTGATACTTCATCGCTAGCCTTCTACCTTTCTTGTTCTCCACTTAACTTATGGAAAATTCACATGTCCTGTCCATGCCAACAGTAGGCGGGCAGACTTCTCTAATCTGCCCCTGTTGCTCTGCTATCCCTGTTCAGTTCTCAGTTCCTTCCCCCAGGAAGGTGTAGAGCAGATCACTGTGTCCACAGAAATGCCCTGACTATCTGCCCTTCTGCAGGCCCCTGTCCTGTCTGTACAAGGATTTCCGTGGCTCACCAAAGCTTCTTCCCCATGAATACTGCAATCACCCATCCATCTGTCCATCCATCCATCCATCCATCCATCCATTCTTTCATCCATCCATTATTTATCCATGCGTGCATGCATCCATCTATCCCTCCATCTGTCCATCCATCTGTTTTTTATCCATTCATCCTTCTGTCTGTCCATTTGTCCATCCATCCATCCATCCATCCACTTAACAATTACTCGTTGATCCAGGCCCTGTTCTTGGCCCTGGACTCCTGTCCACTCAAGCCTTTCTGCCCTCTCAAGGCTTCTGTTATTAGACCGGGCAGTGAGGAAGTGAAGGAGATAGAGGAGCTGGCTGGGGTGGTGAGCAGTGCTGGTTCAGCCAGTTCCTGTTCCCCAGCACGTGTGTGTGTGTATGGGGGGGGGGTGTTATCTGGTTATTTGTATCTCTGTCCTCAGCCTTTGATTGCAATCAGCAGTTCCTATCAGACCACCATCTATGGAGTATGGTCCCTGTGAGGTACCTGTACACGTGAGCTCATTTCTTCTGCGCACACTGATACAGTGCTTTTATTCATTCCCATTTTGCAGATGAGGATGGCAGCCCAGGGCACTTTCTGTGGTTCTCGGTGGCCAGCTACTGCGTCTGGAGGAGGTTTCTCTTCCCCACTCCCTCCCTGGCTTTACTCTTCACGGCAGACATTCTCTGCTCCTTGTAGTAACACTTGTGAGTCTGCCCTCCATGAATTCATCTAAATCTTTTGGGAAATGTTTTAATTTAATTTTGCTCCAATCACTTTTTTTTCCTCAGTAATCACGTCTTCCTTTTTTACTTCACTCCCCTGTGAAATGGAGCTTTTTTTTCTTTTCTTGAAATGTTAGGTGAACGAGTCCTAGTTTATGTAGCCATACTTTGGAACTTTAAGGCTTTCTGTCCTGCTTTTCCCTAGCCCTGCTGTCCAGATGGAAGTAGTGAGCCTTTTCAGTGCATCTTCACTGTGGTTCACTTCCCTAGATTATAGGGCTCAGTCATCTCCCCAGGTGGGGGCTCTGAGACCAAGAAGAGGGTCAGATGCTGCCCTTCTCACAGGGTCTGTGGTGCTGCAGGGGGAGCCTGGGGGCCGTGGGGGCCTGGGGTGCAGCGGGGAGCTGGGGGGTCTAGTGGAGGCTGGGTGAGGTGGCACGCTCCTAGGCCTGGCACAAGGCTCAGAGCATGGGCGGGGGGAAGCGGCTTCCTGCTGGGCCCCTGGCCACCCAGGACGGGGCGGGGACTGAGTCTGGGGCAGGAGGCTGAGAAGAGAAGACATGGGCCATTTCCTGGCTTCTGAGTCTTTAACTCAAAGTTATAATTAGCTGTTGTTTTGGTTTTCTTTTTAAATCTTTATTGCTTCTCGAGTTTGTGCACCTGACGCTACCTGCCACCTGCCACCTGCCACCCACGAGATGCTTGGGGGTGCGTGGGAGGGAGTGGAACGGGGTTGTGAACTTCTGTGAAGATGGTAAATATTTTTATCTTGGCAGGCCAGGCTGTCGGGTTCCACTGCTGAACTCTGCCCCTTTGGAGAAAGCAGCCCGAGGCAGCTCCTTTACATTAATGAACGGGCGTGGCTGGGCGCCAATAAAATCAGCTTTTGGGTCCTGAAATTTGAAACTCAAATAACTTTCACGCGTCACAAAATATCCTTCTTTTGATTTTTTTCAACCATTAAAAAATGTAAAAACCATTCTTAGCTAGCAGGCCTACAAAAAGCAGGCAGTGGGCAAGAGTTTGCAGTGCCTGGAATGCAGGGATGGGAGCTCGGCCCCCATGGGCACGGGAGCTGGGCCAGGAGAGCCCCTTTCTCAGGCTGGGCAAGACCATGCTCTCCTTTCTGAGAATCTGGATTCAGAGGGGGTCCCTTCCCCCTTTCCCCTCCCGTCTCCTCTCTCCTCCTGAGAAGCAGTGGGGAGGTGAAGGGGGATGGCGCTCCCGGAGAGCAGAGGCTGGGCAGGGAGTGGGAAGGTCCCCTCCTGCAGAGGAGGAGCTGGGGACCAAATACACCAAGATGTCAAGATGGAGGTCAGGGGGCCAGTGACGGGATGGAAGCGCAGTCAGGAGAGCAGGAGAGATGGCGCCAGCTCCCGCCCCAGAGTGGACGGGGCAGGGCCATGAGGGCGTTTGGGCAGTAACACGGCTGTAAACCCACTGTGCAAGCGTTCGTGAGCATTTACTTTGTCCAGGGACTGACTGTCCTAAGCCTGAGGATACAGCAGCAAATGGAACCAAATCCCACTCTGTGGTGTTTACGTTTCAATGGAAGAAGAAAGACAATAAACAGAAACAGAAATGTGAAATGTCCAGGTGTGGGTGAACGCGAAGGAGAAAAGGGAGGAGGGTGCACTTTTGTGCAGGTCAGTGGGAAGGCCTCTCAGGGCAGGTGGCACATGACTGAGACCTGAATGAGGACCTCGAGGGAGCCGGCCAGTGGAGGGAGGCAGGTGTGCGGAAGCCTTGCCGCAGAGCATGCCCGATGCGTGCGAGAAAGCGCAGGGAGCCCTGTGTAGCTGGAGCGGGAAGGGGCAGGGGATTTGGGGGGTGAGGTCGGGAGGTGGTGGGGGTCAGATCATCCAGGGCTTGGGGCGTGGTGAAGAGACCCTGGAGGGCTTGTGAAGTGAAGGAGCTCAGCGTGGCTGAAGCCCGGGGCCTTGGGGGGTGAGGCTCGGAGACAGCAGCTCAATGCCCACGTGTCCCGTTGGACCCAAATGGCAGATGTCTAGTTGGCCCAGAGGGGAGCTGGCTGCTGCCCACACCGCCCTGATTTCTCTCTCTGCCGTTTCCCCTCCCACCTCTTCTCTCTTTTCACGGGAGAGGGGAGTGGTGTGAGGCAGGGGCAGGTCCTTTTATTCCTTTGTGCTTTTTCTTCTTTCCCGTCAAGTGTGGGACAAGTCTTCACACCACGGCCCTAGCTCTGGTGCCTCTGATAAGCCTCACCATCTGCAGCTCAATCTAGATCTTGCCAAACTTCAGTCTGACAAATGATAAGAAACTTGGAGACATACCTCTGGTGGGTGTGAGTTCTGTGCCAGACTTGCTGCCTCCCCGCTTTGCACGCTGGGTCCATATGGGTTGTTTTGGGTTTTAAAAAAGCGCATCGCCTCATGTCCTCCCAGAAGAGGTGAATCAGGGTTTGGCAGCAGACAAGGTGCTGAGGGTGTTTCTTGGCCACGGGCACAGGTGCTCTCCGTGGCCGGGGCTCCGTCTGCTTAGACACTGCGGTGGAGCTGAGGGCGGACCCGCAGGAGTGGTCTTCCGCCCGCAGACGCTCTCCCGGCTCTTCCTCGCTTGGTCTTCCTGGTTTTGGATGTTAAGCTGGTTTCAGCCAACGATCTGGAACATGTGTATGCCGTTTAGCACAGGGCTTTGCGCGTAACAAACGTCCAATTAATGTTTGTTCAGTTATCACATTGTTGTAATCGTTACTGCACTCAGGAGTGGCCCCAAGGAGGTGTGTGTCTGTCAACATACAGCAGGGCTTCCTCAGAGGGTGGGCTTTTTCCAGGCAGGTGAAAAGAAGAGGGGCCCACGCATTCGTTCCCTGAAGTGAATGCTTACTGAGCACGTACATGCTGCCAGCGGCTGCTCTAGACCCGCGGGTGCAGCAGTGAACAGAACCCCGTCTCGGGGAGCGCATGCTCAGCGGGAGGGACAGACAGTAAAGACAGGCATTAAATGCGCTGCTGGGAAGGAGCTTGAAGAAGATGAGTGCTGGGCGGGGGGCGGAGGGGGGTCAGGGGAGGCCTTTTTGATAAGATGACATTTGGGCCCAGCCCTGAGTGAAGCGAGGGAGGACTGGTGGGTGTCTCAGGTTCCAGGCAGAAGGAACAGCAAAGGCAAAGGCCTTGAGGCGGGAGGCGCCTGGCGGGCAGAGACTGCTTTGTGGCCTAAAAGCAGTGAGCCGTGGGCGGGTGGGGGGTGAGGCGGCTCTGCGGGGCCCTGGCCTTTGACCTGGGAGGGGGGGGGCAGACGGGAGCGGCTGGAGGGCTGGGAGCAGAGGAGGGCGTGCTCAGCCCTAGTTACACAGAACCCTGGCTGCCGCTGGAGCCTCGGCTGCGGGGTCGGGCGTGGACACTGGGACCCAAATGGGAGCCTGTCGCCCCAGCCCAGCCCATAGGGTGCGAGGCCGAGAGACAGGGCTGGATTCTGGAAACGTTCTGAAGGGAGAGCTGCTGTGCTTTCGGGCTAGACTGAACATGGGACACAAGAAGAGAATCTGGCAGGACGGCCCTGCTGTGGTGGGATGGGGCGAAGCTGGGCGTCCGCTGGGCTCTCAAGGTGGACGTCCTGACCGGGGCTCTGAGGTGAGGCGGGGGTGGGGACAGACACTGAGAGGCATCGGCTGGTCATTAGGGCCACAGGGCTGGGCCGCCCGGGGGCAATGTGGTCAGACAAGCCAGGAGCCCCGAAGCCCGAGTCCGCAGGTGCCCAGGGTTCAGAGGCCGGGAGGTGAGGAGGGATCAGCCGGGACCAGACCGAGCCCCAGCCAGAAAGCCGAGGAGAACCCAGGTGGGACGTGGAAGCCGGTGGAGATGCGTGTCCGGGACGAAGGGGCGGTGAGCTGGGTGGAGGGCTGCTGCGGGACAGCAAGAGGGGCACCGGGAGCTGCCGGGTTGGCAAGGTCGCCCTGACAAGGTCACAGTTTCTGCATGGCGGTGGGGACAGAACTGATAGGTTCTGATAGGTGAGGGTGACAGAAAGCACAGACAGCTTTGAGGGGCGATTTCTGTAGAGGGGAGTGGCTGGAGGCAGAGGAGAGGCAGGCAGGGAGGGCTCACTTCTAAGATGGTTCACATCGTGGACAGGAGCTCAGAGCTGGGGACGACGGGGCACGAGCAGTTCCTCACGGGCACAGAGTCGGGCATGCGGCGGGGTCACGCGTGTCACGCGGGCAGCATCCCTGAGCAGGATGGGAGGCCGGGTGCTGGGTGCGGGGGCTCACGGGCTATGGGTGTCGGGGAGCACGGGGCCTCGCCTTCCAGTTGCTTTTGTTTTCTCTGCAAGTCAGGAGGAAGGTTACTGCGGAGAGGAAGGAGGCAGGTGGGGAGGAGGTTAGGAGAGCCAGAAGGTGGGGAAGGGGCCCTGCGGGGTGAGAGGACGGAGCTGCTAGCAGGGTTGCTGGTCTCCAGTGAGAGACCCAGGTAAGTGCTAGATGGCCCATCCTCTCCAGCCACCTCAGGCGCTTGGAATAGGTGGTGAGCAGGAGAGGCAGGAGGAGGGAGGCGGCAGTCAGCACACAGGCAGCAGGTCGTTGTAAAGATGGGCCCTGGAGGGCAGGGGATGGGGGGAGTGAGAAGGAGAGGGAGCAGCAGGCCGGTCAGAGGGGAGAAGGTTGTTGGGGTTCGGCCCTCAGGGGAGGGAGCTGCAAGACGCAGGGAGGGTGTTGGACGTGAGGCTTCGATCTGGAGGGCAGCCATTATTGATGACAAGGTGTGAGTTTGAGCAGGGAGGTGACCTCTGGACGGGAGGAGGACCAGGAGCTGAGTCAGAGGTCATCTGCATGGTCACCATGAATGGTGCTGGGGGCGGGGCAGGTGTGCAGGGCTTACGTCCCAGGCGTGGGGGTGGGGGTGGGGGGGTGGTGGCAGGAGGGCCCCAGATGATCCAGCCAGGAGGAGGCAGGCAGGACAGAGGCCATCCTCCGGCCAGCTCAGTGGTTCCGCAGGCGTGATCCCTAAGACAGCCACCCCAGGATGAGGCTGCCGGGGGCTCTTTCAGGTCAAAGACAGTGTAGGGACCCACCGGAGGAGGCGTTGAGGAAATTGGGAACAAGCCTGTTCATCTTAGAGTCTCCCCTAAACTCCTTCTTGAGGTGCACTAATTTCCCTCTGAGTCTGGGCTAGACTTGGATCTGATCTAGTACAAGCTGTGGAGTCAGACCTCCCGAGAGCCAGCCTTACTGGACATTCATCACTCTTTATCCATAGCACCTCCTCCCCCCTCCACGCCTGGCTGGACTCAGTGTCCCCCTGTCCTGCCCCAGCCCCCTTCTAGCTCAGGTGCCACCTCCTGCAGGAAGCCCCCCAGGTGTTCTCTCTTTGGGGATCCCAGCTCCTCGTCTGTCTGTCCCTGGTGTCTGGCTCGTGCTCCCATGGTTCTTATGTGGCTGAATATTTATTTACATGTCTTGTCTTGTCTGCTCTGCGGGAAGCGTGGTTTGGGGGTGGACTTGAGTTTGAACCCCAGCATCATTATTGTCTAACTGGGTGGTGATGGTCCCGTAGCCTCCCCCAACCTCGGTTCTATCTCAACGTGGGGAAATGTTCCTTCCTTCATGTGACTCCAGAAGCTTCAGTCACAGGGCTCTATGCTTGGCGCAGGTGAGCGCTGTGGATGCTCCTTTCCTCTGCATGGAAGTGGCTCAGGGCAGGGCACATCTCCACAGGGCCTGTAACCAAATGCCTTTCAGGTCGGTGTGCCCAATAAATGTGCATTTGCTGAATTTGGGAAAGATCGCTGTAAAACTTTTCTGTAATATCTTTTAAAAATTCAGAGGCGTTGAAATATATACTCATTTTTCAGCTCCTAGTAAAAATAGTTTGCATATGGCTATGAAAAATAAAAATTGTCCAAGTCCAGCTATGCCAGAACTATAGTCTTAAAGTATCAATTAACAAAAAAGATTTTTCATATGGCTCTAAGAGGGAATGAATTTTGTATGAGACTTACCGCTTTCCATCAGAAAGTTTTTTTTTTTAAACTTACTGAGACCATTTACAGAGAAAATTGCTTTGAGAACATTCAAGAAACGGAAAGTGTCCTTTTTTCCATAGATATGTCATTTTGCAATACCTACGACTGTGAGTCTTTGAAAACATTTCATTTTACAAGAAGTATTTAAACACATTCACATTTTTTTATTACCATCTTGATTTTTAACACTGGATCTTTTGACTTTGCCTAAATCGCTTTGTATACACAGATTTTCAAAAACATTAAAACTGTTATCAAAGCCCTTAAGCTCATTGATGTTAACAAGACTGGTCTGGTCCAACCGCACGAGCTGAGGAGGGTTCTGGAGACCTTCTGTTTGAAGATGAGAAGTGACGAATACAAAAAGTAAGTAATGGGGGGGTGTGGTGAGAGATGCTCAGTAGAGCTTTCAGCCAGTTTCACAGTGGGACCTGTCGGGCTCACTGGGTCCAGGCAGCGTTCTCGCTCCTGCATCCTCTGTCTTGACTGCTTTTAAAAGAGTTACTCAGTCTGCATTTCTCCCATGTTTGTGAAGCTCTCTGTGAATTCTCCAGATTAAGAGCTAATGGCTGTACCTCCTCCAGTCCCCTCAGTGAGAGTCACCTGGCCCGCAGCTCTGAGCACATCTCGGTGACTTAAGTCATCCAGCATCAACAGTCTCTCTGCCTGCCTGGCACCTCGCCCACCACCCCATGTGTTTCCAGTTCACAGTTGACTTTTACTCGAAGCCTGGGGTTAGGAGGAGAATGAAAAACGTCAGGATTTATTCGTTGGTGGCTGTGTCCCTGTTGGCTCTCCGCCCTGACATAATAACAGAGATTGAATTTTCCTTGGAGAACTGTTGTTGCTGAGGTTGGGGCGGGCATGGCAGCAGGGGGACGCTAGCTGCTTGATGGCATTCGAAAGTCGAGGCCACCTGCTCTTGACTCCAGGGCAGCGTGTGGAAGCCACACAGACATTGTTTTGAGGCTCCAGTAAACTCCAGATCATTCAGAAGAAGCCAAATGCTTGGATTCTGTGGCTACTTGAGTTTCGAATGGAAGCCACTGGAAGGGGGTGGGGGTGGGGGCATGTTTAGCTTAATTTATACAGTACTCAGCCAAGAGGTAGTCCTCCTCTTCTTGCCTTTTCCCACTTTTCTAACTATCCTCCAGGCCGTTAACAAGCCTGACTATTTCATTCCGAGCCTAAGAGTTTCACATCACACTGCAGTTATAAATCGCTACTAAAATGGGTCGTTGTGGTTGCTTCCATAGGATTATAAAGACAATGTTGCCTCTGTTAGTGGAGAGATTTGCGCCCAGAGCAAGTCTAGAGGGCGTGTGACAGCCTCACGGGCACTGCAGGGTCTGAAAAGCAAGGAGACTTTTAAAATACGGATATTTCCCAGTCTTTTGAATATTTTCTTCTTTTTTTTCCTCTTTATAACCCACCTCAGAATATAAAAGACATAATAGATGTTTTAATTTTTACATCTTTCCGACTGGGAAAATGTCCAGAATAAGATCCAAACAAAACAAATTAAATAATTTTGTGCACGCAATTATAGAACAGAAGCAACACTCTTCTAAAACAGGCAATCAAAAAACAAAACAGTGTTTTATTTGACAATAAACCTTGTGTTTGGCACTGCAGTCTCCAACCTAGTAAATCTATAAAAAATGTTACTGTCTATTTCCCCATCTCACAAGTATTGAATAATAAAGAACTCCACAAATTTTTATTTGAGATTTTTTTTTAAGCCTCAAAAACAATACTGTTTGTCTGATAAGGCTTGAGGAACTTAACATAATAGAATTGCTTTCCTTTAGAATAGAAACGCAGAAGATCAAAAGTAGACCATTTCTTCAATTGCTTTAATGCTTTTCTTATTGAAGCTCAAGAATGTACTCTTTCCTTGAGAAGCTGCTTCAGTATTAACTTTGCCTTTTTAGTGTTTGAGCAGGAGACACAATGCATTTTTGAATCCTTTCTTTTATCTAACAGCTTTCCATTTAATATCAGCCTCCTGCACACTGTGAGATAGGAGAGGCCTGGGCTTTGAAGCTAGGCGCGCTTGGGGTCAGGTCTGTGTCTGCCCTCCCTAGTTCCAGGGCCTCGGGAAGCTCCTGGGCCTCTCTGAGACTCAACTTTCTCTTAAAGACATGGGGACTGAGAAGCCCACCTTGCAGGGCTGGCGTGAAGATTCTGCACCTGCGATGCACTTGGCATATAGTAGGTTCTCATTTCACAGCGATGCTGTTGTAATCATAAAGGTTATGCCTTTACTCTTTGAGAAACAGTTCTCTTCAGGCTGCAGAGTACCGTCCAGCCTATGGAAACAAGAAGCAGGGAAGAAGATTGTCACTAAGTTCTACACTTAGCCAGACTGTCCCGAGACCCGCTGGGTGTTGCTCTTCCTTTCCGTTCTCACACCACCCTATTCTCCATTGCCCTGCAGGACAGAGTATTTGAATCCGGGTAAAATAATTTATGAGCAACCTTGAAAAACAAAGAAACAAACAAACTCCCTAGGGATCCACCTGCTGCCTGGGCAGATGATGAAGCCCAAAGGCACAGTTGTAGGTGGTGATGCTGGAGGGATTTGTGGGTCGACTGGCGTCATTCCTTTTGCACCTGAAGTCGGCCTTCCCACATGGCCATCTGGCCCTGGGTGTCTACACATGTGTGAGTTCTCCTGCCCACACTTCAGGTCCCTGGGAAGATGGCCTTGGTTGCTGCATCTTAGGAATGGTTCTGTACCCTCTGCCTTGAATCTTGTAAAAGAAAAAAAAAAGCCTTTTGAGATACTGCATCCTTGGGTAGTACTGAGGCTTCATTTTTGAATTGTAACCATAGGAAATATTGCCATGGGATTGTGCCCGTCTGTTGTCAGTGACTATGTAGAGGGTACTATGAATGCGGGTGGGCTGGGCATTAGGAAGGGTCAGGATTCTCTTAGGAGCCAGTACCAGTTTGAAGGAATGCTGAATTTTCACAGAAAACAGGAAAGTTGGTGATGAAATTTTTATCAGTATCCTGACATTTTCCTGGACCTGCAGAGTAGCTGCGACTTTCTGTAGGGCAGCAACTCAAAAAGGAACGCATTAGGTGCCACTTTCTGGGTTCTTGTGTTTACAGCTTATTTTTGCCAGACAGAGTCTGTGGATGAAAGATGGAGCTATTTAGGGAGTTTCAGTTGTTAACATCTGGCAGCTATGATATCTCAAGATAATTTTTCTTATTAAAACAATAGGCAAGATTCATCAAAGTGGAAAAAAAGGTATGCGTTGAAATGAACACATGACATTATTCTTTGTTAAATTTGGAAAACAGAAAAATAACAAATACTTTAAGTGATAATTGCTAAATTTTTAGAAAGCAGCATAAAATTAGATAATTATAGAAACCAACGCATATGGAGGTAATATAACCAAACATTTAAAAACTGTCAATTTTTTATAAATGTAATAATACAGAAATTATCTAGAAAACCATTTATCAACTGGCAGATTTGAATAATAGAAATTTCATTTTAGAAAGAAAAAAGAATCCAAACATTCTATTTATCTTAACTTAAAAAAAGAGTACCTCAGTGCATTTCAGGGAGAGACACTGGTTAAGTGTTTTCAGAGTTTCTCTTCATGCATAGAAATCCTAGAATGGTCTGAGCAAAGCTCTCCCCTCCCACCATTAACTGCTTTAAAATAATATGCCGTCCTGGGCACAGTTTCTCTCTGTGAGATGATGCACCTGGTCAAGAAGGTGGGCTACATTCTCTCCTCCACCAGCTCTAGATTCCTCTGGTTGTAGAAACTTCATGCTGACTCTTGGCCCAGATCCATTTCCCCCAGTTATTAAAGGCAGTGGGACCTGTGTTTGTTGTCTGAGTGCAGAGGTGCTCCTCACCCCCACCACCCCCCCGCCCAGAGAAGGGAGAAGAGCCCGTGGGGTGCAGGCAGGCGCGTCCCCTTGGTGGATCCTGAGACGTTCATGTCTGTGTGGATCTGTACACAGCCATCTGCAGGCAGAGTGAGGCCGTCGCCTCCTAGATATCTGCATTTTACATCATTTATTTACTTATGTGATTTATTTTTAAATTGAAGTATAGTTGATTGTGTTAGTTTCAGGGGTATCTGCATTTTTTTAAATCTTACAGTAACATTTCCTAGGGTTTACTTCTTAATTCCAGCTCTAGCTAGAAACACACATTAAAATTAATGCCAACCCCAGAGTAAAGGCTACCTTAGTAAAAAAAACTTGCTTCATTTAGATTCTCTGTATCATAATTTCTGAATACTAATGAACAGTTCTGTTTTAGGTTTGCAAAACACTACAAGATTGATAAAGATACTGCAGTGGATTATAATGTTTTTTTGAAGAACCTCAGTACAAATAATGAATTGAACCTTAAATATCCTATGGGAAGTCAAGGTAAGTATTTTCAAAGTACACAGCTAGTGGTTTCAGTATCCTTTGGCATGGTAATTCCTCGCCTGTGAATCTGTCCTGAGGAAGTACTTTCAAATATGGAAAACGCATTATCCACAAAGACAGTCATGGTGCCCTTATTTATAAGAATAACATAAATGTCTAACAACAGGAAAAGGGTTACGTGAGTCGCAGCCTATCCGCATGGGAGAACATGCAGCCACAAGCAATGATTTCCACAAAGTTAATTATAACATGGAAGATATGTGCAGCCTATCAGTAAATGATTGGAAAGAAACTCCAAGATATAGATTGTCTGTAAGTGGTATGTCTCTGGGTGTTTGATTCTTTCTGCTACTTCTGTATTTTCAAAAAATTTTGAGGATGAACATGTTACTGCTTTAACGATGGGAACAATCTTGATACAGAAGGGCAAATAGTGGAGTAGTTGGCATGGTTGTGCTGGACGTGGCAAGCCGGGCTCACGCAGGCACACACCCTTGAGAAGGCAAAGCTTTCCCTGTGCTGAGAGTCTATCCGGCCCCTAGAGCATAATGCCCGGAGTTGCGCAGTTGTGGAGAGGGCAGGGGTCCAGTTCTTCGAGGATGGATGTGTGAAGAATGCTGTCGGAGACTCTCCTCTCCAGGCCTTTGGTCATTTGAGGCGTGCAGTTTCGTGCCTCGGGGCTTTGCCACGTGTGGCTGGCTCATCCAGGTTGGCTTGTCACTGTCTGGTTTCAGTGCCATTCATTGCAGCAAATTCGCACCGAGTACCTTCTGTGATTCCATGATCTGCCTGACTCGCAGACTTAAAAATTACAGACTCTCCGATTTCAGCTCGGTTTCACTCACCAAGATAGCTTATAGCAGAGCCCAGGACTCTGCTTTTCAAAGCCTGCCAAGTTTGGGGAATTACTAGACAATATGACCTTCCAAGGACCCGCTTATCTCTTACATTTTGTTAGTTCACGTGCAAGTCCCTGTACTACTAGGCCCTTCTTTGGGTACAGAGCCAAGTAAAATACTCTAAGAAGCATGTGTGCATGTGTGTGTTTGAATGTATGTGTGCATGTATGTCTATTTTATTGGGACAGGTAAGACACAAAACGAGTCATATAAAAATGATATTAGGGACTTCCTAGGTGGCGCAGTGGTTAAGAATCCACTTGCCAATGCAGGGGACACAGGTTCAATCCCTGCCCCAGGAAGATCCCGTGCACCACAACTATTGAGCCTGCACTCTAGAGCCCGTGAGCCACAACTATTGAGCCCATGTGCCACAACTACTGAAGTCCACGTGCCTAGATCCCATGCTCTGCAAGAAGAGAGGCCACCACAATGAGGAGCCTGCCCACCACAATGAGGAGTAGCCCCCACTCGCCACAACTAGAGAAAGCCCATGTGCAGCAATGAAGACCCAACACAGCCAATAAAATAAATAAATTTATTTTAAAAAATGATATTAAAAAACATCTATCTATTGTGCGCTATGTAGTTACCATGTAAACCTTAATTTTATTTCTCTCAACAGCTTTGTGAAGTGGGTATTATTATCCCCCTGCCCCTATTTTTTTGGCCATGCTCCATGGCTTGTTAGATCTTAGTTCCCTAACCAGGGATCGAACCCAGGCCCTCAGCAGTGAAAGCACCGAGTCCTAGCCACTGGAACACTAGGGAATTCCCACGTTATCCCATTTTTTAGGGTGAGAAAACTTGGACTCAAGGGTGTAAATGAATTTCCCAAAGTGACATAGCTGGTTTGTGGTGGAGCCAAGATTTGAACTGTTCAGCTCCAAAACAAACCATTTAAGTGCCTGTAGGAGAAGAAGTGTCATGTGTTCATGGGAGGAAGGGGGATGCCTGATTAAGGAGGCACTTTTGCAGGACCAGGGTTCACAGGATGTGTGTGACAGACACCAAGGGAGTGACTAGGGTCCTTGGAGGGAACTTGTTTGGCTGAAGCCTGGGCTCTGCATTTAGCTCAAGTGAGATAGGAGGTGTTATCCAGCCTGAGGATAGACTTTTCATTTTATTTTATTTTATTTTATTTTATTTTATTTATTTTTTAAGCTCTTTATTGGAATATAATTGCTTTATACTGTTGTGCAAGTTTTTGCTGTACAACAAAGTGAATCAGCTGTATTTATACATATATCCCCATATCCCTCCCTCCCACCCTCCCTGTCCCAGCCCTCTAAGTTATCACCCGTCATGGATTTGATCTCCCTGTGTTGTGCAGCAGCTTCCCACTAGCTATCTGTTTTACATTTGGTAGTGTATATATGTCAGTGCTGCTCTCACTTTGTCCCCGCTTCCCCTTCGCACCTCCACCCCATGTCCTCAAGTCTACTCTCTACATCTGCATCTTTATTCTTGCCCTGTCACTGGGTTCATCAGTACCATTTTTTTAGATTGCCTATATATGAGTTAGCATACAGTATTTGTTTTTCTCTTTCTGGCTTGCTTCGCTCTGTATGACAGACTCTAGGTCCATCCACCTCACTACAAATAACTCAATTTCATTCCTTTTTATGGCTGAGTAATATTCCATTGCATATATGTGCCACATCTTCTTTATCCATTCATCCACATTTTTGTTTGTTTTTTGAAGAACGTTTATTGAGATACAGTTGACATACAATAAACTGCATATATTTAAAGTGTACAATTTGATTTTTTTTCTTATTAGTAATGTATATGTGGCAATCCCAATCTCCCAATTCATCCCCCCCCACCCCAGCTTTCCCCGCTTGGTGTCCGTTTGTTTATTCTCTAGATGACAGAAAACTTTCATCAGCAGTAAATTTATACGCCTAATTGGATAACTGTCATAATCGACCTCCCCTACTGAATGCTTGCTCTGTGCCGGGCACCAGGCTGGGCACGCGCCTGTGCTGGGTCTCTTCATACTCCCTGAGGCCCTGGGAGGCAGGCGCTGATGCAGAGGAGTAAAAAGGCTGAAATAAACAAGCACACCCAAAAGGGATATGGCCCTGAAGAAGGTGTTGAGTGTATCTTTTTTGGCTGCATGTAACGCTGTCCCCTTCAGAACATCACAGACTGCAGTCCATGGCCCTGTGCTACTGTGCTTGCTCTGGGGAAGTCTGAGGCCAGGCTGATTTTCTCCCTTACTGGTGACCTGCTTTTTCTAGCTGGTTGCCTAAGGAATTGTTTATCCCTGAATTTTGCTAGCATGGCTGGGATATGTCTTGATGGTGAGCTTTCTGCATCAGTTTTCCAGAACAGAGTATATTTTAAATCTGAAAATTCAGTTCTCTCCCTGTTTCAAGGATTTTGTTTGTTTTTTAGTAATATTGTACATCTTTGAATAAAGGTTCTGTTCCACTTTTCACATTAACATCAATGATACCAACCATCCTTCTTTCGAATTGTTTTTGTCTTCTCTATTGATTGCCTTCTCTTGAAGTGCTTTATTCTCGTTCTCTTTTTCCTCTGTATTCACAAGGATCCTCTTGGGCCTTTTAGTTATACCTGTAATTTGATTTTCACTAAGGTCTGTGCTGCTGCTCGCCATGCCTGCTTTATTCATGCCATCTATAACGTTGTTTCCTTTGGCCTGCTGTCCTGGTTTCTTCTCTCATTTTATTGTTTTATCGTCTTGTTATTGAGCTCTTGTTTTCATGAATCTGTGTTCTTATTAAAGTGTTCTATAAAGTAATTTTGTACCTTGAATTACATTTTCTTCCAAGGTGGGATCTTTGATTTTTTTGTGTTCTGCTCCTCTCCTTCCTTCTCTATCCACCAACCCCTTCCCCCAGCTTTTTTTCCTGTAGAGTTTGTGTAACTTTAAGAAATTTGGATTGACTGAGCATTTTTATTCCATTATACATCTTTAGCTAATCAGAATCTATCTTCAAATAGTATTATGCTAATTCCCATGAATGATAAAGACTTTAAACAGCATTTTCTGAATTCTTCTCTCCTGTCCTTTGTTATGTTGCTGTCATAGATCGTACTTATTACGTACGCTATAAACACAGGATACATCACTCAGCTTGTGTTGTTCTGCTGAGATTTCCTATGTGTTCATTCATTAGTAGTATGTTTTCCTTCATATTCTCAAACACTGTTATTTAAAAACTTTTAATTTTAAAATGCTTTAAAATTTTTATCTGCTAATTCAACATCTAGATGCTTTCAGGATTTGGCCTTTATGGATTACTTTTTTCCCCTTAAATATGGATCATTGTTTCCCTTTTTTCTTTTTGTCTGTGTCTAGTAATTTTGGAATTTATCCTGGATGTAATAAATTTGCATTGTAGAGATTATGGGTTCTGTTATGTTCCTCTGAAGAATATAAGTTTTTGTTTTAGTAGCGAGTTTACTTTAGTAGAAGACTAATCTTTCTTTTCCCTGAGGGGGTTAACATGTGAGATCTTTTGTTCTGCTGTTTTGGCCTTAGCTGGGCATCTTGTTTTCTGCTGTACACATTTGTGGTTCCTGGTGTCAGCCAGAGATTTCAGCAGAGTTTATTCACAGGCTTTGGAGATTCTCTTCAATGCCTTTCTTTTTGTGCTTTCCCTCCTTTCTTTTCAGCTGCTGTGGTAGTCCTGACTTTCTTTTTTTTTTTGATTCCTAAAATCAGTAAGATCCTGGGTTTATATCCAAACTCTAGCCACTTGGCATACAGTTCCAGCTGAGGCCTGCCCTCAGGCAAAAGGCCAAATAACAAGAAACTCAGTGAGTGCTATTCCATTTTTCCAAGTGTTTACTCCAGTTTTTGTCGTGTGTTCTCCAGTGCCTTCGGAAAGATTTTTGTTTATATTTTGGCTGGAGTTTATAATTTTTATCTTCTGGGAGGGTTGGCTCAAATCCACCAAAACTGGAAGCAAACCTTCCTGGCTGCCCATGTTAAGTTTCTTCTTGCTTCACTTTATGCTAGTAAATTTATTTATTTATTTGCTTTGCTAATTTTTACTTTTTTTTTCTTTTGCTTGTTTTATTAAGTATTATCAGGAGGGTGTCGCCAGTTCATACCTTTGCAGCAGCCCATTATCTATGACTTTTCTATACATAGAACTATGTTTTCTATGAATTGTTCTTAATAAGCCATCCTCACCTTGCTTACAAAAGCACCCTCTATTTGGGCACATGAAGAAGTGACATTGGGGGCTGATTTCCTTTTGCTGCACCTTTGACATACACACCTGCCCCCTCAAGTTTTGGATTTCCTCTCTACTCCATTTCAAATCAGCTAGAACCGTACAGAGGAAATTTGGGGGAAATGGGAAGGTGGCAGGAATTATTAAGCTGCACAGAGGAGTGAAAGCTGGGCTGTGTTGAGAGAGGAGTCACCGAACGTGGTATAATTGAGCTTGTCAGCCAGCCTGTCGCAGCAACGGTTCCCACCCCCCACCCTCATCATGGCGTGTGGTCTGCGGAGCACAAGGGGTTTCCCTAGACATGCTGTGTGTGCTGCATGAGCCCCCATGAGAGGAGCAGTGCCCCAGGGCGGAGCGAGTGCAGGATGAGGCGTCAGACCTGCTTGGCCCCCGCCGTGTCTCCGTGAGGCTCGCGCAGCTTCTATGCTCTGAGAGCCCCTGTTCCAAATGCTCGGCTCACAGAAGCCCCAGGATTCCAGACTGAGTTCTAAAGGACTGGCTTTCTATCTTATCATGTAGCCAGAGGGGTCCACTAGGGGAGACTTACTTTTTTTCTTTTTTCTTCTTTTTTCCTTTCCTTTTTTTTCTTTCTTTCTTTCTTTTTTTTCCCTGAGGTAGGAAATGGAATTCCAGATGCCTAGCAGTTTGTTAGCTGCAGCTGAGTAGTTATAAGTCTGCTTAATTTGAGTGGAGCTTATTTGCAGACATTTTAGGGAATAAATCTGGGAAACCATTTGTGATTCTTTGCAGTCGACTTTGAGAAAGAAAATGGCAATATCTTAGATTTATTTTATTCTCTTTTATTATAAAAGTAATACATGCTTGTTGCAAAAAGGCCAGAAAGCACGAAAACACAAAAATCACATTTCCCTATAATCCTAGCTCTGTATTCTTTTGGTGTATTATCCTCCCAGGTTTTGTTTCTGATGCATAGACAGACAGATGGATAAATGGATGGATGGATGGGTAGGTCGGGAAATACACAGAATAAGTGTTAAAATGAAAATTAAATTGTACTAGTTGTTCTTTCTTTCAGTCATGAAACCGATATCAAGGAAAATTTTTTGCATTCATGATTTAGACAGGCCCTTTGTTTTTAATGTCTGTGAACCATAATTTATAAAATCAATCTTCTAATAATGGGCATTTAAATTGTTCCATTTTTTCCCTTCTTATAAACAGTACAGAACCTATCCTTACACATATGCATCTGTCCTGTTATTCTAGTAGCGTAAAGTTCTAGAAGGGGATTTGAGAATATTCAAGTACCAGGGTTTCTGAATACAAGACAGAGCTCATTTCTTTCTTTGTCATTTACCTTAATCCCTGCCTATTTGACAAGCAGGAAAAAATTGACTTGTGTTAATTAGACCTTTTAAATTACCAGTGAGTTTGAGCAGTTTTTCATACATTGCTTGGCTTTTTAAAAGTCCTTCTTAAATGTGAATTATCGGTTGAAACCTTAGTTTCTGGTATGACTGGGGGATTTATATTTATCTTATTGATTCATAAGAGCTACTCATACCTTGTGGAAATTAACCTGTATTTCTCATGTATATTATCAATAGTTTTTCCCACTCATTTTTCTTTCACTGTTATTTGTGTGTTTTTTTACCAAGCAAAAATTAAGTATTTATATTGTTAGCCCTATCCATTATTTAAATGATTTCTGGCTATAAAGTGTTCTTTGGAAAGGACTTCTCACACAATGATTATGTATTACACGTATTATGTAATATTCATCTTAACTTTCTTCTACTACTTTTATGGTTTTATTAGTGTACTTAGTGTACATTTACTCTATTGAGATTTATCCTAGAGAAAGTAGCAAGCAGATTAATTGTATTTTTTTTTCCAAAATGTCCGTCTAGTTATTTCAACAGCACTTATTATATAGTTCATGTTTTTAGTTTACTCAAGTCTTAATTTTTACCAGACAGATGTTGATGAGAAGGAAACACTTAATGTTCAAATGTACGTTTAACATAAACTGAGGTTCTTTTGTCTGAATAGAGGTCCCATGGGAGGATCGAGTAAAAAGTTCCAGAAGAGAGTCCCTCCCCAGTTCTGTTTCATCTGAAGACATCTGGAAAAACTGTTCCTTAGATGAAATTGAGAGGACCTTTTGCCAAGAGGTAAGAACGTTTTCCTAGTGCCAAGGTTATCTAAAATGTGAACAGAGGAAGTAGACGGCTATGGAAAACCATTAGGTCTAGACATTATTTCTAAACTGTGTTTGGAACCTACCTCAGCCTCCCCAAACCCTGAGACCTCCTCCAGCTCCTAATAACTGTGCATGGGTGATAGTAACAGTGGTGAGAGAGGGATTCTTAAGCACCTCCTCGGTTCTGCTCACATGCTAAATCTAATAAGAAATATTTAAGGCTTAGATAAAGACATCATACAACTTTACTGAGCAAAATAAAGGAAAGCCTGAGTAAATGAAGAGGGCTTTTCTAGTTCTTGGACTGGAAGATTTAGTATTAACCCCTGTTCTCCCTACATATATATGTGTAACTCTTGAAAAATTACAGTAGAGGGCTTATCCTATCACATACAAAATATTTTTAAAGGTATAATAATAACACAGTATGGCAGTGGCTCAGCAGTGAGCATTTAAATTGATCTAAAACAAAAGCTGGATAGGGGACCAGTCTTGACATGTGGATTTAGCGTGCGATGTGAGGCACGCTAATAATGTGTGGTAGAGATGAGGGGGGAGGGTATTCAGTAGTTATCATTGGGGCAATTTGCTGGCCAGCCATGTGGGGAAGAAAGCTGGGAACTTTCCTGTCTCCACACCAAAATAAGTTCTCTATGCACCAGCTATTTAAATCTAGAAATACATAATGTGTGTGAAAATGTTTAATTTTGAAATTTAGACTTTTAAGCATGAAGTAAAGGCCCAAAACCATAAAGAAAAAAGATTGATAAATTTGACTGTATTAAAATGAAAAAATGTTTGTACAGCAAAACTTTGTATAAAAAATGATAAACTTGGCCAAGCAAGTGCCACATAAATGACAAATAATAACTGTTCCTAACATATGTAGAACTTTTATAAATTATTAATACAAAATTTTCAGTAGCAAATTGTCAGCAAGGAAAAAATTAACAGAAGCCAGTATTGATAAGGGCATTGGAGGGAGAACACATGAATATTCTGTTGGTAAATTGGTAAAACTTGTTTCTTCTTGTTGTAGTTAATGAATTTATTGTTTTCGTGAAAACACAACCATTCCAAAACACATGACCGTTAAACAAAAATTGTAAGCAATTCTGAAAAGTATAAAGAAGAAAGTAATAAATTATTCAAAATCCGCCACCCAGAAATAATCAAAGGCAACATTTGGTGAACATAATTCTAGGCCTGTCTTTATTCACATATATAGAAGGATAGTTGCCTCAGCGGGTGGGTGGGTGGATACATAGATAGAAATTATTTTGTAAGAAGAGAATCATGCTCCTTTTTTTTTTTTTTTTTTTTTACAAATAAGGCATATCTAAATTTCTTTGAATTTACCAGAAGTAAACAAAAAAATCATCACCATCACCCTCATAATTAACGCTTTTATGGGGCTGCCTCTGTGCCAGGCAGTGTTGTAAGTGCCCCTGGGTGTTCAGTCCTCACGGCAACTCCAGGAATGAAGCATCATTACCATCGCAGTTTCAAGTTGAGGAAACTGAAGCCCGAAGAGGTTTAATGACCTGCCCCAGGTCACCCCACAGAGAGTCCTGGGGTGCCGTCTGAATCCCGGGCACTCTCCACGATGCTATCCTCAAGTGAAGCCAAAGACACTTCTGAATTTCAGATAAATATTTCTTTCCACAAGAGATAGTAGGTCCCAAAAGGAACTTTGAGATAAGAAAAGAGATTAAGAAAGCTGTGAAGAGTTGGAAAAATGATGCTGTTTGGAAGGATGTCTCAATTACAGACTGTATGGGCTGGCTCTCTGCTATGAAACTCCTCGTGACTGGCATTTCCTGTGTTCCTTCCACCCTGCCCCCCCACCCCTACCCGCGCAGTTTTTGCTGTTTATGTTTTGTTCTTAGAGTTTATAATATTTACATTCTGTTCTGTTACCATAATTCCCCCAGTTGTTTTGCCCGTGTTTTATGTTTACATGGACTTAATGCACGTGGTTCTCCTCCAATGTTACCATAGCTTATCCCTTTCAGAGGTCTTTACTTTGATTTATTCTTTGATTGGTTGGATTTCATTGTCAAGTAATTCCCTCAGAAAAGGCTCATGGGTGCTTTACTCCCTTTGTTTTTTCATTCCATCTCCTTTATTTATTTATTTTTAATTAGAACAACAACTTGGCTGGATATAATTCTTTCATCATTCTTTCTTTTCCTCAGGATGTTGTTTTTCTACATTGTCTTCTGGCACTGGGTGTTCTTGAGAAGAACCCTGAGGTCAATTGATATTAATTTTTCCTCCTTGTAGATAATTTTTTATCCTACCAGGATGCCTGAAGTATTTTTTCTTGATCTTTGAAATTAAAAAGCAAAACTGAACTGTCTTGGCCTGGAGCATTTTGTCACAGTTTCCTGGAACACAGTATATTCTTTCGATGTACAGATTCAGTTCTTCATTTCAGGATCATTTTCCCTGTGTCATGTCACTAAAACCTTCTGCCTCCATCCTCCTCTCACTCCCTCCCATCTTCCTTCCACCTTTCCTTCCTTCAGAGGCATCTTCAGTTATCCTTATATTGGATCATCTTTATCTACCCTTGATGGTAATCCTCTTCTCTCAAAATGCCATAATCCTTTTGTCTTTTTCCTCTGCCTTCCTTGAGATTCTTTTGTCATTCCTTTTCTTTTCTTTTTTTCTTTTTTTTTGGACCACACGGCTTGCGGGATCTTAGTTCCCCAACCATGGATCAAACTTGGGGCCCCAGCAGTGAGAGCACCGAGTCCTAACCACTGGACCACGAGGGAGTTCCCAAGCCATTCCTTTCGTGTTAATTTTAATTTCAACCTTGTGTTTTATTCTTGCCATTTCTAATTTGTTATTAATTCCTGTAATGATGTTGTTTTTGTTTTCTATTTTCTTAGCTTTAAAAAATCCTTCTAATCTTTCATTGTTTCATCATCTTGTCTTCAAGCTTTTCTTTTAATGAATGTACATTCTTATTTAGTTCCTTTTTATGGTATGAAAGCTTTGCTGGTGATCTGTTTATTTTTTTGTATTGTGTTTTCTTACCGATTGGGTCCTTTCTCTTTTGCTTTGTTTGTTTCTTTTCTGTAGTGTGTGTGCATAGTTGCAAAACTGTGTATTTTCATCCTGTTTGTGCTTAGAGTGAGACCCCTTCGCATTATGGTTGTACCTATGTTTCCCTTCTCACTGCCGAACAGTTTTCCATTAGCCACACGGACACAAATTACACATTGTCCTATGGATGGACCTTTGGACTGCCTCCTGTTTTGTGCTAATCCAAATAATGCCACTGTGAGTGGCTGCCTCCATGTCTTCTGGTGCGCACGTGCAGAGGTTTCTTGGGAATCAAACCCGGGCACTCCTTGCTAGGTTGTAGGGTCCACGCTCCTCAGCTGTCACTGGCAGTATCCAGTCATTTTTCACACCGATTTACATTCCCATTGGGAACACATGAGAATTCCTGTTGTCCCATGTACTCACCAACACTTGATATCATTAGAGTTTTTCATTTTTACCAGTCTGATGCAGAGTAAATGGCATTTCAGCTATCATTTATTTTTTATTTCTCTTTTTACTGATGTATCAAAGAGGTTTTTACATTTTACAACCTTTCTTTAGAACATTTTTCATTTTTGGTAAAAATATATTCATTTTTAACAAATATTTATTGAGTGCCTACCGCATGCCAAATTGTGCTTCATTTTAGAAAATTATTAGTGAACAGACAGGCACAATTTCGGGTCTCGTGGAGGCTGCATGACCTTACATCAGGGAGAGAGATGTTAAACAAATACACATTCCTAGATACCATTTTCCTAGAGTGGTATGACAGACAAGGATGGGTGTTATGAGGGAGAATCACAAGGGGAGCCTTGTTTAAACTGGGGGTCAGGGAAACGCTTATAAAAACCAGATGTATAAGCATGGAAAATGGGTGTACCTTTCGCTTGTCCGTCAATACTATGACGGCTGCCATGTGTCATTTCAGAGTGTGATGTGGATATACACTGGTTCTTATGGGAAAAGTTTCATGACATATTGTTAAATGAAAAAAGCATTTGTCAAAACCGAAAGTGCAGAATGGTCCCATTTTTGTAAAATTATATGTTTATGTGATCATATTGGAGTTTTGAGAACACTATATAAAAACCTCTGGGTAGTGAGACTTCCAGATGCTTTGTCCTTTTTTATACTTTGCTGAATTGCTTGCATTTTTTCTTTTGTTTCATTATAAACAGTAACGATGAAAATTCCTAAAAGGTTCTGTGTGTCACAAAGACATTTCTTCTGTTTCACTCCTGCTCTGTTTCTAAGAGCTCTTGAGTATGTCAAAACACTCTCTGGAAAAAAGCCTTATTGGAGGCTAAATGTCATTAAAATATTAAAAGCGGATTTCATTAATCCAATAAATACACTAAGACCAGACTCCATGTCTGGCTTTGGCTTCTCTCCACGAGAGTCTTCCCCCAGGCAGCCCACCTCCCCGAGAGAGAGATGGGCACATTTAGCCACACTTTGGGTTAATTTTAAGCAACTTTCTAAGAAGCTTAGGCCCTGTGAATCTCTAGATTCTTTTAAAGATTTCCCCTTAGATTTCTGATATTCCTGTGCACCCTAAGGAAATCTTAATGAATGTGTTTCTTATTCCTTTAGTGTAGAGAGAGTCTTGTGTATATATTTCCATGTTCCAGAAGCTTTTTAAACGTCACCTTTTACACCAAGTTGGTGGTTCTTTTGTTTATCTTCCTATCCCAGTTAGCAGGAAAAAGTGAATTCAGACAAAGTGGAGAAGGTTGGAAATATCGAAGAATATTGTTATTACTCAATAATAAACAGCAGGAAAACCTTTGGAAAAAAAACCAATCTTCATAACATTTTTATGAGTCATATAAAAACCAGTGGTTAACCTACTTTACCGCGTTTTAGAAGTCCCATAAGCAAAGCTCGTTCACCCTGGTTCTTTGTAATTCCCATGGAAAAAAAAAGGATAATTAGAGAGATGTCCAATGTGTGCGATGTTTATGAAATCCTTATATTAACTATTTCCCTTGCAGTAAAGCTACTTGTATTTTTAATAAAATGTTCCCAGCTTTGTTTGATTGACCTGCCTTAATCAGGAGCAGCCTAGCGTGGGCTCACAGTAGGGATGGCTTGAAAGTATATTAAGAAAGATGTATCAAACTGGCAGATCCACCAAGTATTTTTAGCTCCGAAATTTGAGTTAGAGCTATCATGTGTGCTGTTTTTCCCTGAGAAACTTGTCTGCCTTGTCAGTTGAGTAGCTGTGACTGGGGATACTGTTTTGTAGTGAGCTCATCAATTAAACATTTGAAGTTCAGTACATGCCATAGTAACCTTTTTGATCAATTTCGGAAAGGAAAATGTGAAGAGGTTTTGGTGAAAATAAAGTGCTTGAACAGCTCTGTGCCGCTGATTTTTCTGTGAATGCTGTACTCTAATTTTAATTCACCGCAGCTTTCGAAGTCCTATGAAAAGGTTGAAAAGGCCCTGAGTGCAGGGGACCCCTCCAAATGTGGATACGTATCTTTGAATTACCTAAAGATTGTCCTCGACACCTTTGTATACCGATTACCAAGAAGAATTTTCATCCCGTTAATGAAAAGGTAAGAGTCCCGTTGTTTCCTTGACATTTTTTCCCCCAAACGTCAACCGTGAGAATAAGGAACAGCTTCATTTATTTTTTAGTAATATTTTAGACTTTTTTACTATTGAAAATTTCAAACACATGCAAAAGTAAAGAGAATAATGTAACGAACCCACGAATGCGCCCACAACCCGTCTGCAGCTTTCCACTCCTGGTCAATCACTTCATTTCTATTCCTGCCCATTTCTCCTCAGCCTCAGATATTTTTGAAGCAGATACTAGACATCATATTTCATTGAAAAGATCTTAATATGTCTCACCATTAGAATTCTTTTTAGAAACATGGTGAAAATACTGTTTCACATCTAATAGAATTATCAATAATATTAGTAAATATCCAGTCAGAATTCAGATTTAACTGATTGTCTCATTCTTTTATAACTTGAGTCAAGATCTGTATCAAATCTGTACATTGCAACTGATTGATTTGCCACAATTCTTTTTTAATCTATAGGGCCCCTCTCCATTTGTTAATTTTCCCTCCTTAAGATGCATTTGTAGAAAAAGTCTGGATTGTTTGTTATGTGGAGTTTCCTACAACCTGAATCTGACTGACTGCAGCCCACAGCGACATGTAACATGGTCTCCTGCCTCTCCACCCCCTCGCCCCTGCCCCTGAGTTGATGGATACACAGACCCAGGTCCAGTTTGGGGGCAAGAACACTTCCTAGGTGGCAGCAAGTGTGTGTGGGCTGGTGGTCTTTCTCCCTGTGATGTTCACAGCCCTTGTCCATCACCCCTGTATTCACCCGTTCACTAAGGATTGTAAGGTGGAGACACTCCGTGTCTGTCCCTGCCTGTTGTTTCTCCTTTTATTAGTCAGAGTACTTCTGTGATGCAGACTTCCCCTCTCCAACCATTTGGTAACAATGAAACAGTGTAAGAAAGGCAGGAACTCCTTGGTTCTTTCCCTTCACTTACTGCTTTTCAAGATAATGAATTGGTTTCCTAGCGTCCTCCAGAAATGAGCAATGAGTGATTTTTCTTAAAAAATGTTATTGTGAACTCATGAGTGTTAACATGTTTGATGTGTTTCAGTTCGTTACCGTTATTATTCTCCTCGATACTCTATTTGTTCTGTCTTGGCCAGTGGGAGTCTTTTTGTGTTGGCTCCTGAGTCCTGCTGGTGTGATCCTAGTAAATCTTTAATAGCATTTCTTGGTATAAGGAAGTGCTCTAGGCTCTTCTGGTACACTTCTTACCCCAGACCTGGAATCAGCTGTTTCTCCAAGGAGCCCTGTTTCCTTTCAGTTGAAAATGATATATATATATAGACAAAACTCTGGGTGAGGAATACTCTCTGTAATTTACCTGGTTTTCTCTCTGGGTAACTCAGAGAACCTTTTCTCAGGGGACGTGGGGCTGAGGCTGATGGGAGAATTGTCTTGTGAAATCTGAATAGTTGGAGGACACCTCGGGGTTACCTAGAAAGGAGAGGCCTGAGAGAAGGAGAAGGAAAAGTAGGATTGAGCTAGACCAGCTCGACCCATTTCCCATAGCACTTCCTTCCCTTCGCAGCACCTACGTGTCCAGAGAGAGTCGCCCGTGTTTTACCACCACAGCTTCCAGAGAGAAAGGCATAAATATTTCCATGGCTCAGAAAGCAGCTTTATTTTCCTGCCTATATGTGGTGAAATCTTTTAGAAATTACTTTCTTGGATAGCTAAAAGTTGTATAGCCACTTCTTTTTGTTTCATTTTCAAAATCACACAAATACTTATGTGGAAGCAATAATAGAATCAAAAACGAACAGTCGCCATCCACCTTACATAGCCAACTGACTGTTTCCATTTCTCCACATTCTCTTCCACTTTGTATCCACAGGTGTATACTTTTTACATATTTGTAATTGAAATGCATCCACAGTTTTATATCATGCTTTTTTAAAAAAATTTATTTATTTTATTTATTTATTGGCTGTTGTTGGGTCTTCGTTGAAGCACATGGGCTTTCTCTAGTTGTGGCGAGTGGGGGCTACTCTTCATTGTGGTGCGCAGGGTCCTCGTAGTAGAGCACAGGCTCTAGACACATGGGCTTCTCTTGTTGTGGAGCACGGGCTCTAGGCATGTGGGCTTCAATAGTTGCAGCACACGGGCTCAATAGTTGTGGCTCGCGGGCTCTAGAGCACAGGCTCAATAGTTGCGACGCACAGGCTTAGTTGCTCTGCAGCATGTGGAATCTTCCCAGAGCAGGGCTCAAACCCGTGTCCCCTGCATTGGCAGGCGGATTCCCAACCACTGCACCACCTAGGAAGTCCTATATCATGCTTTTTAAATAGAAATGCATATTATAGACATGCTTCATAGTCTGGCTTCATAGTCTTCAAAATTGTAATTTTATGGACGCCTGCTGAGTGCTTTTCTCTGCTGGCAAATTTTGGGAGGTGCTAAGAATGAGGGGATAAATAACAAATAGTCCCCGGCCGGAGTGGCTACCAGAGGATGATGGCTATGAAGACTGAGTGGTACACAGAGTGAGCATGTTAGGAGGCTGAGGGCGGCCAGGGATGTGGTGGTGTTAACATGTTCTGGCCAGGGATCCAGGGATTTCTGAGCCACGACATTTGTCATGTCACCCAGCCAGAATTCCCAGTGGAACCGGGCACAAGAAGCAACAGCAGGGTGAACCCCCAAGTGCTGATATACGAATTACAAGTCAAGTATGCCTCCTGGTGCACATATCTGGAAGCGAAGCTTTGCCATGTTTTCCTGGTCAACCGCTCCCTTTATAATTATATACTACCCTTTTATCCCCCTGGCTTTTATACTCCATCTTATCTGCTATTAAAATACAGTTTTCTTTTGATTAGTATTTGCCAGGTATCTCTTTTCCCAGCCTCTCACTTTCACTCTTATTATGCTTTTGGTGTGTTTCTTGTAAAATAGCATATACCTGTGTTTTTAAAATTCCAAAATGAACATCTTTGCCTTTTTAATGGTCCAGTTTAGTGTGTTTACATTTGTTGTGATGGATCTATTTGGATTTTCTCCGCCACTTTACTTTGTACACTTTTTTTATTTCCAAGCTCTTTATTGGAGTATAATTGCTTTACACTGTTGCGGGAGTTTTCTGCTGTACAACAAAGTGAATTAGCTGTATTTATACGTATATCCCCATATCCCCTGCCTTCCGTGGCTGCTTTCCACCCTCCCTATCCCACTCCTCTAAGTCATCACCAGTCATCGAGTTGATCTCCCTGTGTTATGCAGCAATTTCCTGCTAGCTATTTTACATTTGATAGTGTATATATGTCAGTGCTACTCTCTCATTTTGTCCCAGTTTTCCCTTTGCCCCCCACCCTGAGTCCTCAAGTTCGTTCTCTACATCTGCATCTTTATTCTTGCCCTGTCACTTGGTTTATCAGTACCATTTTTTTAGATTCCATATGTATAAGTTAGCATACGGCATTTGTTTTTCTCTTTCTGGCTTGCTTCATTCTGTATGAGAGACTCTAGGTCCATCCATCTGACTACAAATAACTCAATTTCATTCCTTTTTATGGCTGAATAATATTCCATTGTATATACACACCACATCTTCTTTATCCATTCATCTGTTGATGGACATTTAGGTTGTTTCCATGTCCTGGCTATTGTAAATAGTGCTGCAGTGAACATTGTGGTGCATGTTTCTTTTTGGATTATGGTTTTCTCAGGGTATATGTCCAGTAGTGGGATTGCTGGGTCATATGGTAATTCTCTTTTTAGTTTTTTAAGGAACCTCCATGCTCTTTTCCATAGTGGCTGTACCAATTTACATTCCCACCTACAGTGCAGGAGGATTCCCTTTTCTCCACACCCTCTCCAGCTTTCATTGTTTCTAGATTGTTTGATGATGGCCATTCTGACCAGTGTGAGGTGATACCTCATTGTGGTTTTGACTTGCCTTTCTCTGATGGTTAGTGATGTTGAGCATCTTTTCATGTGATTGTTAGCCATCTGTATGTCTTCTTTGGAGAAATGTCTGTTTAGGTCTTCTGCCCATTTTTGGATTGCACTTTGTACTCCTTATGATTTACTTGGCTCTTTCTGTTTCTCCATCATGTTTGGTTCTGGCCAAGTTTTTCTTATCACTCTTTTCTCCCCCCTCTACTGTCTTGATACTTAAATATTTTACTTCTATTCTTTCTTTTAAAAAACAATGTTTATTTATTTATATTATTTACTTATTTTTTGGCTGGGTCGGGTCTCAGGTGCAACATGCAGGCTCTTTATTATGGTGCACAAGCTTCTCTCTAGTTGTGGCAGTGGATTTTCTCTTCTCTCATTGTGGCGCGCAGGCTCCAGAGTGCCTGGGCTCTGTAGTTTGTGGCATACGGGCTCTCTAGTTGAGGCGCACAAGCTCAGTAGTTGTGGCACAAGGGCTTAGTTGCCCTGCAGCATGTGGGATCTTAGTTCCCTGACTAGGGACTGAACCTGCAATCTCTGCATTGGAAGGAGGATTCTTTACCCCTGGACCACCAGGGAAGTTCCTTATTTCTATTCTTATATTGATTACCCTTACATTTTTAACATGTGTTCTAAACTTATAAAGCCTAAAGCTAACCAATATTTCTATTCTCAATTACTTTCAACCCTCATGTTACCATTGCCTTGATTCAGCCTTGTTTTTGATAGTACCTGAATTAGTCATTATTATTGGGTTTTGTTTTGTTTTGTTTTAGTATAATACATGCTTGTTTAGGTTTTCCCATGTTTACCAGGTTGCTGGTAAACTGGTTTGCTTCCCTTTTTTTTTTTAATAAATTTATTTATTTATTTATTTATTTATTTATTTATTTATTGCTTGTGTTGGGCTTTCTCTATTTGCAGAGCACAGGTTTCCTCTAGTTGAGGTGAATGGGGGCTACTCTTTGTTATGGTGCGTTGGCTTCTCAATGTGGTGGCTTCTCGTGTTGTGGAGCACAGGCTCTAGGAGCGCAGGCTTCAGTAGTTGTGGCGCACGGGCTTAGTTGCTCCTCGGCATGTGGAATCTTCCTGGACCAAGGCTCAGGAACTCGGGAATGCCTGCATTGGCAGGCGGGTTCTTAACCACTGTACCACCAGGGAAGTCCTCCCTGCTTCTTAAATCTCACTCCTTCCTTCTGAATTCAATTTCCTGAAGTATGTCCTTTTGTAGTCTTTTTAGTGAGGTCCTGTGAGTGGTAAGTCAGTCTTTGTTTTCAAAAATGTCTATTTCCCCCTTACTCTTAAATGAAGATTTAGCAGGAAATGGAGTTCTTGTTTGAGAGTGATTGTCTCTTAGCCCCTTGAAGATATTCTTCATGGCCTTCTGGCCTCTACTGTTGCTGTTGAAAGTCTGCTGTCTAATTGCCAACACTTTATAGGTGACTTTTTTTTTCTTTTTCTGGTTGCTTTTGAGATTTTCTCTTTATTTTTGTTACTTTACAGTTTCCCTACAATGTTTTTTGGTGAAGATGTCTGTTTATTTAGTCTTCCAAGACTCATACTATCTCACTCTGAGGATTAGTGTCTTTCATGGATTTTTAGGACCTCCTCAGCTGTTATTTTTTTGAATGGTGTCTCCACCCCATTCTCACTGGTCTTTTCTTCTGAAACTCCTATTAGATACATGTTGGACCTTCTCATTCCATTTTCCATGTATCTTAGATTCTCTCTTATATTTCCCATGTTTTCATCTCTCTGGGTTGCAGTCTATTGTCCTAGAATCTGTTTTGCTTCACTGAGTCTCTTCAGCGGTGCCAGATCTTCTCCATAATCCCGGGTCTCCTCACCCCAAACGGATGTTAAAATCTGAGCTCCTTAGAGCCTACATGAAGTGTGATGGCTGTGGCTGGCACAGACTGCTCTGTCTGGCTCTGATATACCCTGGGATGTTGTAAGAATAACTCACATTCTTACTGTTCTAGAGTTGGCTCCCTCCTTGCTTCTAGCACCTGTGCATTTCCCTTTCTTGGTTTCGACTTCAGCTGTATGTTTAAAATAATTTCACTGACATATTTATCTCAGTAGTTGTTGATATATTTGATGTATTTCTATGTGATTAGACCAGGAGGCTGGGCAACTGGCGACTGTATTGCCAGGATCTTACCTTAATGTATTCACACTGCATGGGACGTTAGAAGAGCCTCCAGAGAGCAAACAGACTGAGTGGAACATTTGAGAGGTACCCAGGAGTTTCCCACGTGGATAGTTGGAGAAAGACATTCCATCCAGGGAAAGCAAACATCATTTTCCAAGGGGCTGGTTTGACTGGGTCAGGATCAATTGTTAGGGCCCTTTAATTTTCTACACCAGAATGTATTTAACTGTTTCCTTGTCATCTGCTTCTTTAGGTTCTTTTTAGTTTTGCATATTTTTTTTGTTTGTTCATTCGTTTAATCAGTCAGTCAACACATGATTCCTGAGCACTTGCTGTGTACCAAGGCCTGAACTAGACACTAGGGACTCATTGGGGAAGAAGAAGACATGATCCCTGCCCTCAGGGAGCTTTACCCGCTGCGGCAGGAGACTGACATCAACAAACATACATGTAATGAAATAAAATATGCAGTGTGATGAGGGCTGTGGAGAAACTCATCAGGGACCTAACGAAGACTAACAGGAACTCAGACCGTTCTAGAGTGGTCTGGAAGGTCCTCCCTGAACAAGTGCAGTGGGGGGAGCAGCCACGGGAAGAGCCTCCTGGGCATGGGCCAGGGCCCCAGGGGCTGCCCCAGGTGGCGTGTTCTGGGGCCTGGCAGAAGCCAGTGCCTGGAGCTGAGCTGACAGGAGGGCAAAGGGGCCGGGAGGAACTGGGGGTTATGGAACGTGAGGGGGTCCCAGACAGGCTTTGAGGAGCGGAGCCACTTACAGACCCCATCTTCAGGCACATTGCTTCTCCTTTGCTGGGCACCTTCTTTCCTCAGAATGTATTTCTTTATTTTATCTTATTTTATTTTTAGTTTTAAAAGTTTTTATTTGTTTACTTATTTGGCTGCACCGGGTCGTAGTTGAAGCATGCAGGATCTCGTTCCCTGACCAGGGATTGAACCTGGGCCCCTTGCATTGGGAGCACGGAGTCTTAACTACTGGCCCACCAGGGAAGTCCCTGTCAGAATGTATTCCTAAAAGTAGGATTCAAAGGCAGATTGTGAATGCTTTTCCGAATTTTTGTAAGGATTGCAGAATTGTTCCCTCAAAAGACAGTAGTGATTTACATTGCCATCAGCATTGTGTGTCTTTTAGTTTCATATTTTTTCCAGCATTGAATATTAACATTGTATTAAAATATTGATAACTTAAGAGGCATAAAATGGTAGCTCATTATTGTTTTAATTTATGTCTCTTGGAGGGATGTTGAGGTCAGACATTCCATGAGCCTGTGCACTGATTGTGTCTCCCCTGACGAGAATTCTCTTCAGGTCCTAATTGGTTAATGGCCCCACTGATGGTTTTTTAAGTCAATTTCATCACCTTTTTGTTTAATAATTTTTTTATAATTAGATAATTATTAACAGAGAACCCTTTTCTGTCATAGGCGCTACAGCTGTTTTTCCCAGCTTGCTATTTCCTTTTCATTACGTGATACCTCATTGTTTAGAGGTTTACATTTTAATATAATCAAATGCATTAATCTTCGTCTTTTGCAATGTCTTCTGTTGCTTAAAAATCTCTAAATTCATCATTCCTACCCAGGCTTGATAAAAACTCTTTTCTACTCTGCTTGTTTTTCTTATTCTTTGAAAACAAAACACTTCAATCCCTCCCGACATAAGGTGGGTATCCAAATTAAAATGTTTTTTCCAAATAGATAATCTATTTACCACCACCACTTTTTACTGATAGATAATCCTTCCCCCCCCGCCATTGTTTTTATTATTTATTTATTTATTTATTTTTAAAAAATTCTTTATTGAACTTGTTACAATACTGCTTCTGCTCTGTGTTTTGACCTTCTGGCCGAGAGGCATGCGGGATCGCACCTGCCCGACCAGGGGTCAAACCCACACCCCCTGCAATGGAAGGTGAAGTCGCAACCCCTGGACTGCCAGGGAATTCCCTCCCCCATTGTTTTTAATGTCCATTTTGTCATATTAAATTCTATCCGTAATTTGGTTTAATGTGTTTTTCTATATTCTATCCCATCAATCTAGATTTCTCTTGTACATGGACATTTCTGTACAAGGTTCCGTCTACAATTGCCCATCCAACTGCCCTTATATTTTCTGTTAAATTTTTATAGAGAACACTGGGTTCTCTTGCACCATCACAGTTATTTGTTTCTCACCTATTTCTTGAATTTACATATTGATTGTTAAGGACCTATCACTAATTATGTCACCTCCTAAGAAGAGAGAATCTGCTGGGTTCTACCATGAAAGCAATGGCCTAGGAAACATGAATTAGAGGTGGGACTAGTGTCCTGCAGTGAGTGGCACTGGGTTGGCCCCAGGGAAGTGCTGATTTTCTCTTTCCTTTGCTCTCCTCTCAAGCCCCCCAAGAAGGTGGTACAGTTGGGACACCTAGTATTGTAAGAAGCGAACACCTTTAACTCCTCTCCATCTTTGCACTCAGAGCATTGCAAGAAGCCGTAATTCATCTTCTAGATTTAGGCTTAGTATTTTTGTTACCTTACCAGGATGTGTCCATGATTGTATTGGACAAATTCTCTATGACCTTTGTATTTAATCAATGATTTAAGAGTTCACTAAGAAACCTGAACATGAATGTTGATAGCCCTGTTCATAATGACCTGAAACTGGGACCAACCCAATGTACTTCAGCAGGTGATCGGATAAGCAAGCTGGTACATCCATATACAACGTGCTGTTTCCAGCAATAAGAAGGAAAGAACTATTTTTTAAAAAATTTTATTTATTTATTTATTTATTTATTTATTGGCTGCATTGGGTCTTCGTTGCTGCTCATGGGCTTTCTCTGATTGTAGAGAGCGGGGGCTACTCTTCATTGCAATGCGAGAGCTTCTCACTGTGGTGGCTTCGCTTGTTGTGGAGCACCATCTCTAGGTACGCGGGCTTCAGTAGTTGTGGCTCGTGGGCTCTAGAGCACAGGCTCAGTAGTTGCGGCACACAGGGTTAGTAGCTGCGGCATGTGGGATCTCCGCGGACCAGGGATGGAACCCGTGTCCCCTGCATTGGCAGGCAGATTCTTAACCACTGCACTACCAGGGAAGCCCAAGAAGGGAAGAACTATTGATGCCAACAACATGGATGAATGAATCTCAGAGACATCCTGCTGAGTGAAAGGACCCAGACTCAAAAGTTCCTACTGTAGGATTCTGCTCATCTAGTGGTGGGCAAAAGGCAAAAACAATGGGAATGGAGCAGAGGTCAGCGGTTTCTGGGACTAAGGGTGGGGAGGCCTGAGTCCCGAGGGCATCGGGAGGGTGGGTGTGGGTGCTGGAGCTGTCTTGGATTTTGTGTGTGGTGATTGGCTACATGTGTTAAACTCTACACGTGTTAAAACTCATAAAAGTACACACAGAAAAGCCCATTTTACTGCACTTTAATTTGAGAAATAAAATTTAAAAACTCATCCTTTTTTTTTAAGGCAAACGATACAGAAAAGAATAAAGGAGGAAGTAAAATAAAATCTAAACTCTCATGCCCGACAAAATGATATGAGAAATTATTCCGCTATCAAATTTAAGAATGGAAGGAAAAAAATAGGCATCTTTTTGAGTTTATTTTTTAAAATACTCAAGATCCAGGGCCTAAATTAAAACCCTACCAGCTTTGTAATGAGACATAAAATCGTAACCCAAATAATATTTTAGGGACGTTGAAAGCTGTTTTCCATCTAGACGTTTTAGTGTCATGGTGGGCTCTCATTGAGCAGATAACTTGACCTTCATCACTAGCATGCTGTGCTTTTCATTGTCACCTAGCCTTTTATATAAAGTAGATCTATTAAAAACAAAATCACTGTTTAAATAGGAGGCATTAGGTCTGTGGGAGAGTTGAGAGGATGGACTAAGTGCTGGGACGTACACGTTCACCAGAGACTGGGCTTCATCCATCTGTCATGTGAGCAGGGCCCCACCCAGAAGCATCTTCTGGCGAGAATGTTCCCATCCACACTGGGAGCATTAGTAGCCTGGCAGAAGCTATGCAAACAAAAAAATAAGCCATTTAGCCCAAATTATATGAAGTGTAGAAGCAACACCCTGGGGTACATTTTCAGTTATCCCCCAAACCTTTCTAACCCGCGTGTCTAGGATTTCTTCTGTTTATACGACATTCTAGAAAAGGCACAACAACGGGAATGGAGGAGAGATGAGTAATTGCCAGGACTGGGGTGGGGGAGGGTGTGCCTCAAGGTGGGGGCAGCATGAGGAGATTTTGGGGCTAGGGAGCTGTTCTCTATCCCACTGTGGTCTTAGTCTGGACATGCACTGGGCAGGGTCCCCGCCAAAAGCCGATGGCATGTGAGTTTGTTGAGGATCTTTTACCCAGGTCAGGGCGGGACCAAATGAAATCAGTATATGGAGAAGCATGTCTCTCTCCTAGGCCTCAAGGGGCAAGAGAGGGGAAGTTAGTGCGAGGAGCAAGAGGGTGGCTGAAGGAGAGAGCCCCCCCCCACCAAGAGCAGACAAGGCATGTAGCAGGAGAGTGTGGCCACAGCCATGCTGCAGCCCAGCAGGGAGGCGTGGGGGGTAACCAGCCCACCTTCTCTCCTCTCGCCTTCCAGTCTCCTGCTGGCACCTCCACTGGCCAACCCACCTGAAAGCCAGGGGCACGCGGGGCCAGTTGCAGCAACCCCTCAGGGCACTGTGTGGAGTAGAGAAGGGCGCAGAATGGACCTGCTTGGAAAGACAAAAAATATCAGGTACCACCTACCTTCTGAGCCTTAGAGACCTTAGAGGGATGAAGACACTTGTCCTTTGTAGGCGTGAAAGCCTTGTATCCTCCAAACAGGAGCTACTTAAAGTCCTGTCTCCCACATGAAATCTAAAATATTAGCTATAATCAGTGCTTTTTAAAAAATAAGGCGGGGGGTGGGGAATAGGAAAACAAAAACAACGCACAGAAGAGCTACTAAAATTTGCACTATTGTAACTAGTCATGAGGTCTAGATTGATAATTATAGCGTCCCTCATCCACCATTCTGTGACCCCCTTACGCTCTCTGCCAGCATCTTTGCTGGACAGCGCCGCTCACCTGGCAGGGTACCCAGCCTTCTTCACAGGATCTCAGCCCTTGGTTTTCTGTGGTGGGGCTTCCACAGCTGCCTTGAGGTATGTATGCATCCTGTAGAACAGCATCCTCACCCCACAGGGTATTTCTATCTCAGCTGGCTCTGTGGCTGAGTCATCAGCAAGGTACCCAACCAATTCTTTCATGTCTGTTCTGGTGATGGAGTGTGTGTAAGGCAGGTGAGTTCTGTGGATCTCAGACTATTGCCACACCTTCGCCACCATCAAATGAGTCACTTGGTAAATGCTGTGCTGCATGGGACATGATGGTGATGGGTAAAGGTTTCTGGCGGTCCACAAATGCTGCTAACCACGGAAGCATTTCAGGCAGGGAACGCACTTTTGTATCTGGAATATATATCTTGCGTAGACAAATCACTGCCCCCTCCATGGTGAAGGAGGTCCAGGGTAGTCTCTCCCAGATGCCTGGGAAGCCCACCTGGAGGCAGGGGCCTGGCGGGCTAGGCAGCAGCCAGCTCAGCTTTAGTGACAACGAGTCCATATTTTCAGACCAACACACGGCCTCTGCTCCTGCCTCTGTGAGCACCCTCGTCTGGAAGCCCGTGAGCCGCACCAGGTTGCCTGGGCAAAGTGACTGACGGGCGTCCCCAAGGCCGGTCAGCTTTCCTCCTGATGACCCACCCAGGATGCCTTCTGGTGGGCACTTACGTGGGACATAAATAAGCTGTGCTTATTTTCTGGAGTCCATCAGATACCTCTTTTCTAGGCGTCTCTGTCACCAATCTCACTCATTTTCGGTGCCTGAGCAGTCAGCCAGCCCATTGATCACTGCCCGTGAATAGACGCATCCTCCCATAACAGGCAGTTAGGTGTGTGTGGGGTTATGCCGACCGTCTTCCAGGGCCACTCCTGAGTGGGGCTGAGTGCAGTAGAGCTCCACTCAAGGCTGCTGGCAGCGTGTCGCCCAGTCCCGTCTATTAACCATGCCCCTACCTTTCCTCTGTTAGCCTGTGGACCTGCCCGTGGCGCCCTGGGTATGGGCTGTGGAGTCAGTGAGCCGCAGGAGCGGGTCCCACGGGAGTCTGGCCCCTGTTCACGCAGACTGCTTCCACCTTGCAGACGTGCTCGGGCCTGGCCTCCCCTATGCCACTTGCACTTGACGGTGGGCTGCTGCTGCACACACGTCACAGTGTGACTCAGCAGACCCCGCAACACCTGCTCTTCCGGGCAGTGTGTCTCATAATCACTTTGTCACGTGGCCCGCCTTCACCATGAATACCAGAGCTCAGTAGCCGGTCAAGGGCAGAAGAGGACGGAGCCTTATTACACAACGCTAGGGGTTTGTGCAGTGGTTCTCCTGCTGGGCTCGCTGTAGGGTGCACACGGCATCTGTCTGCCACAGACACTTTCCTTCGCACTGACTGTTGTGGGTCCAGCTGCGATGGCAGTTTACACTGTCGCCTAGGTCTTCTACAACTGCTTTTCCCTGCTCCGTGCACCACTCAAAACTGGCAACCTTGAGGGTTACCAGAAAATGGATCAGAATAGCAAGACAAAGTTGTCTCCAGAATCCAGACATCTTTCAGGCGTGTGCCTCTTTCTTTGTGATGGGTGTCTTTCACTTTAGAGGGATGATTCCACCATACCTCAAACCTCTGGATCCCTAGAAACTTTAGCCTAGACTTGCACAGGGTTTATCTCTGCCCCCCTGATACATGTGTCTTTCTGAGGCCTCCAGGATACTTGCTACTTTCCTCTTCCTAGATCCAGTTATTAAAATAATGGGCCAGTGTGATGGTTAGAGCACATGGTGACAATGCACAGCTACTTTGTGAATATCAGCAGGACCCTCTGGGCGTTTTTAAAAATATTTTCGTTTATTTATTTATATTATTTATTTTTTGGGTGGCTCGGGTCTCAGTTGCAGCACGCGGGATCTTCATTGATGCACATGGGATCTTCATTGTGGTGCACAGGCTTCTCTTTAGTTGTGACGTGCAGGCTCCAGGGTGTGTGGGCTCTGTAGTTTGTGGCATGCAGGCTCTCTAGTTGAGGCATGGGCTCAGTAGTTGCCCGGCGGCATGTGGAATCTTAGTTCCCTGACCAGGGATCGAACCCGCATCCCCTGCATTGGAAGGCGGTTTCTTTACCACTGGACCACCAGGGAAGTCCCTAGGCAAGTCTTGATAGAGTTCCTTCACATTATATTAAGGCAGAAAGGAGGTGAGTTGACATAGCCTTGAAATAGTATTGTGAAGGCATACTGATCTCCCTGCCATGTAGAGGGGAACTTTGCTAATGGTAATTGAAAACGCAGTATTTGCCGTGTCTGTAGCTGCATACCAGACGCCAGGGGCCATGCTGATTTGCATGCATGATTGGCGTGATCGCCTGATTAAATTTGCAGCAATCAGTTTCTAATACCCAGCTAGCTTTTGCATTGGTGGACGGGTGACTTAAATGGGAATATGGTAGAAGTCAATCCTTTTCCCACCCCTCATCTTTCTATTCTTTGATGGTGGCACCAGTCTCTACATTTACCCCAAGGAATTGGTGTTACTTTTTGTTTACTCTCTTATGAAGGGTTGGTCTTCTCTGCGGCCCTTCCTACCATCACAGTCCTTATTCCATAGATCAGAGAACCAATGTGAGGATTCTGTGATGACTAAGATTATTTATTCCCATTATATATTCTGAGCCTGGAGAAGTAACCATGGGATGAGCCCATAATTTTACTGGACCCACTGTGAATGGACTGGGCTCCATCTGTCACCTCTATAAGTCTCTGACCAACACACCTTGCTGGCACTTCGGTTTTCCAGAGATTACCTTCAGCTTAGAGCCACTATCTAATAACCCTGAAAGGTTTACGTATTTTCCTTCCTTTAATGAGTAGTCACCTTGGTAAATGGTGGAAGGACCTTCCAGGCAAGGTTTGAATAAAGATTCCTCGGACCCTTGGGGCAAGGTTTCAAGGGAAGATTCTCAGTATATGCTGTGGCTGTATTGCAGCGTCCCCCTCATTTAAAGGTCTCTGGGTCTGTGAGTTGGTTTAGATCTGCCATCCGGGCAAAAGGCCATGAATTCCCACTGTGATGACTCAAGCCAGGCTTCTGCCCGTCAGACCTAGAATTTTCTGTGTATTCTGTGTATATCAGGCAGCACCTTAGTCTTTCCGAAAGACCCTGTGGTCAGTTAGCTAGTGCCAGAAACCCCTGTGGCCTGGAACTCCCCAATTTCACTGTGGCTTGTTTTGGTAATTACTCCCATGCTGTAGCTATAGGAGAAAGTTTCCCAGCAGGAACTTCGGCCTTGGATGACAGATTCATACCTTTCTTCTCCCTTCCCCAGAGGTGGAGTCACCTGCCGCTGTAAGTCTCCACCTGCATTCAAGGGATGGGAAAGATGGGTTGGGAATGATACTGGACTCCCAACCTCAGAATCCAGAGGTAGCAGCCTGAGGCAATAAAAGGAGCCCCTGGGGCTTTGTATAACAAAGGGAGTTCAACTCGAGGATGGATGATGCCTTAGAGGACTGGGACAGGGAGGGTGGGGGGGAGTCGAAGGAGGGAGGGAATACGGGGATATGTGTATAAAAACAGATGACTGAACTTGGTGTACCCCCCAAAAAAATAATAATAAATAAATAGATAAATAAATAAATAAAATAAATAAATAAAAGATGTAGCATGCATGGTTGGATAGTCTATTGGAAAGACTTACTTATCCATGTAATAAAAATATTTATTGAGCGCCTAAAAAAAAAGAATTAAAAAAATCAGCAATATCTATCTTTCTGACTTTGGTTAATAACGGTTACTCGTGATTTCTAGCAAAATTATGTGCTGACTCTGTTTTTTGAAAATTGTGTTTATTCATGTTGATTATAAAAACTGTACAGGCTCAAAGTAGAAAATAGGGAAAATTATTGAGAAAATTACCCATAATTGTAATAGCCAGAGATGGCCACTATTAATATTTTGGTATATTTCCTTCTAGAATTTTTATATGTGCGCAGGTACACACGCTCTATACATGCTTAACACAGTCGAGACCATCTGAGGTATAAGTTATGTTTTGTTTTCTCACAGAATATTATATCAAGAGGATTTTTTATGTTGTTAAAAAACCTCTGACATTGATTTTTAATGGCTGCATAGTGTTTTGTCAACCCTTGAGTCAAAGGGTTTGAATGCCCCCAAGGTTTACATTATGTATTGCTCAGATGCCCTTCAGAAAGGTGTTAATTTGTTCTCAGGAGGGAGGCCATGAGAGTGCTCTTGGCTAGCGTGCAGCGCTGCCGCTTTAAATCCTTGTGGGTTTGACAAGTAGGAGCATGGGGCCTCATGTGTCCTTGATTGCTATTGAGTTTGCACATTTTTCATGTTTAAAAGTTATATGTGCTTCCTCCATGAACTATGGTTTGTTCAGGTCCTTTGACCGTTGTCTAGGTTTTAAAAATATTTTTACCCCAGTACATGTCACATACAGTGTAATTCTTTCTTAAGTGTGTAGTTGAGTGAGTTCTGGCAACTGTGTGTATTCAGTGAGCACTACCGTCATCCACGCGTGGAGCACTGCCAGTACCCTGCCGTCCGGCTCTCATGCCATGAAGGCAGTCCCTCCCCTGACCCTCAGCCCCAGCAACCTCTGATCCGCTCTCCGTCACTGTCACAGTAGTTTGTCCATATCTTGGACTTCTCACAAATAGGATCATACAGTATGCAGTCTTTTGTGTTTGACTACTGTTTTCACTTTCCAAGTTTTGATTCGTCCATATTCCTGCACATCTAAACATTCCACTACTTGTTATTGCTGAGTAGTAGCCCATGGTATTGATATTCCACACTTTGTTTATCCTCTTGGCAGTTCTCTATAATGGGGACATTATAGAAGATGCTGCTGTGAACATTCACATACAGGTCTTTGTGTAGACGTGTTTTTATTTCCTTGGGTAGAATACCTAGTAGTAAAATTGCAGGATTGTATGTTGAGTGTATGTTTACACATTTATAAGACACTGTCAAACTACTTTCCAAAGTGGCTGTATCCTTTTGCAGTTCCACCAGCAATATGTAAGAGTTCTAGATGCTCCACATCCCCCCCAATGCTTGGTACTGCCAGTCTTCCTAATTGTAGCCATTCTAGTGTGTGTAGAGCTATCTCTGTTTTTAATTTTCGTTTTTCTGATGACTAATGATGTTGAAGCTCTTTTCATGTGATTATTGGCCATTCAAATATCTTCTTTTGTTAAGTGTCTGTACAAATAATGTGTCCATTTTTACTGGATTTTTTGTTTTCCTGTTATTGATTTGTAAAGTTCTTTGTATGTTCTGGATGTGAGCTTTTTGTCAGATACATATTTTTCAAGTATTTTCTTTCTGTGTGGCTTGCGTTTTCATTTTCTTAGCTCGGTCTTTTGAAATACCAAAGTCTTCTTATTTTGATGAAGTCCATTTTATCCATTAAAATTTTTTATGGGTAATTTTTGGGGGGTTCATTTTCAGAAATCTTTGCCTAACCCAATAGCACAGGATTTTATCTTGTTTTCTTCTAGAAGATTGATAATTTTAGCTCCTACATTTAGGTCCATTGCTGGTTAATCTTTGTGTATGGGTCAAGGGTCAAGGTTCACTCTGTTTCTGTATGAATATCCATTTGTTGAAAAGGCTATCATTTTCCCAATGAATTACTTTGCACCTTTGTGAAAAATTAATTGACCATATAAGTGTCAGTATGTTTCTGGACTCCAGTCTCCTCCAGAAGATATAAGAATACATCTATTCTTACATCAGTACCACACTGTCTTGATTACTGTAGCTAAGTAGTTAAGTCTTGCAATTAGGTTGTATAAATCCTCTACAGTTGTTCTTTTCTTTCAAAATTGTTTGACTATTCTAGGTTCTTTGCCTTTCTATGTATTTATTTTAGAATCCATTTGTCAATATGTTAAAAAAAAGAAAGAAAGAAAGCAAGACTGCTAGGATTTTGATTGGGATTATACTGGGGAGATTTGCTGCTTTAATAATATTAAATTTTCACTCCATGAGCATAGTACATCTTTCCATTTATTTAGGTCTTTAATTTCCCTAGGCAAGGTTTTGTTGTTTGCAATGGTTAGATCTTGCACATATTGTGTTATATTTATTCCTAAGTATTTTTATTTTTTGATGCTAATGTAAATGGAATTTTTTAAATTTTCATTTTCCAACTATTTATGGCTAATACTAACAAATAAAATTGATGTTTTAATATTGACTTAGAATACAGTGACCTTACTAAATTCACTGATTAATTTGTTCTAATACCTTTATTGTAGACTCCCTAGTGTTTTCTAAACAGACAGTCACGTTGCCTACAAATAAAGGAAAGCTTACATCTTCCTTTGCAATCTGTATGCCTTCTATTTCTTTTTCTTGCCTTATATTACTGGGTAGGACATTAAGTACAATGCTGGGCAAACATGGAGAGATTAGACAGCCTTGCCTTCTTCCCGAGCTTAGGTAGAAACCATTACATCTTAAACTGTAGTGATGTTAGCCACGGGTTTCTTGTAGATGTCCTTAGTTAGTTAGGTTAAGAGATTTCCTTTCTATTCCTATTTTGCTGACTTTTTAAAAACCATGTATGCTGATTTTTGTGAAATGCTTTTCCTGTATCTATTCTGATGATAATGTACTTCTTCTCCATTATTCTATTAATATTGTGAATTACATTGATTGATTTTCACATGTTAAGCCAACCTTGCATCCTGGGATTAAACCCCACTTGGTCATGATAGATTATCTTTTTTATATATTATTTGATTTTATTTGCTAAAATTTAAGTTTTTTTGCATCTTTTTTCATGAGTGATATTTGTCTAAAGTTGCCTTTTCTTATAAATTTTTTTGGGGGGTTTGAGATCAGAGTAAAGCTGGCCTTGGAAAATGTGTTGGGAAATGTTTCCTTCTCTGTTTTCTGACTGACACTACTACTACTACCACCACCACTGCTACTACTACTGTTATTATTTTCCTTAATTGTTTGATAGAGTTCATCTGAGAGGCCATTTAGGCTTGAAGTTTTCTTTGGAGGAATATTTTAAATTACAAATTTGAGTTTAAAAATTAATATAGAACTATTTAAGTTTTCTATTTCTTCTTGGGTCATTTTTGGTAATTTGTGTTTTTCAACAAATTTCACTTTGTCTTAGATATCAAATGTATAAAGCTACTCATAATATTCCCTCAATATCCTTTTCTAAAATAACTTTTTTATTTTAGTACAGTTTCATATTTACAGAATTATTGTGAAGATAGTACAGAGAGTTTCAGTATATTCCACGCCCAGTTTCCCTTATTAACATTTTACATTAGTATGGTACTTTTTTTTTTTACAATTAATGAATTAACATTGATACAGTTATTAACTGAAGTCCATACTTTATTATTCATGTTTCCTCAGTTTTCCCCTAACATTCTTTTTCCTGTCCCAGGGTACCATCTAGGGCACCCCATTACATTTAGTAGTCATGTGTCCTTAGCCTCCTCTTGGTTCTGACAGTTTCATATATTTTCCTTGTTTCTTGCCAGTTTTGAGGATTACTGGTCAGATATTTTATATAATGTCCCTCAGTTGGGACTTGACTGATTAGACGAGGGTCATGGGAAGAAGACCATGGAGGTTAAGTACCATGCTCATTATATCGTATCAAGGGTACCTAGTATCAGTATGACTTGTCACCATTGATGTTGACCTTGATCACATGGCTTAAGTTAGTATCCTTTTTCTATCAGCCTATCTGTGTCTTTATGTTAAACGTGTCTCTTTCATGACAGCATCTATTTGAATCTTGCTTTTTAAAACTCTATTCTGATAGTCTCTATCTTTCAATTGAAGTGTTTACTACATTAATATTTAAAATAGTTATTGACATGTTTGGATTTGGATCTCCCATTTTTTTTCTCCTTTTGCTTTTTGTTTATTTTTTCCAGCTTTGTTTTTAGATTATTTGAATTTTTTAAGAATTTTATTTCAGTTTTCTTAGAGTGTTTTAGATATACTTCTTTGCATAATTTTAATGCTTGTTCTATGGATTATAGTATACATTTGAACTGTTCACAGTCTGTATACAGTCAAGTGGTACATACTGTACCACTTCACATAAAATGTAGAACCCACGTAGGCATGTAGGTCTATACCCTGCTCCCCGTGTCCTTTACACGATGGATAATATGTGTATTAATAGTATATCTACCTGCATTATAAACCCCACAAGATCATGAGGTTTGCTTTTGTTTGTTTGTTTTGCTTTAAATAGCCATAAAGAAATTAAGAAGAAAAGAGCAAAAAAAAAAATAGCTTTTTGTATTTTTTCAGATGTTTACTATTTCTGATACTCTTTTTATTGCTTTCTGAGGAGCCAAGGTGTCCATCTGCTATATTTTCCTTCAGCCTGAAGAACTTCCTTTGTTGAGGTATAGGTGTACTAAAGATAGATTCCTTTACATTTCTTTTATTAAGAAATGTCTTTATTTCTACCTCATTTTAAAAAGATATTTATTTATTTGTGGCTGTGTTGGGCCTTTGTTGCTGAGTGTGGGCTTTCTGTAGTTGTGACAAGTGGGGGCTACTCTTCATTGTGGAGCACAAGCTCTAGGCACATGGGCTTCAGTAGTTGCAGCATGTGGGCTCAGTAGTTGTGGCACACAGGCTTAGTTGCTATGCAGCATGTGGGATCTTCCCAGCCCAGGGGTCAAACCCACGTGCCCTGCACTGGCAGGTGGATTCTTAACCACTGCACCACCAGGGAAGTCCTCTACCTCATTTTTGCATGATATTTTCTTAGATTGAAAACTCTTGGGTAACCATTCTTTCTTTCAGCACTTTATTATTGTGTTCTACTCCTTTTGGCTTCCATTGTTTTGGATAAGAAGTCATCTGTCGAATTGTTTGTCCTCCTGTATGTAATGAGTAATTTTTCTCTTGTTGCATTCGGGATTTACCCTTTGAATTTGACTTTTAGCTTTATGACTGTGATGTGCCTTGGCCTGACCCTTTTCATGCATGTACTGCTTAATGTTTGTTGAGCACCTTAAATCTGTAAATGTATACCTTAATCAAATTTAGGGGAAATTTTGGCTTTTATGTCTTCAAGTATTTTTTTTTCTGCCCTGTTCTTTCTCTCCTCTCCTATGTGACTGCAAGTACATACATGTAAGACTGTCTTATGTCTTTGAGGCGTTATTCATTTTTTAAATATATGTGTATTCTGTGCTTGTTATATTGGGTGGTTTTGGTTGATTTGTATTTAAGTTCACTCATTCTCCCCTCTATCCTCTCCATTCTTTTGTTAATTCCATCAAGTGATTTTTTAAAAATTTCAGATACTGTTTCTATGATTCTAAAATTTCTATTTAGTTCTTTTTACTATGTCCATTTCTCTGTTGAGATTTCTTATCTTTTGACTCATTGTAGGCATGTTTTCATTTATTTCATTGATAATACTTATAATCATTGCTTTTAAAATCCTTGTTTTAATAATACCAACATTTGGGTTATTTAGGACTCCTCTCAGATGACTTTCTTTTCTCCTTACCAATGTTTCATTTTCCTGGTTTTTTGTATTGCTGTAATTTTACATTCTGTCTTGGAAATTTCGAACGTTAAGTTGTGGAGACTCTAAATTCTGTTATAATTACTTCTTCAGTGAATGTTGTTTCTTTTGTTTTGGTAGGCACTTAACTTGGTTGAACTCAAGCTGTGTATTGTTTCTTGGGTGGCAGTTCTGGTCATAATTCAGATCTTTTGTGTTTAGCTACACTATTTTGTGTAGGTTCTGATCATGTGAAATTCAGGAACAGCCAGAAATGTGGTGGGACAGAATTTGGGGACCCCTCTCTGGCTCTCTCTCTCCCAGAATTTCCTCTTTCTGTCTAGGTTTATGGTTTACCTGGGTTTGGTCTTCTAGTTTTCCAGGCTATAAAGGCCACTTTTTTTTTTTTTTTTTTTGTATTCGTGCCTTTTCCACCCCTCATGCTGCAGTGCCTGGCCAGGGGCTGGTTGCACTGAAAATAGTGCACTCACAACTCCACTCCTCTCCGCATGGATTTCCCACCAGAATCTGCCCACTTCTGCTCACTCTATAGTGCTTTTAGGTAGCTGCTTTTGGTATTATGCCCAGAGTTTGTTATAATTATCTGTAGGAGGATTGGTCCAATAGGATTACTGGAAGAAGTCAAGTTAATATTTTCATATTAATTTGTATATGCAATTTATGTTTTAAGAATATTAACAATTTGTTTGTAAGTCTGTTGTTTGGCTCTTATATTTCTGGTATACAGAAGTTTTTTATTTTGATGTAATTAAATAAAATTAAATAAGTTTGTGATTTCTTAAGTTTTGCTAAAAAATCCATTCTCATTCAAATACCAGATGAATATATGTGTAGATATTTTTGTTTGTTTTTTCAGTGGTCATAGTTTTTACATTTAACTTTTTAATTTTTTTGAGTTTATTTTAGTGTATGGTATGGAGTGAAGATCTAATTTGATATTTTTCCCAAAGAGCAAGGTAATTTCCTGAACATGATATATGTAGCTGATCCTATTTTTAATAGTAGCCACAGTGTTTCCACTATAGAAAATTATTTTTTAACTTACCAAAAATTAAGGTGAAAATATATAGCATTAACAAACTATATAAAAATAGTGGTTAAAGCCTGGGGAAGAAAGGTTGAGTACGAAAGATGAAGCTTTGTTTCGTATGTGAATAGCAGTGCATTAAACCGCTGTCACAATCTACTTATTATATGTTGCCATGTCCGTACGCCTAGTGAAATCAGTTAGCCAATCAGTCTCTCTGCTTCTCATGACCACATACATAGTGCTAATTACAGAAGTAGAAGTAATAACCGATCAAGCGTTAGCTGCTGTAATCATAATCATAATCGAAGTGCTATACAAGTGTTAACTGCTAATGATATTAATACTTAGGTAGTAATGAATGCTATAAAGGATAGAGACATAGTGCTACAGGGCACATAGCCCTGGTTATGGAAATAAGGGAAGGCTTCCTTGAGAAAGTCATGATTAAGTTGAGACTTGAAAGAGCGGTAGAATTAACCACCTCCAGTGCGGGAGGTAGGTGGTGAGGGGGAATGTGGCAGCTGGCAAAGGCAGCAACAAGTGTCAGGGGCCAGTAGCGAGGAGCACAAGCCTTCTGAAGAACCGAAGGACCAGCATGGCCAGAGCCAGGAGAGCAAGGGGCAGCGTGACACGGGGCGAGGCTGCAGATGCCAGTAGGGTCAAAGTGTGCAGGCTGTATGTTACCAGAGGATTTTAATTCTTATCCTAAGAGCGGTGGGAAGTCATGGAAAGGTTTTAAGCAAGAGAGTAATCTGATCACATATGCATTTCAAAAAGAGCAGGCTGGTTGAAGTATGAAAATATTAATATTTTGTGGAATATTAATAGTGCTGGAAGACGAGAGTAGGTACAAGGAAACCAATTAGGAGATTATCGTAATAATTCAAGTGAGAGAAGATGGTCGCTGGGCACGGTACATGGATGCGTGAATGGATGGATGGTTGGATGGATGGGTGCAAAAGTAACCTCAGTTGAGCTGCAAGACTCATGGACTGTAATCTCTTTTTTTAATTAATTAATTTTTATTTTTTAAAAATGTATTGGCTGTGTTGGGTCTTCGTTGCTGCGCTCAGGCTTTCTGTAGTTGTAGAGAGTGAGGGCTGCTCTTCGTTGTGGTGCATGGGCTTCTCATTGCTGTGGCTTCTCTTGTTGTGGAGCACAGGCTCTAGGCACGTGGGCTTCAGTAGTTGTGGCACACCGGCTCAGTATTTGTGGCTCATGGGCTCCAGAACGCAGGCTCAGTAGTTGTGACACACAGGCTTAGTTGCTCCGTGGCATGTGGGATCTTCCCAGACCAGGGATTGAACCCGTGTCTCCTGCACCACCAGGGAAGTCCCTCGTAGACTGTAATCTCAAGGCAACTTAATTTTCTTGCCCACTGTCCCTTTAAATTTTCTCAGTTGGATTAGTTCCCTGGATGAAAACATGAGCAGACTTTGATTTTTCTGGTGTGTCTCAGATCACACCAAGAGCCTCAGCGTAGTGACTGCGATTGCAATAGCTAGTCTCACATCATGGTCAGAGCTGTAGACTGGATTTAAATGTGAATCGTGTTCCCCACCCAGTGAGGGCCTGTTGCCGGCAAGAATAAAGAGCGTGCAGGTGGCCTCTCCTCCCTGTCCCCATGGGCTTTGCACTTCGCTTCCTTCCTCATATTGCAAACTCCTTCTGATGCATGAAGGACGGGAGCGCCCAGAGGAAGGGGAGAAAGAAAGGGGAGCCGGAAAGTTCCTATTGGCCTGGCTGTGCTGCGAGCTGGACGCTGCACTCTCTGGGCCCAGCGGCTGTCTGTCTGAAGGTGTTTCCTTTCATGAGAGCCTTCGTTGGGTCTCTGAGTGTCACACTTGCCTCTCACACCCACAGGTTTTTTGATGAAGGCAAATGCCTCTCCATCTCAGCTGATTGCTTGTTCTTTCCTCAGCCCCTGGGAGCCTGGAAGTAGGGAAGGAAAACTTTCCTTATTAAGATCTGTTCATTCGTGCAGGTGGCCTTCTCGGGCAGGACCAGGTGACCCTGTGTATTTGTGTGCACAGACACGCACCCTTGCTCTCTCTTTTGTGGCCCACGTCAGGTTCACAGGAGACCCTCACGTGTTCTTTCCCTGAAGACTCTGTGAGTCAGCCAACGGTCTTGCCAACCCCCCACCCCCACCTCCATTTTCAGTCAATGGCTAAGCAGCTTGTCTCTCGTCTGCAAGATTTCTGCTCTGTGAGGGAGTCAGGCACTGATACGTTAGACGCCCCGTGGCAGGGGCACCCATCAAACTCCCACGTAGAACAGTTCTTCCCACAAGGCTTGGGGTGAGGGCTACATATCGTCCAGGCTACCTCGTGCTGGGCTTGGGTCTCACCCAAGCATATCCAAAGCTTTTCTCCCAAAATCTTCTCTCTTATTCTTCTATTTTCTGGACCTAGAACATAAACATCTTGGGGCCTTTATTCTGCCTACCACTCTAATTGAGCTCTTCAAATGAAGAATTGTATCATGAACATTAGAATTTTAATCAAATCCTTTTGCTTCTTCCTTCAGTGTATGCTACTGCTAACAATATAGAGACACGGAGATGTATAAGCAGTTTGGTTTTGCCTTGCTTTTAAAAAATCAATTTGTAGTATTATTTTACTAAATTATTTTGTTTACCTTAGATATGAAACTTCATATAAATTCAGTGCTGCCATTTTCAATTCAATATTAAGCATCTAATCCATGCAGTGTTATCAAAAAAGTTTAAATACCATTTTTGTTTTTTTAATCCAGATTTGGACTTAAAACCACCACTAAAGTCAATTGGAAGCAATTCCTAACATCATTTTATGAGCCTCAGTGGTTGGAAGCTAGCCATAAAATTCCCCTGACAAAAAGAACTAGGTATGTAAAAAAAACCAAAAACCAAAAACTAAACTAAACTAAATTTTGGTTACACATATGTCAGAGGTTAGAGAATATCTGAATCACTTTTTTCTTCATTTATCGAATGACAAATTAGTCTTCATCAATAATTACCAACTTTTAAATAATAATGTATTGCTGATAAATTATTTTCCATGTATTTTTCTTATTTAAGGTTGCCTTAAACTATAAGGTAGGTATAATTATTATTCCAATTTCTAGATGAAAAAATAAGACTATAAGGAGTCTTCACTAGTCATAGGCTTAGTGAGTCTCAGAGGCGGAAATGGAGCCCAGATGCCCTTGGTACACACACCGCCCTGCCAGTGTCACTCTCTGAGCCCGAAGTGTATTCTTGTAAAATTGTGTCTAAACACATATTTGTTAAGGATTTTATGGAAAGGAGCAGCGGATGTTAACTTGTTTTCCAGACGCTCTCTGCATGGTGCACGTATTGTGGGTTATTTGCCTTGACTGCCATTATTTCTGTTTTCATTCTAATGTCTGTTACAACCTCAGATTTACATTATCACATAAATTGTGGTGGGGGCCGCAAAACATGAAAAGTACTTAATAATATGACATTTTAGAATTTAGACTTTGGCTCTAAGAACTGTTTTGTTTATGCTGATGTACACCTTATATTGATTGCCCTACATGAATCTTAAAGAAAAAACAGCCTTTATAACCTCGGCATGTTCATTAAAGCACTGTGCTCTTACTGTAAAGTGAAATATACCACAGAGTTAATTCCCGTTTCGCGGGGTCCTAGCCCTGTCTCGGGGATTTGTGAATATTTAATGAACTGCCCTGGTCACCAGCCTTCCAGGTATTCAGAGCCCCCTGCCCTCCCCACTCATTCCATTCCTGGGATGCAGCTCTCTGAGTCCATTTCTTAAGTGAAGTTACTTCTGTTTCTTTACCATTTTCTTGTCTCATAGCACCTTGTCCAAGACTGTAGGAATTAACCTGTGAATCTTACTTACTTTAAAACAGTGGTTCTCAACTGGGGACAGTCTTGGTCCCCCAGGAGACACTTCACAATGTCAGGAGACATTTCTGGTTGTCCCTGTTCATGCCCGTGCTGGTGGTCTTCGGAAAAGCCAGGTTCCAGCGAGTCACACGAGGAACTCAGACTCAGCATTTCCGCCACTTCATATGTTTCTTAAAAGTGTTGTAGGGGTGTGCGTGTTTATATGTTCTCACACAACGGGAAAGAGCTAAGACGGCTGTACAGATGTAGGGATGTAGCAGTAAACTCCCCTAAAGGATTTGAGAGTTGTTCAGAGCCTGTCTGATTCACGGTCATTCCTTATTTAGTGGGAAATGTCAGACTGTCTAATTGAACACTGAAAAGGGAGGCCAACAGGTGTATGTCGTTAGGAGATTCTCCAGCCCCCTTTCTGATCCGAGCCCCTAGTGATGTTGGCTTTGATCTCCAGCGTGGATGATCATGGGCCTTCAAGCATACATGCAGACTGCTGGCCCTGAGCTCAGGATGAAAGCAAGAGGCAAGAAGGGGAGAGGGGTCCAATAACATAGGTGGTCATGGCGGTCATGGCCATAATCAACAGGCAGGAGAGGTTGCGAAGGTTGACATCCTCACTGGTTCAAAACTGGAAACGTGTGCCCTCAGTTATCACGTGGGCGAGTGGGCTACAGCATGCTGCCCGTGCAAGGAGGTGTTGGTCTCCACAGTGATCGTAGTGTCTTTCCTGGTCTTTTTTGAGACCAAAGGCACAGATTGGCAAGAGGGCTGGCTGCAGCTACTCAGCAGGGGAAGAGGCGAGTGATGGCTCAGCAAAGCTAATTGACGCCTGTGGGAATTGCATCCACGCCGGCTCACTTATTAGGTACCGCGCTAAACGGTGACAGATGGGCCCGCACAAGCACGTGACACTTTGAGAGAAGGAACCATCCAGAAATAAAGCACTATTATAGCTGTTGTTAGGGCGATTGTGGTTTTTTTTTTGCTTTAAGAACAAAGTTCAAGAATATAATCTTATTCCTGTTTTTCTCTTAATTCTCCTGTAGTGTCAACTCTAGAAATCAATTTTGCAAGGAAAACATTATCACAAAGTTATTTAGATGTGAGGATCACCATACGTCATTGAAGAAAGCACTGCTGATCATCAACTCTGTAAGATTTTGAAACCCCTCTCTGGTGAAAAACTCACCGTTTTGAAGACTAACGCTCAAAAAAGGACCAATAAAAACTGTATATTCATTCACTCATCCACTCAACAAATATTTTTTGAGCTCCCATCATATGCTAGGAATTGTTCTGAGTCTTAGGGATACGGAGCCTCACCTCAAGGGTTGGGCCTGGTTGGGAGGATGGAAGACGTAAAATTTAGTGCAATATCGTGAGAACAGCGTGCGTCAAGATTGTTAAGAGTGGAGGAACTAGTCATCATTAGCTGTTTAATTGAGCACCCAGCCAGACCTGTTGACCCTTCCTCCCCCTCCCCAACCTAGAGTTTGTGGGTTCATAACCAACCTGTGGCCCATAATAGGAACATTTTCTTAGTTCCAAAATAGCCTATTTAATTGCTTAATGGTACTGCAAAGGGAGGCTTATTCACGACTTTGCTTTAAACATCAGCTCCTGTCCCACTTTCACGTTAATTTTAGAAAGCAGCGTTCAGATGCTTTTGGTACGTGGCAATATTTCCCAAGTCAGTTATTTACTGAGCACATCCAATAACTGAATCTCTAGTAAATAACCAGGAATACGGTGGATTACTTTGCCTGACTCAAATATGAGCGTGTACAGAAGAGGAGTGACTCGGCCTCAGTGTCCACCTTGCAAAGACCGCTGACCAAGGGGCAGTCTGTGCTGCGGGGCAGGGCTCTGGGGGGCTCCCAGGGCCTGGAGGTGGACTTAAGGGTTTGGGGTTTGCTCTCTGCTCTGGAGGCCACAGCTCCACGCCTCTGTCCATCTAGAATGCTGCCGCATGATGTGGATTCCGAGTTTGGGGTTCTGCTTTTCTGGGGGAAACGCTTTAGCTGGAATACCAGCTGTAATTCATCTGTACACCTAGATGACCTGTTGCCTCAGGATGCACAGGAAGAGCGACACGCACTGTGTGCCAGGCCCTGTCTTCAGTGACCGTCTCATGTCTGCTCAGCTCGGCCTCTCAACACCAGCGTTATCCTCGTGCGGTGCTTCCGTGTCATCCTCATTTGCTGAGGAAAGGAGCGGGGTGGAGGGGGTGAGCGCCCGGCCTGAGGCTCCCAGCTAGTGGAGGGGGGCGCCGGGATTCGAAGCAGCCGCTCCAGAGACGGCGAGCTCCAGCCCTGCGCTGAGCCGCCTGCGAGCTTCAAGGTAAACGAAGGCGTCTGTGTGTCCACCCACCTCGGCTTTTAGCAGTGTTCTGGGGCAGTAATTTAGTTAAAACCAGTGAAATCTTGATCGCGGCGCGTGGAGGACTGTAGCGATGCCATCGCGCCAGACAGTCTAACAGTCAGCGAACAGACTGACGGACACACGCACGAGAAGGGGGGGTCGCATGCCTGCCCCACGCCGGGCCCGGCCTCGGGCACGTAGACTGAACCCACAGACGGGTAAGGCGAAGTCCCTGCTGGCCATGAGCCCACCCTCTGGAGCGTCAAACGGCAGCCGCGGCGGTGAGGTACCTGAGAGCGGCGGAGGGCGGGGTTTCCAACTGGGAACCCCACCCCACCACCCTGACCGTGTGCCTGGGTCTTGGCCACATTCTGGGGCCTGGAAGGAGAAGGAGAGCAGAGGGAGAGAGCCGGGCGTGGGCAGGAATGGCATTTTGCCTGACCACCGAGGACAGCCTGGGTAGTAGGTCCTCCCCGTGTGTAGAGAGAGCACAAAACTGTTAAAAGACTGCTTCAGATCCGCCCCAAGGCCTCCTCACCCCACCACCCTGGTCACTTGCACTTATGTCAGCTGTGGCTAGTTTTCTAGCACCTGGAAACAACTTGTACCCTGCCTGTTCACGTTCTCTTATTCTTGGTGTTATCATTTGCAGCTCACATGATTTTATAAGTAGAAAGTCCAAAAGAAACTTCCAAAAAAGATTAGAATTAATAACAGAGTTGATTGAGGTCATTGAATACGAGGTCAATATGCAAAGATCAATAATATTTCTATAAACTGCAGTTAGCAATTAGAAAAAGAAGTTTTAAAATATCATTTCTTGTAATATTAAAAAAAACCAAGTGCTTAGAAATGTATCTAACAAAAAATGTACAAATTCTCTACATTGAAGGCTACAAAGATTGCTTATACAAATAGCCATCCTTTACAGACTTTCAGAATGTATAGGAGGAAGGAACACTTCTCAACTCATTCTCTGAGGCCAATATTATCCTGATACCAAAGCCAGACAAAGAGATCAAAAGAAAAGAAAACCACAGACCAATATCCTTCATGAATATAATTGCAGAAATTCTCAACAAAATATTAGCAAACAATCTAGCAACATGTAAAAGGAATAAATGCTGATGACCATGTGAGATTTATCCCAGGATTGAGAGTTTGATTTGACTTCCAAAAGATCAATGAATGTAACACACAGTATTAATAGAAACAAGGACAGAACTGCATGATCATAGGTGCAGAAAGATATATTTGAAAAACTCAGCACTCATTCCTGATGATGACTTTGACCCAACCAGGAATAGAAAGAAATTCCCTAACCTGATAAAGGGCATTTATGATAAACCCAAAGCTAAGATCACAGTTGATGGTAAAAGACTGACTACTTTCCCCCTGAGATCAGGAAAAACACAACGATATCAGCTCTAGCTACTTCTTTTCAACATTATGCTGAAGTTCTAGACAGTATAATCAGGAAAGAAAAGAAGTAAAATGCATACAGATTGGGAAGAAAGAAGTAAAACTGTCTTTATTCACAGACAACATGATCTTGTATTACAATAGGAAATTCTAAGGAATGCACACCAACTGCTAGAACTGATAAATGAATTCATCAAGGTCACAGGATACAAGATCAATATACAAAAGTCAGTTATATTTCTATAAATTAGCAATGAACAACCTGAAAATGAACCTCAGAAAGCAATTCCATCCACAATAGCATAAAAAGAATAAAATATATGGGAGTAAATTTAACAAAAGAAGTGCCAGGCTTGTGTACTGAAAATCATAAAACACTGTTAAAAGGAAAAGAAGATGTAAATAAGTGAAGAGACATTCCATATTCATGGATTGGAAGACTCAATATTATTAAGGTGGAAATGCTCTCCAGGTTGATCTATAGATTCAATGTAAACCCCGTCAAAATCCCAGATGGCTTTTTTTTTTTTTTTTTTGCAGAAATTGAAGAGCTGATCTTAAAAATGCAATTGGAAATGCAAAGGTGACAGAATAGCCAAAACAATTTTGGAAAAGAAGAATGAAGTTAGAATACTTAAACTTCCAGATTTTGAATCTTAGGATAAAGCTACAGTAATAAGACAGTGTGGTACTGGCACAGGATAGACTTACTGGTTGACGGAACATAATTGAGAGTATGGAAATAATCCCTTACATTTATGGTCAATTTTCAACCAATCCAGTAGGGGAAAGGATAATCTTTTCAACAAGTGGTGCTGAGACAACTGGATATCCAATATGCAAAAAGGGGATGTAGACATTTTCTTTACTTCACACAAGATAATTAACTGAAATGGACCATAGATCTAAATATAAGAGCTGAAACGGCAGAAGTCTTAGAAGAAAACATGTGACCTTGTGTTAGGCAAAGATTTCTTAGAGGTGGCACTAAAAGCATGACCCATAAAAGAGCAAGATTTATGAACTGGGCTAATCAGCATGGAAGCCTTTTGTGCTTCAGAAGATGCCATTAAGGAAATGAAAAGATAGGCTGCAGACTGGAAGAAAATATATGTAAATTATATACCTGGTAAAGGACTTGTATCTAGATTATATGAGAACTCTTAGAACTCAATAAGAAGGCAATGTGATTTTTTAAGTGAAACGATTTTAATAGATGTTTCACCAAAGAATATATAGGAACGGGCAATCAGCACATGGAAAGATGCTCAATCATTAGTCATCAGGGAAATGCAAATCAAAACCACAATGCAACACCACTTCACACCCCAGCATGGCTACTCCCAGAAAGACAGACAACGATAAGTGCTGCGAGGTTGTGGAAATGGAACTCACACTGCTGGCAGGGGCGTAAAATGGTGCGGCTGCTGTGGAAAACAACACGGTCGTTTCTGAAGAATTTCAGCAGGACTTCACCACATGACCCAGCAATTCCACTCATGGTCCCCACAAAGGCTTGTGTGCGAGAGTCTATAGTAACATTATTCGTAATTTCTAAGCTGGAAACAATCCAAACGTTCATTAACCTACGACAGGATAAACAAAGTGTGCTCTATCGTGTGATGCAGTAGTGCTAACAGGAGCAAGATACCAACCCACGCACCACCGTGTGTGACCCTCAAAACATTGCAGTAGGTGACAGAAGCCAGATGGAAGGTGCAGACAGGTGCATATGTTGTGTGATTCTATTTACATGAAATGTCCAGGGAAAAGCAAACAGAGAGAGATAGAAAATAGATTCGTCGCCTTAGAATTGGGATGGAAACAGAGAGTGACTACAAATGGCGCAAAGTTTCTTTGGGGTGATGAAAATATTCTGGAGTTAGTGGTGATGGTTGATAAATTTATTGAAAATCATAAATATTAGTTGTCAGTGATTCCTGTTTGGACATTAAAAATGATCACTCCCAAACCAAAAAGTGCCCTGCACATATCCTCTAAATTACTTAATTTTCTCTAAGAGAACCTTATATCCTTTTCAGATTTTGGACCCCAAAGTCATAGTTGACATTTATACACTGCTTTATCACTTAGTGAGTCTCTGGTCATATTAATATTCACAGTACCTCCCTATGAAGAGGTAGGGTTCTTTATTTCCCCTGCTTTTCCAGTAAATAGTTTCTCTCAATTTGGATATTCAATTTACTTACTGGTAATTTTTTATTCTGAGGGAAGAAATTTGCCTTGTAGTATTTTGCTCGTAATGTTTTCTTTATGCAGCGTAGCTGAAATTTTTTTCTCACTAAGTAATTGTACATTTATGTAATTGATGAGGTTGGTGGTAGTGAAAACAAGCATAATTAATATTCTTAGTAAATTGGCAAGTTGTAATTGAATTTCCAGGAAGTTCTGTGCCCCATGTGGCTGAGCCGCCTGGCCCTCAGGTGAGTTGGGGCAGGAGGAACCGTTTCAGTGCCCTGTGACAGCCAGCTTTCAGCCTGTCCTGGGAAGAGGGTCAGCTTCTTTCCTCACTTGGGGCCATCTCCTGCATGTCCTGACAGAGAACGTTGTAGGAACTGCAGTTGCAAAGTTCTAGACTTCCCTTCCCCCGGCTCTTGGCACATGGGTTACACAGTGATCATCACTTGAGGTATTCTTGTTTCAGATCATAATTCTATTTGGCCCAAACGCATGCTTTATTAAGTGCTGCTGAATATATGTAATGCTTTTCCTTCCTCTTCTTCTTTTTTAAAAACATTCCCTTATATATTCTCATGCTCAGAAACCTGACGGACAGATAACAGGGGAAGAATTGCGACGTATTCTAAATTGCATGGTTGTAAAAATAAGTGATTCAGAATTCAAAGAACTAATGCAAACGCTTGACCCTGGGTGCACCGGATGGGTCAACATCAGCACGTTTATTGAACTGCTCAGAGAGGACCCTAAGGTGAGTTTTACAACAACTTCACATTTGCTTTTCTGTTCACGGCAGGAAACTTAAGGTGTTCTTAGAGAAAGAGACGCAGGTGAAATATGGTTTAAATAAATGGATGACTATGTTTTTCGGCTGAGTTAATTTTTATTTTAAGTGAGAGTTGTGTTTAAAAGTTGTTTCACTTTTAGATTTTAAATCTCATTGAAGGATGATGGTCTTTGACATTTCTGAAAACCTTGAATGACACCACTTTATACACCAGTGTGACTCCTTTTCACAGCATTTCAGCAGCACTGCTCTTGCAATAAAAACAAAAACAAAAACACAACCTGCGTAGTGCCTCTAGTGACAAACACTTTTAGTTTTTGTTTCTTTTGGCTGCAAAGTTGTTGGTTTTATTATTAGAAATACTTCTGTAACTTTAATAGCTATTAACATTTTAACATTTTAAGAACTTTAAAAAATCAGAGTAGTTTCAGATAATGCATGCGATAAGCACTAGAGTCTTGGTGAGACGTTTGTTAAAGATGCCTTTACCAGGCGCACAATTGCTGTCTGTTTTAATACTATGGTCTCCTGAATGCCCAGCGTGTGTACATCCTAAACCATGTCACTCGGTCCTTCTTGAGCTTGAATTCAAAAGTGAATCCTAGAGCGCTTTTACATGCAGAAACGAAGAATTGCAGCTTTTCCAGAATTCTGCTGTGGGACAGACCTTGTGTTAGCTCTCGTAAATCATCGCCTCTATCACAGCAACCCTGCACATACCCATCTTTTTTTCAAAAAAAAAAAAAAAAAACAATGGACATGTGAGCAGTCTGCTCTCCATGTGGCCAGCAGCGTGGTCTCTGCCTACTCTAAATCAGATCCTGTCAGGCTCCATGTTTCAAACCCTCTAATGCCTTTGGGCCCCTTAGGATAAAGTAGGCCTTCCCGACGTGGCTGATGCGGTGCCATGTGGTCCAGCCCTGCCACCCCTCCTGGGGTCTCCTGGCTGCCACACCGCTCGGGTCCTCGGGCTCCCCAGGCTCCCTGGGCTCCCTCCGCCATCCTTGGCAGTGCAGCTTCTGCCAGGACCCCCTTCCCGCTCCCTGGTCCCGGGCTCATTCTCCAGGGACCCTCCCCAACAGCTCAGACGAAGCCTGTCAACGTCACATGCCTGAGCCAGTCACGGGGTGCCCAGTTTTTGTCATGATGTGGTCATGCCTCCAGGAGAGCGGAGGCCTTTCTGTTTTTACTACCCGTGGTACCCACAGGCATAGCCCAGTGCCAGGCACACTCACAAAGCAGTTTGTTGAGTGAATGTTAATGTAAACAAATGAATTGGGAACATTAGCACACAGAGGTGTGCAAATGGAAGAAACTTAACATCACCGCTAATTCTTACATGGAGGCGTTTGTATTACATCGTTACTCACTCGTATGCTCTGTTGCGTACTCTTCCAAACTGTTATACCTACACACAAACATACTATTTTTTGCAGCTTTATTGAGGTATAATTGATATATAAAAATGGCACATATTTAATGGATATATATAAATAAGTTCATATATGATATCTATTTTATAAATTTTGCTGCAAGGAATATTTTAGTGCCTGCTTTTTTGCATCATCCTATGATAATTTCTTTAGTATAAATTTCTAGAAATGGAATAAAAATTTTATACATTTAAAAAATTATTTTAATTATTTTAAAAGTTGAATATATGTATAAAGTACCAAATGCGAACGTGCAGAAGGGAATCCAGCCACTCCCCGGAGGTGGTCACTGGTACTCTAGAGTCTGTAGATTATCAAATGTCTGATATTATCCATTTTCAACACTAGCAATTTGCTTCCTTTTTTATTTCTGCCATTCTGATAGGCAAAAATGTCATCTCGTTATTCTTTCCCTTTGCATTTATTTAATTTCTAAATGATGGATTTTTCATCTTTATTGTACTTTTTAAAAATAAGCACAAGTTAAATGTTATTATCCCATTTCCAGATGGGTTTTAGGGGGGCAAACTCACTTGCTCAAGGTCTAAAGCTATTGGCTAATCAGGGACAAAGCTGACAGTCCAGGTCTGTCTGCCTCCAAAGCTCCTATTGACTTTATGAGTGATTTTATTTACGCATTTTCTCTTTCCCAATTAGCTAAGCAAAATATCCTCCTATAAAGACACCAAGGCGCCTCTCTTCCTGGCTTGGGATTCAGTAAGTAACACGTTCCCGTGTGGCCCCAGGGTGCTGCCACCCCAGGTTACAAACGTGCAGCTTGGTAAACGTGTTTGTCTTTTCTATTAGGTGGAAGAAATTGTTCGTGACACTCTTACCAAGAACCTGCAAGCTTTCTGTAACATGCTGCGGTCACATGACCTCGGAGACTCCGGGCTCGTTGGGCGAAACAGCTTCAAGAGAGTCATGCACGTGTTCTGCCCATTTTTAACAGCCGCACATTTAGTAAAGTAAGTTTTCTGGTAACAAAATTAATTCATGCCGCATTTTCCATAAGGTCTGTTTTATACTTTTAAGTGTTTTCTGTGCAGTTTCTGCAGTGTTAGCAGGTAGCAGTGGGAATAGCTCCTATTTGCTGAGTCTGTGCTGAGCGCTGGACATCGGGTGAGATGGCACGTGCTGTGATGATTCAGCGCTCATCACACACGCGCCAGGCAGCTGTGACAGCTCCTTTCCGCGCTCGGGGAAGTGGAGGCCTGGAGCAGCTCGGGGTCCCACGCCAGCGAGCTGTGGGGCCTGGGCTCGTCTTCCTTATGCTGTTTCATCTCCCTGGCACCTGGCCGTGACCAGCCAGGTCACAAACTGTAACGTGGATTATATTTCTCTTTCATTTTAGCTTAAAACTTAATTTGTGGTGGATGAGCCAAAGCTGGAGGGGGGCAGGGCTGTGAGAGAAAGCAGAGACCGGTGTCTCAGGGGCCCCAGGGGCCGCCTGCCTGGTGTCCCTTTCACCCCCCGCACGGAGGGGCTCACCCCTTGGGGCATCCCCTCCCTGCAGATGGCCTCGATAGTCTGCAGGCCGAGCAGGCTCTATGCAGGCGATGACGCCTCCCGTGCGCCCCGCGCCACCCGCCGTGCCACTGCCCCAACACTCAGACCTGCACAGCCCCAGGGGCGGGCCGGCGCCGCCCAGCAGCAGGCAGTGGTCTAGGGGATGACTGTAGGTGGGGATCCAGTGGAATCACAGGGATCCTTTTCATTCCTTGCAATTGGAATGTTAAAAATCTTACTGCTTTTCTTTACATTACATTGATTTAAAGTGACTTGACCAAAGCAGGTAAAAAATAAATAAATAAAAAATAAAGTGATCTGAAACACAATTGATCTTATTGGTAGTTGTTGGCCTCTTAAGTCTCCTTTCTGTGAACACTCATGCCTCTCAGCCCATTTTTCCTGTGGTTTGTAAGAAGAGGAGGAAGAGGCTGAGGCTTTCCCCAGCAGGAGGGGCTTGCAGAGATCTTGGCGTGCTGGCCCGGGTGTTCGCATTCATCCAGTTTACAGACCATTTGCAGAAAGATCAGTTTGCTAGTGGGTGGAAGAAACATGGCACAGGGGAGGAGCAGGGGACAGCAAGTCCAGAGAGGGTTGTGGAGGAGCTCAGGGAGGGCCTGGGCTGGCAGGGGCGTGGGGGGAGGCCACGCTGATGTCCGTGTCTGCAGGGGCTTCAGCCGCTCACGCGCTCGTGGCTTTGCTGTGCGCGACCCGGGGGAGAGGGAGAGAGGGAGAGGAAAGAGGAGCCCAGGACTGGCCGGGAGGTTCACGTCTTCCTCTATCTGGTCTTTCACGCAAGAGTATCGTGTGAGCCTCCTGCATCCCGGCCCTCCTATGTGACAGGTTTACAGAAATCGCTTTATTACAGGGTGGTCTCATGTGGGGGAAAGCGATGCGGACACACCCACGTGGCGTGTGAACCCGAGAACCATGCGCACAGCTCTTGAAGGACACTTACAGCCAGGTGGATGGCGGGGCGGGCATGGAAGGCGAGACGCTTCCAGGGACGTGAGGCTTGAATCTGGAGATGAAAGGGAAGAGCATCTCAGGCCGTAGGCTAGCAGGGGAAAGCCCAGAGGGCTAGGGGCCCACAGCACATTCACAGGGACTCCTAGGGCAGGAGTGTGGAGGGGAGGACAGTAGGGCAGGATGCCGAGGGGCGGGCAGGGCGGGCAAGAAGGGCTGTGGCTCAGCCACGGAACTGGAGTCATCCCGCGGGCAGGGTTCTCCACAGGGCCTGAGAGCCACCCGCAGGGCTTTGGAGACCCTGGTGCCCACGCCCCATCCACAGGCCAGCCGGGCATGGGTCTGTTGAAGTCCCCGCTGGCTGTGCCCTGCGGCCGTAGTTGGGAAGCAGAGCTGAGGGAGGCAGGAGCCTGCGAGGTGGCTTTACACAGGGGCAGGTGACAACTTCAGATTTGGGCTTCACAAAGATCACTCTGGCTCCAGTGAGGGAACAGGTGAAACAGGGAGAAAGGGAACGGAAGGGGCTTGAAAGGAGGGAGCGGCAGAGGACTGCAGGGGCCAACTGCTTTGGGATAGGTCTGGGCAGTAGAAGGACAGACCTGGTGACTGGACAGAGAGGCTGATGGCAGAGGAGGGAAAGGAGTCTCTGAGGATGCCAGGGGCTGCTGGCCAGTGGGGGAACACAGAAGGCGTCAGCCAGTAAGGGTGAAAACACGGGAAAAGACTGCAGGAGGACACGGGGCTCAGAGAGGAGCCTGGGCCGCAGTGAGGCCCCAGCGTCCTCCTCACAGCGACAGTTCGCTCGTTCATGCAGGAAGCATCTCTCTGGGGTGGCTGGTGGATGGTCTGGCGTGAGGGCCGCAGCTTGGACCTGGCAGAGCCCCGCCATCCAGCCAGGGCCCTGGCTGCTCCAGCGGGAGAGGAGGCCGAGGTCGGGGTGATGGGACCTGAAGGGCGGTTCCTGAGGATGAGGGGGCAGGGAGTCTCGGGCAGCAGGGGGAGGCCAGCGAGGCCGGACATCACATGGGAAGCAGTGGGGTGAACAGCGCATGGGGCTGGGAGGGGTGGCAGGGCCCAGCAGGTGCCAGGGATGCTGCTGGAGTGGGGAATGTGGTGCTGACAAAGGACTCACCTGCTTCACAGGCATGCTTTGCGCTTGTTTGTGGGCTGGAGGGGAAGTTAGTGGAAAGCCAGAGACGAGCCGGAATCTGGAGAGAAAAAAGAGATGGAGCCAGGACCGGAAGAGGGGTGGGCGGGGCACGGTCCGGTCCTCTGGACTTCTGTTTCCTCAGTGCAGGGGGAAGGAGGTTGGAGGTGGAATAGAGACCTTGCGAAGTTGTTAAAGGTTTGGAGCGACTTCCAAAGGTCAAGAGAGGGGAACCTCTCGTGGTCTCTGTTTACTTGTCCATAAAAAGGAAGATGTCGCCCAAAGTTTGGGCATTCACGTTCTACCTGAGTACATTTTATTTTCTTTATATCAACTCCTCTTTTTCTGAGTATATTAATTTGTTTTTAAAAGGCTTTTCTAACCACCATACATGTGAAAACAGCATCACTTGCCGTAAAGAGGTTACACTGAGACTGCATTTCATGAAAACAATATGATTAAAATCTAAGGAGATGTCTCTCTCTGCCAAAGGCTCTGAGCATAAGACTTGCTATCACTTTGTTAAAATGTAGGTTAATAAGTAGAAAGAAATATGAACTACATTAGATATCACTTGAAGTAAAAGAAATGCAAATTTGCAAACACGTGAAAAGATTAGAGCAGGAAGGTGGGGAAACTGGTCCTCTCACATGTGCTGGTGGGAGTGTAAATAGTAAAGCCTGTTTGGAAATCCGTTTGGTGGAACAAGAACCACCCTTGCCCCGCCCCCCCCCCCCCCCCCCCCCCATGGCGCTACCCTTCATCTCTGTAGTTCTAGGAATACACACCATGAACACACGTGGAGGTTCAGAGTGTGTTTGGACTGCCAGGGGCATGGGTTGGGTGGGAAGGAAGCAAGGCTGAGCCCAAGCTTCTGGCTCGAGCACCTGGGTACTCAGAATTGTCATCCGAGCTGGGGGAGGCTGGGGGGTGGGGACAGTTTCAGGGGTAAAAATCAGAAGTTTCGTTTTGGAGAGGAGATTGGTGACACCTCACTTCCCAGAGTGGCAGGTCATTCTACTCACCTGCTCCTCCATCTCCCCTCCACCCCACCTACCAGGTACTCTCCACCTGTCACCCAGCTCCATTTTTCATGGCTCTTGTCATTTGTTTATGTTTATTACCTGTGCCACCCACCAAGGATGTAAAGCGCAGGGACTTTGTCTCTTCATCCCTAATACCTAGGAGTGCTCAGCTCAGGGACAGGGCATCTGAAGTGTCAAGCGAGGGAATGAATGAATGAATGAACTTTAGTGGATTGATCATGTACGCAATTGGATACTTGAGATGGAAGCTCCACTATTCTCTTCTCCATAGAGTAGTTTAGAGTCTAAACTATGAATATGGTCACGTTAAAACCCTGCTTGGAATCTTGAGGGAAAAAAACGGAGCTGGAGAAATTAGACTCCCTAACTTCAGACTATACTACAAGGCTACAGTGATCAAGGCAGTATGGTACTGGCACAAAAACAGAAATATAGATCAATGGAACAGGATAGAGAGCCCAGAGATCAACTATGGTCAACTAATCTATGACAGAGGAGCCAAGGATATACAGTGGAGGAAAGACAGCCTCTTCAATAAGTGATGCTGGGAAAACTGGACAGCTACATGTAAAAGAATGAAAGTAGAACACTCCTTAACACCATACACAAAAATAAAATCAAAATGGTTTAAAGACCTAAATGTAAGGCTAACACTATAAAACTCCTAGAGGAAAACATAGGAAGAGCACTCTTTGACATAAATCATAGCAAAATCTTTTTTGACTCACATTCTAGAGTCATGGAAATAAAAACAAAAATAAGTGGGACCTAATGAAATTTCAAAGCTTCTGCACAGCAAAGGAAACTAGAAGCAGGAGGAAAAAACAGTTCTCAGAATGGGGGAAGATATTTGCAAACGAATCAACAGACAAAGCATTAATCTCCAAAATATATAAACAGTTCATGCAGCTCAATATCAAGAAAACAAACAACCCAATCAGAACATGGGCAGAAGACCTAAATAGTCATTTCTCCAAAGAAGACATATGGATGGCTATGAGGCACATGAGAAGCTTCTCAACATCACTAATTACTAGAGAAATGCAAATCAAAACTGCAATGAGGTATCACCTCACACCGGTTAGAATGGGCATCATCAGAAAATCTACAAACAGTAAATGCTGGAGAGGGTGTGGAGAAAGGGAACGCTTTTGCACTGTTGGTGGGAATGTAAATTGATACAGCCACTATGGAGAACAGAATGGAGGTTCCTTGAAAAACTGAAAATAGAACTAGCATATGACCCAGGAATGCCACTACTGGGCATATACCCAGAGAACACCATCATTCAAAAAGACACATGCGCTCCAGTGTTCACTGCAGCACTATTTACAATAGCCAGGACATGGAAGCAACCTAAATGCCCATCAACAGATGAATGGATAAAGAAGATGTGGTACGTATATACAACGTAATATTACTCAGCTGTAAAAAGGAATGAAATTGGGACATTTGTAGAGACATGGATGGACCTAGAGACTGTCATACGGAGTAAAGTGAGTCAGAAAGAGAAAAACAAATGTATTTTAACACACATATGCGAATATAGAAAAATGGTACACATCAACTGGTTTGCAAGGCAGAAATAGAGACAGAGGTTTAGAGAACAAACATATGGACACCAAGAGGGGAAAACAGGGGTGGGGGTGGGGGGGATGAACTGGGAGATTGGGATTGCCATATATACATTACTAATAAGAAAAAATATCAAATTGTACACTTCAAATATATGCAGTTTATTATATGTCAATTGTATCTCAATAAAAGTTCTTCAAAAAAAAAAAAAAACCCTGCTTGAAGCACTTGGGTGTCCTCTTGCCATTAGGCAAATGCTACCAGATGCTTTAACAGAGCGTGACTTCCCAGGCCTTCAGGATCGTCAAACCTCTCCAGAGCTCGGGCCCTGCAGGCAGATTGCCTGTATTCAAATCTCAGCTTGGCCCTGAACTAGCTGTGTACTTGGGCAAGGTACTTACCCACTCCTCATTCAGATGTAAACATTTGATTCAGCTGTTCCTGCAGGTTTCAGCTCAGCTGGGCTGACCAGCTTCCTATTTCTGGAAAAAACCAAGCTCTCTGTTGCCTCTGGGTTTTTAGATGATCTGTTCCCTCAGTTCAGAATGAGCAGTTTCCTGACCCTTTGCAGCTCCAAGAGCTGGGCGTTGCTCTGGTTTGCTCCCAGTTGTAGCAATATAATACTTAGCACGGTGCTCGTTATATAGTAGCATCAATATTTTTGAAGCAGTTATAACAATTGCTAGTACTTACTGACAAGTATAGTTTGGAGCTAGTGTTCTGACTCCTGGCTACATGTGTGCCATCAGGATACTGTGATACTGTTATTCCAACTATGGTTAATTGAGCACAGGTACATGTCACATGCCAGCCCAGTGCTAAGAGCTTTTTACAAGGATCCTCTTGTGAAAGTTTTGCAGTAATCCTCTGAGGTGGGGACTTTCATTATGTGCATTTTATAGATGAGGAAACTGAAGCATAGAAAGAGTCACATGCCCAGGTCAGCGCTTCTCAACCCTTTGATGCTCTTAAAAGTTATCAAGGACTTCAAAGAGTTTCTATCATGTGGAGTCTATCTACCAGTACTTACTGTATTAGAAGCTAAAACTGAGACATGTAACCTGTCCTTGCAGAAAGTGTGCTTACTACTTGTGTTTCCCTGTAGGCTCAGGATTTCAAAATAGTGATTTATTGGATAATAAAGAGGTTACAGAAATTATAGCAGGGGCAACCAAGGGAGCTCATAAGAAGCTAGTGAAGTATGTAAGGACACTGAGCTGACCTCTGAAAACTCCAGCTCCTCATGGAAACCCTTCATGTTTCTGCAGCCTTAGACCATGTTAGTGAGCACGGCTCCCATGAGCACACGCTCCACCAGCTTCGGAGCAAGGAATGATCACATGCCACGCAGCCCCTGGAGGGTCCACTATACACGCACGGAAGACTCAGGGTGGAAGAGACAGAGGACAAATAAGAATGCCTTGTATTCACGTGAAGAGAGTTGTGGCCTCACTGCACCAGGGATGTGTCCGGAACCAGACGTTGTGAAGCCCCGCCTTCAGTCGCAGATATTCAGACCCGGGAGGCCAATTCCAGGGCTCACGCCCGCACCTCCTGTGCTCTAAGCCTTGTGCATTTTAACGAATCTGTGGAATTTTGTCCTGGGCCTCAGGCTTCACCAGGTTTGCAACAGTGAGCACGTACAACCTTTATGGTTAGAAAAATACTAACAAACAAAATGTGAAAAAGAAAGAGATGCTGCCACCGCAGTGGTTTCCTGTGTTTTTCTCAAATATCTGCATATCCCAAAATCCCAGTAAAGTACTTCCGTAATTCCATACCAAATTTCCTGTGAAATTTTTTCATTTCACATTTATTATGTCTTTATAGCAGTATCCTACTAACAATAAACTACACATATTTGTAGTGTAGTATTCCTCAAAGAATACAATTTGAGGAAATCCATCGTGTGCATATATCTCCGTGAACCCATCACAAGCTGTTAATCCAGATAACAGACTTTTTCCTCCCCCCTTGAGCTTCCTTATGACCTTTTGCCAATCCATCTCTTCCACCCACCAAGCACCATGTCACTACAGATGACTTCGCATTTTCTAGGATCTTCTACGAATGGAAGCCCACAAGATGTTCTCTTTCTCGTCAGGCTTTATTCACCAATCGTGATGATTTTGCAATTCACTCACGCTGTTACCTGTACCCACGGTTGGTTCTTGGTAATTGCCGAGTAGAATTCTGTTTCACGGCCTTACCCACCTTGTGGATCGGTTCATCTATTGATGGACATTTGGTTTGTTTCCAGTTTTTGCTGGTAGAAGTAAAGCCACACATACTGTACAGGTCTTCGTGCCGGCATACGTTGTTATTTCTTTCGGCTAAGTGCCTAGGGCTGGGACAGCTGGTTCCTCCGGTGAGTGTATATGCAGCTGCCAAACTGTCTTCCAAGGTGGCTGCACCATGTTGCGTCCCACTCGCGGTAGAGGACAGTCTTAGTGACCGCGTCCTTGCCAGCACTCAGTAGGGTCAGTCTTCTTCTAGCTGTTCTAATGGGTGTGTTCTCATTGTTTTTAAAATTCAGACTCTGCAGTAAGTTTCAGGATATTGCTTCAGGAAGAATCCTTTACAAGAAACTTCTGGCGTGCCTAGGACTTAATGGCCCACCCACTGTCTCCCCAGTTCCTGTTCCAAAGGATCAGTTGTTAGATGAGCATCTTCAGAAAGAGGAGCCGCAGCGGCCAGACCTTCCTGAGAGGTAAAGTAAACCAAAACCACAATGCGTTATTAAACCACCGTGCCCACTGCAGCGTAGTCAGTCAGTAAATATTTGTTGACTAAATGAGTATTTAAATATTTTATGATTTAAATAAGAAAGATGGCAAACTATAAAAACGGTGATTAGAGTCAGGGAATTTTAAAGCAAGCAGAGATCTTAGGAATTACTGCATTGACCTATTAATTCTAGAAATGAAAGCACTGAGACCTGAGAGGTTTGGGGACTTGCCTCAGGTTTTTCACAAACTTAGTGGTTGGCTTGGGGGAAGGACCCAGGACTTTAAACTCCTAGAGAACCCGCCTGCCACTCAACTATTATGTACCTGTGTTCACACTCATTCTTCTCCAGAAACTTAGATTCCTTACCACTGTTTAATATTTATTGCAAAATGCACTCATTAAACTGGTTAACATTTTCTAACATGAATGATAGAATTACTTAAATGATTGCCAAATTGAATTGTAACAATAAAACACACTTAGTAAATCTATTAAAAGTCAGACTGATGAATATTCTAGGCCTTCCTCATTTTTAAAAATATAGGTTTAGTTTAGTGAAAAGATATTATTTTAACTTGCTTGTTCATAGCTTATAATAAATCCAAAAGGAAAGGTGAAATGTAGAACTATTCAGCTGACTTCACTTTGTCACATCCCGTTTACAAAATTCTTAAGTGTAGAGCGGTAGGAATGTTTTAATGTGATGCTAATGAAATTTGAATATCTGGGCACTTCAATAGTAGCTGCTTTATAAATGGGCAGAAAGATGGTATTTTAAGAGAAAGGTTAAATATTCTGTGATGAGATACGTCTGCTTCCTAAAAACCAGTGAAAGAAGTAATAGCAATTAAGTATTTCATGAAATGTGGGCCTTCCAGGAGCGCTCTTAAAGCCGACAGAGCAGCAGGGAAGGAGTAGAAGTCCATTCTCCAGGACTATCTCACGGCTGTCAGACAAGGCCCAGGAGACTTCTGGAGAGCTGAGGAATGATTACCCGTCAATGACATGTGCGTTCTCACACTCATGCACAGAGCACATCACACAAGATTTATGTTTTATAAGTTAAGTTGATTTTGTGAATCAGCTTGGATTAATTGTGGACATCCCTTCCTTCCCATGGCTATTTGATGGCCTCTTTGATCTGCATGTAGTTACTGCAAAACGACCTATTTAATTTAAGGCTGTATAACAGGCTCTGTTCACAAAACTTCCTTTTTCCCAGTTTACAAAAATATCCTTTTTCAGCTATGTCTTCCCAGTCACACGCCATATTCAGCCAGCTCAAAGCACAGCTAAAAATCCCAGCACAGGGATGACAGCAACCCCTTCCCTGAAGCTCCGCACCCTGGCCTGCCACCACGTGCTGGCACCTCAGGCAGAGCTTTACTTGACACAGTGCTGCTGGCCTGGCTCTGAACCTGCAAGCCATGGGCATGTAAGAAGTCCCCAGGTCACTCCATCAACCTCAGCATCTGTTTCCTCCTTTGTGAAAAGGGGGCAGTAAGCTCCCTTGTTGTCCTGGCTTGAACTGTGCACGGGTAAGGTCTGTAGGAAGCGCTCTGCTGCATCTGTGCGCCTGCTTGTGATTTTAGAGCCAAGCCCACTGAGAGCAGAAACGCCATGACCAAGAATATGACCAAGGATGAAGTTATTGAAAAACTCAAAAACTGTATACGGCAGCAGGACCCAGCATTCCGAAAACGATTTCTCGACTTCAGCAAGGAGCCTAATGGCAAAATCAATGTGCGTGACTTCAAGAAGGTAGGAGAACGGGTTTCTCTGCGTGTCTCTTTCCTCCTTTCCTGAAGAAGTTCAGTTGTTTTCTTATACTAACACGCTGTAAAGGATAGGCATTAACTGTTTTCAGTAAGGGTTCATTCCAGGGCAAAGCAAATTCTTTTCTAGGCATCTTTCAACAACTTAAAAGGATTCTTCTGGCCAAAAATGTCTTTGGCAACTTTCTCAGAGCATGCTTTTGACAGGGATGTGGCCGGTTTTTGATGGTTAAACTTTCAAAACAAAGCGTTTGTTGATGCATTCTCTGGCCGTCCACTGAGTACCTGGCTCGGTGTGCGTGGTGGGGCAGCGTGGGGGTGGGAGCGAAGCTGCTCAGAACCCCATCCCTGCCAGCGAGGGGTTCCTGCGATGCTGTGATAACAGAGCTGTGATTTGTTCCCCGAGAAAGTGAGAAAGAAACCTGGCAGTGAAAATGGGAAGCTCAGAGCGCTGATTTGCATGTGCTTCTGGGAACTGGCGGGATCCTGCCAGAAAGGACTCTGTGTGAAGGGTTCTGCATGGGCTGCTCAGGAATTAATTTAAACGATTGCTTAAAATTCCTGTTATGATCCCGCCAGCTAATCATCTCCAGCTCTTCTTAAGGGATGCATTGCAGCTAATATGTAGCAGTGTCCATGTGGACGAATTGAGAAGGCAGTGAAATATATTTCCAAGAAGAGAATAATTATATCAGTAGCTACAATTTATCTAGCACCTGCCCCCATGCCAGGTGCTGTAATAGGCTCTTTCCGTATCTCATTTCCAAGCCCCCTGACCGCAGCCGCGTGGAGGACGGATGGAGGCGGGAGCCGGCTGGAGGCACAGGGATGGGATTAGACAGCTGTTGAAACAGTCCAGACCTCCCCTCCCCCAAACAAAATAAACGACGTGGAGGATCTGATGTTTGCAAGCCTGTGGGGCATGGTGAGGAGAAATAGCGGGTCACAGGTGAGGGAGAGGAAAGATTCAAGGATGGTTCCTAGGTTGCTGGTTTGGCGGACTAGGGGCTGATAATTAGGTACTGCCAACTCTGATGGGAGCAGCTTCAGTGGGGTTCTGGTGCTAAATGGGTGGGAATCATGGAACTCTCCCAGGCGCCTGGTCCTGGATTCTACGCTGAGTCCCCTGGCCCCGGTCCTGGCCCCGATGCATAACAGTCTCTAATGACCACGGCAGCACTCAGCAGTCCTGATTCACAGAGTCAGCTCACAGGTTCACCGGAGATCAAGCATCACCCCGTCTGCCTCTGACTTTGCAGAGGGGAAAGTGGCTGCCTTCGAGAAGGGCCATAGGTTGCGGCAAAGCTGAGACTGACCCCTTCGACTCCAAGGGCAGCATCTCACCTGCTCACCCAAGAGCACCTTTAGGTCCATCCGCTGCACCGAGCAGCTTCCACCTTAGGCTTCGTCGGCCATCGATGAGCCAGTGGCTTTCACGTGGCTAGTTCCTGTGCCAGGCCACTCTCCCGAAGCTTCGCTTCAGGCACCTGCCTGCCTACTGGACCCCCATCCCCACCCAGTGGGGGTCTGAGAGATGCCCGTGTTCTCACCGAGACCGCCCGGCCAGCAGCCACTCCACCCTCAGTCCAGGGCAGCTTCTTTTCCAGCCGTTCAGACCTGGAGTCCTGGAGTCCTCCTTGACCGTCCTCCTTCTCTCACACCCGCACCCAGCACATCACCCATGCCTGTCGCTCCCTTGAAATCGCCCCAGAAAACGCAGACTGCTCCGCAGCCCCTGCTGCCGCCCCCCGCTCCCCCCCCCACCCCGCTCCTGGGCTGTCACAGCGGCCTCCTCCCGCTCCAGCTGCTGCCCTGCCCGCTCCAGCTTAGTCACAACCCAGCCACCCTGGTGACCCTCCAACAAGTCAGTGAGAGCCGGCCACGCCTACTCGGGACCCTCCAGTGCCTCTCCCTCTCACATGAATAAAAACCAGAGTCCTAGAAAGGCCTAGAAGGCCCGGCACGACCCAGCCACCCATCACCTCTCTGACTCCAGCTCTTACCACCCTCCTTGCTCCACACACTCCAGCCACACGGGCCTTCTGCTCTCCCTCAGACACACCCCGCTCCCGCCTTCCCTTGGGCTGTCCCATCTGGTGCGGCTGCTCCGGTGCCGGCGCGGGTGTCTGCCCACTGCCTGCCCGCCTCGGTCCCAGCCTGATGGTCCTGTGGCGGACGCAGCCCACCCCCACCACCCTGGGATCTTTACCCTGTTTCTCTCTTCACGGTGCTGTCACCGACTGCCACCCACGTTGTACTTACACTTCTTTAGTTCATTTCTTTATTTTGCTTGTTTGTTCATTTTCCTCCATTAAAACATATGCTGTAAAGGTAGACATTTTTATCCCTTTTGGACAGTGATGCATCCCAAGTGCTTGACACACAGTAGGGCCAAGCTAGCATTTGTAGACTGAACGGATGAACTAGAATCCCCAGCAGAGCCCTGAATGGACTGAGGAGTGAGGGAAGCACATGTTTTAGAAGCCGGTTCCCCGGTTCCCGTACCTGTCTGCAGCAAACCCACCCTAGCCCCCTTCCCTGCCCCCAGGTGTCTCTGCCTTCTGGCCGACCTGAGGGGCAGCCACAGGAATGGGCGTTCTGCTCTTGTTTCATGGTGGAACCTGCATGCTTCTCCCCTCCCTGTTTCCCAGCCTCCTGGAGATGTGGTGGGGGGTGGGGGTGGGGGAGGTTGCACGCGGGCGGCGGTGCAGGGTTGGAAAATAGAAACCACTAGAGGACTGATGTGCAGGGAGAAAGGCTTGTGGTCGTTTCAGGCGTCTAGCACTCAGTTTGCTGTGAACACAGTTAGGCAAACACTCTGCTGCTTTCCCTTCTAGTGACGTGCTGGGTCTAAGCTTTGAAAACATCCTGTCGTGACCAACCATTCAACTTGAAGATCAATAACTGTGTGGTGATTTTAAACAGTCTACTAGGGACCCAGATTTCAACTCTATAAGCTGATAACCTCAAAGCATTATGTGAATGTAAATCTTCATTGTTAATTAAAGAAATTATAGATCAGAGTGATTCTGCTACTGGTGAAGTCAGAGCTGGAGAAATCAGGGGCTTCTACTATGGAAAGAAACAAGACTTTAGATTAGACATAATACAGGCTATCCAGATGTTAGAGGTTTCGGAATGTCCAAGTTTGGTGGCAAGGAAACCTTTGAAACCAATTCCTTTAGAGAGCTGCTTTTTAAAAAAAAATTGTATCTTCATCGTCTTTTTTTTTTTTTGGCCACACCACGAGGCTCATGGGATCTTAGTTCCCCGACCAGGAATGAAACCTGGGCCCTCAGCCGTGGAAGCATGGAGCCCTTCCACTGGACCGCCAGAGAAGTCCCTAGAGAGCTTTAAGTATAAATGGTGATAATGATTCTGTCACGATAATAACAGCAATAATAATAACCACGGTGATAACGCTAACCGTCGCTGGACTAGCAATGTCGTCACCGCCCTGGCGCTCAGTGACCCCGCCAGCGTGCAGGCTGGCAAAGTTGCTTTACACACGTTATGTGTAGTCTTCGCAGGGGCCCCTGGAGGTATAGGTCCCTTTATGCCCATTTTGCAGATGAGGAGACCAAGGCTTAGGAGTTAAGATCCACGCTGTTCAGCTGGTAAGCCATTCGGGCACTTGAATTTGAACCCACGCTGGTCCGTATCTGCCTCCAACCCTTGCTGGGTGTGACACTGGCTTGGTGGGATAATATGGGCCAACTGGGTGTAACCGATGGCAGCTTTGAGGTTGGATCTGGTCTCAGCTTTGAGGTTGTGGGAAGGACATCGCTTTTAATAACAACGCCCCTTCACTTCTTGCTGCCATTTTGGTTGTGGAGAGACAGTGTTCTTGCCCTTCTCTTCCCCCAAATCTCTGTCTCACCAATGAGTGGTGCAGTGGCTGCAGAGTTTCTTGCCCGGGGCACTGGGAGTGAAGCTCTAAGTCCCACATACCCGCTTGCCCAATTCCACGTCCATGCACTTGTTCATTGTTTGAACATCGGCAGTGCTTAGCCTGGATACCTTGCACTCTAAATTAGAAGTGCTAGTTATTCTCACCTGCCATCACCTTCCCTGTGGCAGGGGCAGGAGGTGATTGGCCGCACGGGTTCTATGAGGGAGAGCCGTAAGGACGGAACCCAGAGCCCGGAGGGAGCTTACAGGTCACTGGGTCCACGAGTCCCTGCAGTGTCATTGCTGAGACTCTGTTACTGGTTCTCACCCCCCTGGTCAGGAAGATTTTGTCTGTTATGCAAATTCTACTTGTTAACTAATAATCGAGCTTTCCTGCTTTTCTCTCTTGAGTGTGAGAGATACCAGAGTTTCTGGTTAGTGTGAGATAACCAAGGACACCACACTGAGTTGACGGCCCTGATAGAGGCAGAGCTCCTGGGGTTTTCATGAACTCAATGTGCTTTTCATGGTTAAGTGTGCGATTTCCACTGGTGGAGTGGAACGGACTGTTCTTTCTGGAATTGTACTAGGCCTGGTCTGTGTATTTTGCATTATACTTTAAATTATTGTTTACAACAAACCTGTAACACATATTCTTTCTCCCAGGAAATGCCCCTCTCCCAGTTCATTGCTCTGGCCACTGCACCACAAAGCCTATGACTTTCATGTATTTTTAAATGTGTCAGTTTATTTAAATAATGAGTCAGGAACTGGCAATGTTGCAGGAAAACTGTTTTTGAATTTTAGGGTGATCTAGAATCTTTATATTCCTTCTCTAGATACGTTTTCTTCCCCTTTCCCTGTCCTTCATTTGCTAAATTAGCAGCAAACCCCCAAAACAGTGGCTTAAATTTTAAAAGTGGCTATTTTTTCTCCTATAACAAGGAGTCCAGAGGTTGTTGGTATAGGGCCAGTGCAGTAGCTCTACAATGTCTTCAGAGACCCAGGTTGCTGCTAGCTTTTCACTCTTCTAGTCTTATCCTCATGTATGCAAGATAGCTGCTGGAATACCAGCCATCACACACATGTTTCAAGCATAAAGAAAAAGAAAAAGGAAGGGCAAAAGGCTTGAGCCAGAGAAGTCTTTCTTTTTTAAAGGGCTTTCTTAGAAGCTCCTCCCACTTACATTTTATTGTAATGTATTGTAAGCTTCCATTTACATTTTATTGACCAGGACTGTGTTATATGGCCATACTGATCTATAGGGAAGAATGGGAAATAGTATAAATACAAATACATATATTATTTTTTGGCTGGGTACATTACTACCTCCAGAAAAAGCAGGGTTCTGTTCCTATGGGAGAAGGAGAGAATATGCATTAGGCAGTCAAATGCAACAGTCTCTGCCATCCTTTCTCTCAGTAAACATTTTGAGGGTGCCTGTTGCATACTTGGAATAGGACTAAGCCGCATGGGAAATGTGGATAAAGCAGAAGTTTCATTGCTTGGAACTAGTGACCCATGGGGAACATAAAATGACTAAACACCCAAGGACACATAAGTCAAGATTAGTCTAATTGAGTAATTAGACTAATTGAGCTATTCCATCCATCAGGAATTTGAGGGCAGCTTCCCTGTAATTGGCTCTTCCTAATGGGAAATTGTTATTCTTCATCCTCAGCAAATACACTGAACATTGTTTAGCTCACTGTTTTTCTTAGTCCCATTTCTGGAGTCCCAGTGGAGGCCTCTGGAGACAGACACAGGCTGCAGAGCTCATCAGCAAACACACACAGAGCCCCTGAGACATGGATTAGGGAAGCAGGAGTCTGTAACAGCCCAGCCCAGTGTCCCAGATTCTTGGCAGCCTCAGCCCCTTGCTTCTGCACCTGCTTGAAGCCAAGGACATCTCATCTTGCTTAATACGAGGTGAGCTTTCCTTCTTCCTCCTGACAGAGCACCTTATGCCCTTTGGGGGCCGGTCAAACTCACATATCTGGGGAACTGGCACCCTCTCCACCCACTACCATCAATTCCTAATCCCACACAGTGTTCCTGTCTAGGGACAGGGACCCTGATGTAAACCAAGCCCCACAACCACCCTCAAGCATCTCATAGCTGTTCCTTACAGCTTCCTAATCTTACAGATGTTTTAAGGGGGAGACTGGTTATGCATTCAAGGTTCCTCACATCTTCAGGTTTTTTGGTCCAAACTCCACACAACCATCAAAGGTCTATATTTATTTCTCCATCTTCCAGCAACAACTCTCTTGACAGAGGCCAAAGTTGGATTCTGTCAGCATCTGGCTGTGCCTAAATTGGCCAGTTCCTCCAGGGCAGGGGCAGTTGCAGACCCTCAGTGTCAACTGACCACACCTCTAGGGCTTCATTTTTGCCTCTGTGTTCTCAGGGCCTTGCTTCCAGGCGGGCCTTTGTCTCCTAAGTACCACAGTGTGAGGACTTGCATCTTGCTTTTAAAAGTTTTCAGTTTAGGTCTTTAGACTCCAATGCTGAGCAGTTCCAGAGGTCAGGTCTCGAAGAGGAAACCAGTCATGCTTTGAGCCTGTCCCCTCATGTCTCCAATTTTGCCACTCCAGTGCCATATAAGTAGCTCTGCTGGAGTGGTCCTCTGCCTGGCCCAAGCCTATTTCTCAGTTCAAAGTCCACTCCCAGAATCATCAGTGGTTCCCAGGGAAAATGCAATTGCATAGCTTCAGTTCACCTCTGAAGGGTTGTTCCTTCCCACTTGGAATTTTGGTCCCTTTAAACCTCATGGTTTTTGCATCTTTCTGATGCCTTTTTATTATTTTTGATTGATTGAGCTTTTCTAGTTGTTTTCATTGGGAATATTTGCTTGCTGTGAATTACTCTATCCTATCAAAAAGCAGAAGTTGAGGTCTGTCAGTTTTGTCTTTTCAAAGTAACAACTTTATTTGTATTATTAATTTGCTTTTGTATAATTTTCTTTTCTTTTTCTAATTTCTTGAGATAGAATGTTAGATCATTGCTTTTCAGCCTTTATTTCTCTAATGTATGAATTGATGGCTATCCATTGTCCTCTAGGTGCAGGCTTAGCCACATCATACAGGTTTTGGTATACCATATTTTCATTGTCATTCAGTTCAAAATATTTCATAATTTCCCTTGTGATGTCTTCTTTTTTCCAATGGCTTACAGTATTGCTTAATTTCCAAACAGTTGGTATTTTCTAGTTTACCTTTTATTATTAATTTTAAAGTTGATTCCATTGTGATCAGAAAATTGATTTTAAAGTCTAAATGACTTCAGCTGATCCTTCTAAATATATTGAGGCTTGGATTATGACCCAATATAGAGACAATTTTGGTAAATATCCCAGAAACACTTAAAAAGAATGTGTATTCCATCATGGACCTTTAGTTTTATAAGTAGGTCAACTAGTTTGATTTTATTAATTGTGTTTTTCAGAACTTATATCTCCTTATCAAAGTTTTGCCTGCTCATCCCATTAGCTGTTGAGAGAAATGTGTTAAAGTCTCCCACCTGATTGTGGATTTGTCTAGTGAGATCCTTTTTAATTCTATTGATTGTTGCCTTATTCAGTTTGAAGCTAAATTATTTGGTACATGTAGATTTAGAATTGCTGAAGCTTCCAGTGAATTGTCTCCTTTATCATTGTGACATGACTCTCTTGATACAGAGTGATGCCACTTGCCTTTAAGTCTATTTTTGTCTGATAATAATATAGTTACTTCAGCTTTCTTTTGATTCATGTTAGCATAGTATATTCTTTCCTATCCTTTTATTCAGACTTTCTTGGTGCTTATATTTAAATTAAGTCTCATATGGACAGATGTTTTAAAAGATAGAGTGTGACAGTCTCAGTCTTCTACTTGGAGTAGTTACTCCATTTTATATTTAATTACTGATAAGTTGATTTTGTATCTATCATCTTACTATTCTTTTCTATTTGACCCAGCTATCTCATGAATCTTTTTCTGTCCTTTCTTGCCTTCTTTTAGATTATTTAACTATTTCTACTATTCCATTTTCCCCTCTGTCAGCTTACTGGTGAATACATTCTTCTATCAGTCTTTTTCTTTTTTTTTGCCTTCATTTAATTTAATCGGCCCTGTAACTTCACATTCGCTCCTGTGATATTTAAAAAATTTATTTATTCATTTATTTATTGGTTGCATTGGGTCCTTGTTGCTGTGCATGGGCTTTCTCTAGTTGCAGCGAGCAGGGGCTACCCTTCACTGCAGTGCACAGGCTTCTCATTGCAGTGGCTTCCCTTGTTGCGGACAGAGCATGGGCTCTAAGCACATGGGCTTCAGTAGTTGTGACACATGGGCTCAGTAGTTGTGGCTCGCAGGCTCAGTAGTTGTGGCTTGCAGGCTCTAGAGCTCAGGCACGGTAGTTGTGGCTCACGGGCTTAGTTACTCCGTAGCATGTGGGGTCTTCCTGGACCAGGGATAGGATCCATGTCACCTACCTTGGCAGGCAGATTCTTAACCACTGTGCCACCAAGGAAGTCCTCTTCTGTCAGTCTTAGATTGTGATATGCATCCTTGTTGTATTTAATGTAGTTAAATATAAATTATTATATTTACCACTTCTCTAGCAATGCTAGATGTAAAAATAATTTCATTTACCCCTTCCTATCTTTTATGTTATTGTTGTCATGCATTTAAATTTTATATCTATGCTAAATCCCACAAGACACTATTTCTTTTAATGGCAAATAAGATGTCATATGTATCTACATATTTACCCTTGCTGCTGTTCTTTCCATCTTACATTTTTGTGTGCTTGCACCTGGACTAATTTTTATTCTACCTAGAGACTTGCATTTTGTCCTTCTTTTAATGCAAATGTACTGGCAACTAACTTTTTGAGTTTCCATAATTTTTTTAAATTAATTAATTAATTAATTAATTAATTTAATTGGCAGTGTTGGGTCTTCATTGCTGCACATGGGCTTTCTCTAGTTGCAGCGAGTGGGGGCTACTCTTCGTTGTGGTGCGCGGGCTTCTCATTGCGGTGGCCTCTCTTGTTGCAGAGCACAAGCTCTAGGTGCATGGCCTTCAGTAGTTGCAGCACATGGGCTCAATAGTTGTGGCTCACGGGCTCTAGAGCACAGGCTGAATAGTTGTGGCGCACGGGCTTAGTTGCTCCGCAGCATGTGGTATCTTCCTGGGGCAGGGATCGAACCCGTGTCCCCTGCATTGGCAGGTGGATTCTTACCCACTGCACCACCTAGGAAGTCCAGAGTTTCCATAATTTATTCAGATTTCCTTAGTTTTAATGTCACATCCTTTTTTCTGTCCCAGATTCCATCCAGGATCCCAAGTTACATTTCGTCATCATGTCTCCTTGTTTTTGGCGACTTTGACAGTTTTGAGGGGTACTGGTCAGATATTTGGTAGAATGTCCCTATATTGGAATTTGTTTAATATTTTTCTCATGATTAGCCTGGAGCAATGCTTTGGGGAGGAAGACCACAGAGGCCATCACATCACATCTGGCACATGCTGTAACATGACTTTTACTGTTGACATTGTCCTTGATCACCTGGCTGAAGTGTGTTTGTCAGGCTTCTCCTCTATAAACTTAATCTCTTTTTTTTCTCTCTTTTTCCATACTGCACTCTTTGGGAAAAAAAAGGTTACCATGTGCAGCCTATACTTAAGAAGTAGGGAATTATTATGCTCCACCTCCTTAAGGGCAGAATATCTACATAAATTATTTGGAATTCTTCTGCAAGGGAGATTTGTCTCTTCTCTCCCATTTCTTAATTTATTCAGTTATTTATTTGTATCAGTATGGACTCATGCCTCATTATCCTTTAAATGTCTATTTGATCCTTAATAATGTTTTCATTTTCACTCCTGATATTGGTGATTTTTAATCTTTTCTCTTTGCATCTTGAATAGTCTAACTAGAGATTTATCACTTTTACTGCTTTTTAAAATAAAATAAACTGTGGTTTTGTTGATTTTTTAATATTGTTTGTCCATATTTTATTTCATTGTTTTCTTCTCTTATCTTTATTATTTCTTTTCTTCTACTTATTTCCTTCTACTTTCTTTGTAATTTGCCTGACACACAGGGGATCTTTCTTGGAATGTTCACCTTGAGAACCTGGTGAAGTTCCTGGTGGTAAAACCCTGGAAAGTGTACCCTCCTCCAGGACTGGGCCCCCCAGGAGTTTCTCATTCTCAAGCTAATCCTCACTCAGCCTCCAGCAATTTGTCAAAATCACCACTTAAGTGTTCCTACCAGTTTGTGGCCACAGTGGCTTCTGCTGCAGGTAAGCATAGCTCTCTGTGTCCATCTGTCCCTCCAGATGTCACATTTCTCTGATGGTTCTAAGAAAAGTCATTGATTTTTAGTTTGTTCAGTTTTTTCCTTGTTGTAAGGATGGAAGTGATTACTTCAAAGCCCTTTACATGTTGAACCTGAACGCAGAATTCCACTGTTAGTCTTTGAAGATGTTTTAGCTGGGGATAGCATTTTACATTGGCAGTTATTTTCTTCTAGCATTTTAAAGATATCTCTCCATTGTCTCCTGGTTTCTGTCGGTTCTGTTGTTCAATAAACCACCAGTCTTATTGTTGCTTGTTTAAATGTAATGTGTCATTTTTTCTCTAGCAGCTTCTAAGATTTTCCCTCTGTCTTTGGGTTTCATCAGTTTTACACGTGTGTCCAGATGTGCCTGTCTGTATGCTTCCTGCTGGGGTTTGCAGTTCCTCTTGAATCTGTAAGTTGTTGTATTTAATCAAAATTTTTGTGAAAAATTCTCAGCCATTATCTCTTCTTTCACTTATGCTCCGTCCTCTGTTCCTCTTAGATTCCAATTATGTATGTTAGACCTGGTCACAATTTCCTGTGCATCTCTTTCACTCTTTTATGTATTTTCCACTATTTCTCTCTCAGTGCTTCAGTCCCATTGACCTGTCTTCCAGTTCATTAAACCTCTGTTCTGCTTTTTCCAATCTGTGGCTTTATTCAAACAGTTCTTAATTTTAGTATTTTCTTAGTTGTGGAATGTCCATTTGGTTTTTAAAATGTATTCCATACCTGTGTCTTTTCTTCTGTTGTCTCAAATTATTCCTGAATTTTTGAAAACATTTGTATAGCCATTTAAAATCTTGTTCCTGCTAACTCCAGTATCAGGATCGTCTGTAGAACTTTTTCTACTGTCTGTTTCTCCCCTTGATTAGGGGTCAGATGGTCCCAGCTCTTGGCATGTAGACAGATTTTCATTGAATGTCAGATATTGTGTTAAGAAAATTGAAAGGCTCTAGATAAGGGGTCACCCTTTCCTTTGCTTGGCAGATAGAATGGGGACTGATGACCTTAATCCAGTTAGGGACTGAGTCACTTTGAGGCTGGACTACAGTTTTTCAAGGCTCCAATTGCCCTTTTTAAAAACAAAAAACAAAAAACAAAAATGAAACTCCTTTCTAGGGTGTGGTCTTCAAAGTTTTTAACTCAGAGTGTGGGTTATTCTCTGAATCCTCACTCCTGAGAAATCCTGAACTCTATCTAACCTTAGTTTCCTCAGGACCCAAAAAGGTGACCAAAAAAACCATCCCTTCAGCTTTTCTGGTCTTTCTGCCTCCTTAGCCTTCTGCTCCACGTGGCTTCTGAATTCAGCAAGTATCTGGAGGGGAAACTGGCCGCGGTGCTGGGGTCGGTTCTGTCTTCCCTTCTCCCCAGGAACCTGACCGTTCACGTCTCTGCGTTTGTCTCTGTGGTCCCTTGAGCCCTGCTTGTTTCTCTACCTGCCAGGCCTGCAGCCCCCGTCCTGAGCCCTGGCCCTGCTCCCAGAATGGGTCCATGACCCACTTTTCCTCTGAGTTCTGAGGTTGCCCCTTCCCTCAGACTTGTGTCCCTGTGAGTCCTAGCTGTCTCAGCAGCTCGCTATACGTCAAACAGATGCTTTGTTCTGTTTCATCTGGCTCTTCTGTTTGTTCTCAGTGGAAGCAAAGGTCTGCAAGCCGAACACCAACCCTCTCCTTTTTGATGGGTATTCATTTCTTTCTCTCTCTCTCTTTTTTTTTTTTCCTCTTTAAACAATCGTTCCTTATGTATCCCTATATATTGATGCTTTCATCTCTATGGAATGGCTTCCCAGGAGTGGGGTTGCTTGGTCTAAGATAACATATTTTTAATTTTAACACATGTTGTCTGTGTGCATTAAAAAAAAAAAAAAAAACTATAGTATTTCATATTTCTAACCGCTGTGTGTGGGTATCTTTTTCTCTAACCCCTGTTATATAGTATTATAGCTCTTTTTAACTTTTGCTGGTCTGATAGTTTTTATATGATAGCTCAGTTTAACTTTAATTTGCATTTATGTCCCTGACTACTAGTGAACGTATGTTGTGTTTTGTTTTGTTTTTCACCATGAGGATTTGTTCTTCTGCGAGTTGCCTATTTACATCCTTTGTCTCTTGTCACTTATAAGAGATTTACTATAGTCACTATTCATCCCTGTCTTCATAAGAAGCCCAGACTCCCACTTTACCCCCATCCTCTAGATCAGTGGTCCCCAACCTTTTTGGCACCAGGGACCAGTTTCACGGAAGACAGTTTTTCCCCGACAGGGGTGTAAGGATGGTAACGTGAGTGATGGGGAGCGGCTGTAAATACAGATGAAGCTTCACTCGCCCGCCTGCTATGCGGCCCGATTCCTAACAGGCTGCAGGTGGCTACCAGGGCTGGGGGACCCCTGCTCTAGATTGTCACCCCCAGGCCTTTCTCCCTATAAGGTGCTGTATCTCTCTTAATCTGACCGCAGGCTTTCCCCTCCCAGCTGCCACAGCTCTTCTCTGACGCTGTCCTGCTTGTATCAGCTCCAGCCCGGTTCTCTCCTGGGGCACTGCTTCCCTGCAGCCTGGCCTTCCTCCCTGAGGTGTACATGCTACAAGGGCAGTTATCTGTGTCTTTTTCAATCTCTGCCCTGTCCCCAGCATGTAAAACAGGACCCAGCAGAAAATAAGCATTCAGTATTTTTTGAACGAACCCAATCAGCTTTGAAGCATTGTAGAATTGTGGTTTAAAATGCCAGCTCTGAGCCAGGCTGCCAGGCTCCAGATCCCAGCTCTGTTACTTACCAGCTATGTGGCGTTGGGCAAACCTCTCTGTGCCTCAGTTTCTGTATCCCTAAATGGAGATCATTTTAGTAGCTACATTGCAGGATTGTTATAAGGATTAAATGAGCTGATATATGTGTGTTAGTTTCCTAGGAATTTGTAACAAATTGCTACAAACTGGGTGGTTTAAACAGCAGAACTCTCTTCTCTCAGAGTTCTGGAGTCCAGAAGCCCTAAGTCACCGGTGTCCACAGAGCCCTGCCCCCTGGGAGGGTTGCACAGGAGGACCCTTCCTTGCCTGTTCCAGCTTCTGGCGGTTGTGGGCAATCCTTGGCATTCCTTGCCTTGGTAGCTGCCACCACTCTGATCTCTGGCCTCTCCCTTCTGTCTCTGTGTCTTCACCTGATTTTCTCCTCTCCCTGTGTCTGTGTCCGGATTTCCCACTTCTTAGAAGGACTCCATGACTCCAGTCATTGGATTTAGGCAGCCCAACCCCCCAGTCCAGTAAGACCTCATCTTAACTTGATTATATCCGCAAAGGCCTTGTTTTCATGAAAGGTCACATTCACAGGAAACTGGGTTAAGACTTCAGCCTATCTTTAAGGGGGAAACAATCAGCTCAGTATCGTGTGTGAACCCCTTCAGTAGGGCCTGGCCCCTGAGGACAGGGGCTTTGCTGTTTTGTTCGCTTTGTTTTCCTGGTGCCTTGAATAGTGCCTGGCTTATAGGTGTCCCCCAATATCTCTTGAATTAATTAATAATTTATTAACCCTTTGTCTTCTGCCCTATAAATATATCTTCAAAAATTATCATTTTTCTTTTTGTTTTATTATATCTTTTGCCATTGTAATGTTTTAAGATTTTGTACAACCCAATATATCTATCTTCCACCCTCTCTTCTTAATAAATTCTAGGTTTGTAGTCTTGGTTAATAAGTTTTCATTCTTCTACTCACCAGCCCCCAACCCTGGACCCAGGTCTCTCTCTCATATTTTACAGATAATCTAGACTTTATTTCAAGAATTTTTAGTGCTCTGTTTTTTAAATGTGAATGCTTAATCCATGTGGAATTAATTTTTGCATGCTGTGTAAGATGGGGCTTTTCTATATTTTCCCTTTGTCGTTTGTGAAATTCTTAGGGTACACATCTGAAAATTCCCATTTTGTTACACTGACCTATACATCTCTTGCTACATCAGTGTAAATTTTTTTTTAGTTTAGTAAACTGGATCTTTCCTTATTTTTCTTCATTGTTTAATTTTCTTGGCTACTCTCAGCCAGATTTACATTTTTCCATAGAAACTTTATTCAGTCACCCCCCAAACGTACTATTAGGGTCATAATTGGACTTGCATTAAGTTTATAGGTTAAAAATCATATCTGATTTTGAAATCAAGAAGAGAGAAATAAAGACACACACAGAGGAGAGTGTGGCCACTCAGTGGCAACTTCTCCTGCCGCGCTTGACCTTGTGCTTGGTTTTCGGCCCTGGGGTTTGTCTCCACCTGCCCTTTGAACAGCAGGTGTGACTCCAGGACTTGAGAACAGTCTCTTCTGAGGCGCACTGGCTTGCCTGCTTTCATCTGCAGTCTGCACAGTTCATTGCGAAGAATTGGGTTCATCCGCCTGTGGAACATGCTAAGGTTTTACACGTCTACAAAAGTGCACTAGGTTCTGGGAATCTGCCTCCAAGGTTAGACATGTCTGGTTAATTTGCAAGTCACCCCGGGATTCCCCTAGACACCAAAAGCTGTCAGGTCACCTTGTCTTGTCTTCTCATTTCACTGTTTCTGAAGGTTGCATTTAGGCGCAGCATTTTGTCCGTCTGAGCCGTCTAACAATGATTTTAGTCTTGCTTGTGTTCAGAGGGATAATATATTTTAAAAAAACCCACTAAACCAAATCATCAGTTTCATTGTTCCCACTGTCATCATCATGCCTGCAGCAAAAAAGAAAAGAAAAAAAAAAAAACCCACTGCTTTACAACTTCGCAATTGTTGTTACCAAACCATCTGTCTGTCTTGAAGGTCCAGAGTTGGGCAGTACGGTTGGAGGACAGATTGTTTTTGGAAACGTGGTTCAGCACCATCACCCATAGATTGGGTGGAATTGGATCAGGTGGACCGGATAGATCGAGCCTATGGATTAGACATTTTTAGATTTGGGGGCGTGGTCGGCTTGTGATTGTGGTCTGTCTAGAGGTCACAGCATTGCCACCAAACTTATAGAATCCCATAGATTCAAAGAGCTGGGAAGGACCTCAGAGCCTGTGCACCTGCTGTCCTTATACTGTCTTCATTACTCTCCCTCTCCGCTGGTCACCACCTCAGGGGATGCTTCCCTGACCCAGTGGTGTTGGACACAGAGTGTGGCAGATGTGACTTGAGCAGCAGCCTTTGATCTGTTTGTGTGGTCTGGCTTGGCTGTTAGAAGAGCTTGCCCAGGGCAGCTGCTGTCCCTTCAGTTTGGTCCCCAGAATGAATGCATGTGAAACAGGCCTAAACCCGACCTGCAGCCTGAATCAGAAACATCCAGCCAAGGCCATCTTAACATCAGCCAAATTGCACTTGACCTGCAGATCCACTAGTGCAAGAATAAATGTTTGTTTTGTTGTCGGCCACCAAGTTTTGGATGGTTGTATGTGATAGCTGACTCATAGAATCTCTGTCCCTGTTGTTGCTCTGCTCCAAACATGTGGTCCACAAAGGCTTCGGGAGCACCCAAACCTGATCTCAACAGTGTCTTCTGCAGACTGCCAGGCGGCTCATTGCAGTCGGGAGTGATACACTTCCCAGTGTGTGGCCGTCTATTGTTTGTAGAGCCCGAGCCTCCACTGTGAGTCCAGACTCAGCCACCAGTGCTGGGTTGTTGTCATTGGTTACTGAGCATCCCTGAGCCACTGTCTCCAGAACAGTGTTCCCCCCACCCCGCCCCTTTCCTTGTGGAGGTATTTGAGCATCTCTATGCTCAAGCATGTCCTCGGAGGCAGGGGCCGGTGTCTCTGGGCTTCAGGCTCCTCATCTACAGGTGAATCTGTAAATGTTGCGGCCAGTGCTCTCCAGGCTCTCCCACTGCTGAGTCCTGAGGCAGTGATGTCTCGTGGTGTCAGGCTGACACGTGTGCAAACCTTTGCTCCACCGCTTACAGCTGGGTCTTTCTAGCAAACAGCTGGTTTATTTAGCCTTCCTAAACTTTGATCTCCTCACTTGTAAGATGGATTTGGTCCTATTTCCATTGAGGAGTTGTTACAATGTTTAAATAATGCATGCAGTGGCCGGCACCTAGTAGCACTTCAGTCAAGTTCTCGTTCTTGGTGACACTTGTGAAGCTTCCATTACTGCCTGTAATAGTGTTTGCAGCTCTGAAACCATCTCTGGCCCTTGTCATTAGGCCATTAATGCTGCGACTCTGTGCTTGAGACGCTCACCAGCTTTAACTCCCACTTCTGAGCCACTGTCTCCAGAACAGTGTTCCCTCCACCCTGCCCCCTTCCTGCCATGTGTTCTCACACAAGGGGCCTTTATCTGAGATGCTCCACATCCTTGAACATCCATTTCATTCTTCACAGTATTCCTGTCACTTAAGAAACAAAAAGGAAATCCTGTTACTTTAATTGCACTCATAACAGGCAGCAGCATCTCAAACTAAATACACTGCAGCCTATTCAGGTGACAGCATCATCTTTGCCTCTCGTGGGTTTGCATCAGCTTTGAACACTCTGGTTGCTGGGGCCACATGGACAAGCAGATGTGCATGTCTGAATATTCTAGGAAGCATTTACCAAAAGAGTTTCAACTTTCTGCTCAAGTACCAATCAGTTTTGAAGGTTCCATATTCTTTTCCAGCCATGGCACTCTCATCCCTAGTACCAGATTTGCATGTGATCAGATAGTCTTGATGATTGAATTCTCCGACTACTTCCACATTCTGGGCGACCATGGCAGCTAATAGTGGGATGAAGCTGGAGGAGCAGGAGTCACTGGGATGGAGGGGAGGGTGGAGCGGTGGAGTAAGTCTGAAATTCTCGAGAAGTCTTTGTTTGCCGGTTTCATTTTGACTATGAAAGGTATGTCAAGAAATACAAGTAATATTACTTATTAAAAATAAAACCCAGAACTCTCTTTGGTTTTATCATAAGTAACTTAGGCCAGAGAATCTCCAGGTAGGGAGGAATGGCTGAAAAAGCAGTCTCCAGATTTTGTACCCCTGCATTCTACCTCCTCCTTGGGTCTTATCCTTTAAATCTCTGGTTCCCCTTAACTGAGGCAGACTGACGTTTTCAAAAGAGAATGTTACTAAATACAGTATTAAGGGGGCAACAATAAAGATATCATGGCTGACCCAGCGCCAAAGCAGTGAAATACCCGAGTCAGAAGCATCCATAGTTCAGGTCTCAAGAACAAGTACAACTTCACAGTTTCTAGCCTGCTTCCCTTTCTGCCTCCTTTCTTGTGTGTGTCTCACAGGACAATGTCTTCTCATCCTGCCTCACAGTATTCCTGGTAGTCTAACTACTTCCTAGCCAAGGCTGGATGACCACTTCACACGCTTTTTCTGCCTCATGTGGACTTTCTCACATCAGACTCCAGATTCACCCAGACCTGTAGTAGGAGTTGGGCGAGCATCCAGTGTTCCCTTACACTGACATCTGCACCTTTTCTTCTTGGTCAGCATTTATTGAGCATCTACTGTGTGCTTTTGGGGGTACAGAGGTGAAAAAGAAGTGCTGCTAATTTCTCTATCCAACAGCAATTTGTCAGGTGCCTGCCATGTGTTGGGTCCCCTGTGAGGGACTGTTAAGCAAGCCAAGGGGCTATGGATGCTCAAAAAAGAGCTTTGTCACTGAGGCTGGGGAGGACTGGGAAGGCTTTCCCTGAGCTGGTGATAGCTGTGATTTAAGGATGCGCTTGCTATAGCATCCAGGCAAGCGTTACAGGGAGTTCTGCTTCCTGTATGGCTGAATAAGCTCCTACTAGACTGACTTTCCCAGAAACATCAACTAACTATAAACACTTGACAATGTTAAACAAGTTAGTAAATAAATAAATACGTAAATAACCAAGTACCTGAAGGCCATGGAGAATGAAACTAAATAAATAGATTCTGGAGAGGAGTAAGCTCTTGGAAATGGGAATAGCATGAGGAAATGGTTCCATTTTTTCAGCTTTTCACCCAAGTGAAGGATAAAGTTGGTGCCACATAAGGTAGGTAAAACACTGCTCGAAAACTGACAGTCTTTCCAGCCTGAAGAACCAGAGAGCAGAGAGAGGTCTGAGTGACTAATGCCACTGGGATGTAAAGGGAGATTTCTGTAAAGGACAGAGCCAGAGAGCAGATGCTCCAAATTCCGTTTATAAATCCTGCCCAAATCTCTGGCTGACCCTAAAAGATGCAAGAGCAGGGCAGACTGCAAGGAGCCTGGCTAAGGATAAAAGAACCAAACTGAGATATAAACTGCTGCCCAGCAGTCAGAGTCCAACCAAATCTATTGTCTACTCAAATAAACAAAATATAACAGAATCCAGCAGAATCTCCACACCATAGCATTCATAATGTCTAGAATACCATCCAAATGTATCAGCATATGGAGAAATAGGAAAATGTGACCTTTCTCAAGAGAAAAGACTCTGAGATGATCCAGGTGTTAGAAATAGCACTTGAAGTCTTTAAAGTACCTATTACAACTATGCCCAGTGATGCAAAGGAAAGTATACTCATAATGAATGACAATATAGGAAATCTCAGCAGAGAAATAGAATTTATGAAAAGAACCAAATGGAAATTCTAGAACTGAAGAAAACAAAATATCTGAAATAAAAATTCAATATATATGCACCCAATATAGGAGCACCTCAATACATAAGGCAAATGCCAACAACTATGAAAGAGGAAATTGATAGTAACACAATCATAGTGAGGGACTTTAACACCCCACTTACACCAATGGACAGATCATCCAGACAGAAAATTAATAAGGAAACACAAGCTTTAAATGACACAATAAACCAGCTAGATTTAATAGATATCTATAGGACATTACATCCAAAACCAGCAGATTACATGTTCTTCTCAAGTGCACAGGGAGCATTCTCCAGGATAGATCACATTTCGGGTCACAAATCAAGCCTTGGTAAATTTAAGAAAATTGAAATTGTATCAAGCATCTTTTCCGACCACAATACTATGAGATTAGAAATCAATTACAGGAAAAAAACTGTAAAAAACACAAACACATGGAGGCTAAACAATACGCTACTACATAACCAAGAGATCACTGAAGAAATCAAAGAGAAAATAAAAAAATAGAGAGAGACAAATGACAATAAAAACACAATCCAAAACCTATGGGATGCAGCAAAAGCAGTTCTAAGAGGGAATTTTATAGCAATACAGTCCTACCTCAAGAAACAAGAAAAATCCCAAGTAAACAATCTAAGCTTACACCTAAAGAAACTAGAGAAAGAAGAGCAAACAAAACCCAAAGTTAGCAGACAGAGAGAAATCATAAAGATCAGAGCAGAAATAAATGAAATAGAAACAAAGAAAACAATAGCAAAAATCAATAAAACTAAAAACTGCTTCTTTGAGAAGATAAAAAACATCGATAAACCTCTAGCAAGACTCATCAAGAAAAAGAGGGAGAGGACTCAAATCAATAAAATTAGAAATGAAACATAAGTTACAATGGACACCACAGAAACAAAAAGCACCATAAGAGACTATTACAAGCAACTATATGCCAAGAAAATGGACAACCTGGATGAAATGGACAGATTCTTAGGAAGGTATAACCTTCCAAGACTGAATCAGGAAGAAATAGAAAATATGAACAGACCAATCACAAGTAATGAAATTGAAACTGATTAAAAATCTTCCAACAAACAAAAGTCCAGGACCAGATGGCTTTACATGTGAATTTTATCAAACATTTAGAGAAGAGCTAACACCCATCCTTCTCAAGCTCTTCCAAAAAATTGCAGAGGAAGGAACACTCCCAAACTCATTCTATGAGGCCACCATCATCTGATACCAAAACCAGACAAAGATACTACAAAAAAAGAAAACTACAGACCAATATCACTGATGAATTTAGATGCAAAAATCCTCAACAAAATCCTAGCCAACAGAATCCAACAACACATTAAAAGGATCATACACCATGATCAAGTGGGGTTTATCCCTGGAATGCAAGGATTCTTCAAAATATGCAAATCAATCAATGTGATACACCACATTAACAAACTGAAGGATAAAAACCACATGATCATCTCAATAGATGCAGAAAAAGCTTTTGACAAAATTCAACACCCATTTATGATAAAAACTCTCCAGAAGGTGGGCATAGACGGAACCTACCTCATTATAATAAAGGCTATATATGACAAACCCACAGCAAACATCATTCTCAATGGTGAAAAACTGGAAGCATTCCCTCTAAGATCGGGAACAAGACAAGGATGTCCACTCTTGCCACTCCTATTCAACATAGTTTTGGAAGTCCTTGCCACAGTAATCAGAGAAGAAAAAGAAATAAAAGGAATCCAAATTGGAAAAGAAGAATTGAAACTGTCACTGTTCGCAGATGACGTGATACTATACATAGAAACTCCTAAAGATGCCACCAGAAAACTACTTGAGCTAATCAATGAATTTGGTAAAGTTGAAGGGTACAAAATTAATACACAGAAATCTCTTGCATTTCTCTACACTAACAATGAAAAATTAGAAAGAGAAATTAGGGAAACAATCCCATTCACCATTGCAACAAAAAGAATAAAATATCTAGGAATAAACCTAACTAAGGAGGTAAAAGACCTGTACTCAGAAAACCATAAGACACTCATGAAAGAAATCAAAGACGACACAAACAGATGGAGAGATATACCATGTTCTTGGATTGGAAGAATCAACATTATGAAAATGACTATACTACCCAAAGCAATTTACAGATTCAATGCAATCCCTATCAAATTACCAATGGCATTTTTCACAGAACTAGAACAAGAAATTTTACGATTTGTATGGAAATGCAAAAGACCCCGAATAGCCAAAGCAATCCTGAGAAGGAAAGACGGAGTTGGTGCAATCAGGCTTCCTGGCTTCAAACTATGCTACAAGGCTACAGTGACCAAGACAGTATGGTACTGGCAGTAAAACAGAAATATAGATCAATGGAACAGAATAAAAAGCCCAGAGATCAACTATGGTCAACTAATCTATGACAAAAGAGGCAAGGATATACAATGGAGAAAAGGCAGCCTCTTCAATAAGTGGTGCTGGGAAAATTGGACAGCTACATGTAAAAGAAAATTGGACAGCTACATGTAAAAGAATGATATTAGAACACTCCTTAACACCATACACAAAAATAAACTCAAAATAGATTAAAGACCTAAATGTAAGGCCAGACACTATAAAACTCCTAGAGGAAAACATAGGAAGAACACTCTTCGACGTAAATCACAGCAAGATGTTTTTTGACCCACATCCTAGAGTAATGGAAATAAAAAACAAAAATAAATAAGTGGGACCTAATGAAATTTCAAAGCTTCTGCACAGCAAAGGAAACTATAAGCAAGACGAAAAGACAACCCTCTGAATGGGGGAAAATATTTGCAAACGAATCAAAAAAGGATTACTGTCCAAAATATATAAACAGTTCATGCAGCTCAATATCAAGAAAACAAACAACCCAATCAAAAAATGGGCAGAAGACCTAAATAGGCATTTCTCCAAAGAAGACATACAGATGGCCTGGAGGCAAATGAAAAGCTGCTCAACATCACTAGTTATTAGAGAAATGCAAATCAAAACTGCAGTGAAGTATCACCTCACATTGGTTAGAAGAGGTATCATCAGAAAATCTACAAACAGTAAATGCTGGAGTGGGTGTGGAGAAAAGGGAGTGCTCTTGCACTGTTGGTGGGAATGTAAATTGATACAGCCACTATGGGGAACAGTATGGAGGTTCCTTGAAAAACTAAAAATAGAGTTACCATATGACCCAAGAATCCCACTACAGGCATGTACCCAGAGAACACCATCATTCAAAAAGACACATGCACTCCAATGTTCATTGCAGCACAATTTACAATAGCCAGGTCATGGAAGCAACCTAAATGCCCATCAACAGATGAATGGGTAAAGAAGATGTGGTACATGTATACAATGTAATATTACTCAGCTGTAAAAAGGAACGAAATTGGGACATTTATAGAGACAGGGATGGACCTAGAGACTGTCATATAGAGTGAAGTGAGTCAGAAAGAGAAAAACAAATATTGTATATTAACACATATATGCAGAATATAGAAAAATGGTACAAATCAACCGGTTTGCAAGGCAGAAATAGAGACAGAGATTTAGAGAACAAACATATGGACACCAAGTGGGGAAAGCTGGGAGGGTTGGAAGGGATGAATTGGGAGATTGGGATTGCCATATATACATTACTAATAAGAAAAAAAATACCAAATTGTACACTCTAAAGATATGCAGTTTGTTGTATGGTAACTGTATCTCAATAAAATTTCTTTAAAAAAAAAATTCACCAGAAGGGAGGAACCACAGAATGGAGATGACAGAAGGAAGAGTCAGTGAGTTTGAAGATAGATCAACAGAAGTTACACAAACTGAAGAAGAGAAAGGAAAAAGGTGAAAATAAAACAGAACAGTGCTTGAGGGATGTGCAGAACAACATCAAAGGTCTAGCGTAGGTGTAACTGGAGTCACAGAAGGAAAGGAAGACCAGGGAAGGAGACATGCAAAAAAATAATGGCTGAAATTTCCCAATTTTTGGTGAAAAGTTTACATGTGTCAGTTCGAGAAGTGCAGAAAACCCCCAATAGGGTAAATACAGAGAAAAATCATAGATAAACTAAAAACCAAGATCAAAGAGAGAAATCTTAAAGCAGCATGTGAAAAATGACACATTAAAAGTGGAACAATGATTTGAATTAGCATCATCTTGTCAGAGACAATGGAGTCCAGAGGACAGTGGGACAGAAACTTTACCATCCTGAAAGGAAAGCAGAAACAAAAACAAAAACAAAACCCCCTCACATCCAGCAAAAGTCTCCTTTAGGAATGAAGGTGAAATAAGGATGTTTTCAGATTAAAAGCAAGCAAACAAACAAAATCATTGGAAACAGATCTTTAGTATAGATATGCTGAAGGAAGGAAAGGAGTTTGATACCAGATGGAGACTCAAATGATCATGAAGGAATAGAGAACATTGGAAGTGGTAAATATCCGATTCAATATAAAAGGTTATTTTCTATTAATTAAAATGCATTTGAGTGCTTAAAGCAATCGTTTTCACATTGTCTTGTGGGGTTTAGAATAAGTGCAGATGTAAAAAAACGACAATTACAGCTTAAAGGATGGGGCAGGGTACGAATCTACATAATTGCAAGGTTCCTGCACTTCACGTGACGTGGTTCAATATTACTAAATAGACTGCCAGAAGTTAAGGGTGTCTGTTATACTCCCTAGATCAACCACCACAAAAATGATGCCAAGAGGCAGAGCAAACAAGTATTATTCACACAGAGACTGGTGGGTATTTCCCCAAAGCAAGGAATGCTTTGCAGGAGCTGAACTTGGAAAGGTTGAATCTCTCACTCAAGTTCCAGTTACTGGACACCTACCCGGGAGCACCTGTCTTCACGGAGAGAGCCCGGCAACGATTCCATGGAATGGTGTGGCCTCGTGTGGACGTATCAGTCTACAGTCTAAGTGATGTCCTGGGAATGGTGGAAGTGACAGTTTGGTGAATCGGAATATGCCAGGTTACAGTTTGTTATTCTTTGAGGAACTTTCTTAGGGAAATGCCTCCTGGAAAAGACCAAAGGACAAGACTTAAATGGTTAAAGATTTGAAAATCTGTTTTATATATGTTGCAGTTTAGCCTTACATTGTACTGCAAATTGCCTCCAAGGGTTGCGATAAACGTAGTTGATTCACTGCCGTCTTCATCCTAGGAATGAGTGGTGCAAGGGGAGGCTTGAGGGACGGCGATGTTTGTGAAGTGCTCGCACCTCTCTGGGGACTGCGCTCCTGGGCGTTGTATCCACCGTGGTGCTCTGGGCCTGCAGGGGGTGGCACGCCTGCAGCCTCCGGACAGGCTGCCTGAGGCAAGCACAGCCTCCCCGGAGCTTCTCACCCCTCCAGGCTGTGAAACATTTGCCTACAGACATTTTCTTACTACCCATTACATATGTTTTTATGAAAGGACTGAGCAGGAGGAATTTGCAATGAATAATTCATGTATAATTGTTTTCAAAATATAAAGTTATTTTTCAAAGCCGCCAATCTATCGGTTTCAGAGCCCCGCTGATGCTTGGGTGCTGTGCGTGGGCCACAGCGGTCTGTGTAAACGCCTGCACGTCCTGGGCTGGGACAGGCTCCTGCGCAGAGTGGGACGGGCGCGGTGTGTGTGCAGATGGCCTGGAGCTGCCAGAATTTCCAGTCACGCGCTCCTGCCCAGGTGCCCAGGAGGCCCGTGGGGTAGTCTAGGAATCCAGGGCTGCACCCCACCTCCGCTGAGCCCCCAGGCAACACCGCAGCACCTGCATTCCCTTCCCTTTTGCTCTGCTTCCAGTCCTGCACCAAGTACGTCCTGCAGCCTGTTTACATCAACACACACAGAGGCCAAGCGAAGGCCAGGGCCTGACCGATTGGGCGGGCACAGACCCAGCGAACCGCCGTCACATTTAGCTCATTGCTGACATAGGTGGCCAGAGGGGCCAGCTGCTTGGTCCTAGCCCACGTGTCAGCACGGGTGACACCAAAGCAGGAGCTGATGCCTGCACTGCTGCTGTGGGGACCCTGTTGCCGCTAGGTGGATTTATATTCTGCAGCTCTAGTCTGCAGAGGCCGGGGCAGAAGGCTCCACCTGTCAGACCCCGGGAGCCGGCGAGAAACGGTCTCCTGACAGCCTCCAGGACTTAGGGGAAAGTGGGAGGTGGCCTTGTAGCCACTCCTTGGCGGCCTCCCGCCCTCTGGTGTCCCCAGGACATCTCAAGGTGTTCTGTGGAGGCCCAGATTAGCCTTTGCCTGTGTGTCCTGTTTGGATACATGTGAGGGTGCCAGCACTCCATGGAAGAGCCCTTCCCCCACTTCCTACTGCCATTTCCTGTCCGTTCCCACCTGCGCTGTCCTTTGTCCAGGCCCCAGTGACCTTATTCCAACAGTGGAGTTCATCATAGTGGTTAAGAAGAACTAGGTTTGAACACCAGGTCTGTCTCTTTCTAATCATGTGACTGGGGCAACTCTCATAGCCTCAGTTTCCACATCTTTAAAATGGAGTTAGTAAGTGCTTTTCTCACGGCTTATGATAAGGATTAAATGGGACGTTTGTACCTGTAAAGATCTCAGCACAGTGCCTGGTATGTAATAGGCAGAAACACTGCTACATGATGGTGATGGTGGTGATGGTGGAGATGGTGATGGTGGTGATGGTGTTGATGGTGGTGATGGGTACTGTCTCATCCCATCCTCCTGCTCCCTTCCCCCCATTCAGCTTCCTCCACAGAATGCAGTCAGTGTGGGGCTGACCCCGCTCTTCCTCTGCTCTCTAACTCACTCTGGCTTCCTGTGCCTTCACAACCCCTGAACAACCCCGTGTTAACGGCTGGCCTGTGTATTCCCCAACCCCCCAAAACTCAGGCAGAGCCTTTCTTCTAACCTGTCTCCAGAGACTCCCACACAGCCTTCCTGCATCTGTCCTGGGAGAGTCTAGTTGTCCTGGGTGTCTTTGGTTCTTAGAAGCACGGACACGTTTTGAACTATGATTTGTCGACTTAAAAAAAATGCACAATGTGAGAGTTGCGAGTTGAGTTTATTTGGGGCAAAATTAGAACTGCAGCCCAGGAGACAGCATCCCAGATAGCTCTGAGAAGAGGCAGGGGGGAAGATTAGTATATATGTATTCTTGGTAGAGGAGGAGCAAATACAATCAAATACATTTTTTTTGCAGGGGGTTTCTGCTCGTCACGAGGCGCAGATGTCACCACGTAGGGATTTAGTGCTCTTCTAGATATGAGGAGATGCAAAGGTTGGGCTCATAAAATCAGCTCCTGAAAACATCTAACCATCTGAAGACCTGTTCCGCCCATTTTCCAAAGCCCAGAGTGCCTCCTTCCTGGCCTCCGCCCTGAATTCCCTTCAGGGGATGTGGAAGGGCAGCAGCTGCAGCAGCACGGTGTGATTTAATCCTTGTAGTTGAGGTTGATGGCAAGTGTCCACGGCAAACTCCAATTTATACTTGACGAATTCAATGTCCTTTTCAGGGAGGAAAGCCATGCGTTCTCATTTAAATTGTGAATACTTTGAGAGCAGCAGGGGTGCTGTCTTCTGTCCCACATCTGTTTCCCCCAGCATCCCTTCTGGGGGGGGCGGTTCACCTCCAGGCAGGTAGCTCTGTCCAGGTTGTTGACTAACTGGCCACTGGCACAGAGATGCCAGTGTCATCTGCCCCTCAAACAGCCCAGCTGATCAGTCTCTCCTGGGTAGAGTCATCTAAACGATTCTTCCCTTCACAATGCAGGGAAGTCTGTTTTCTCAGTTGCTCCCCACCCCCACCCGCCACACACACACAAAATAGAAACTGTCGGTAAACGGTAGGTTATGTGCGGTGGAGTGAAGGGATCACGGATGACTCTCAGTGAGTGGACCACACAAGAGCAAAAAGGGGTGTCCATGGACCCCATGCAAAAAAACCAGTAAATTACACTTTAAACTGTGGACCATAATGAAACTTCAATCAAAATTGGAGTTTTCCCTCCTCAAACCTCCTTGCTTGATTTTGTTCCTGTTTCCTAGGCTGTATGTGAATATAAATCTAACTTATGAACCCTGAAGGCTGCTGCAGTCTCAGCAGATGTGAATTTGGAAACCTGGGTGGCACGGCCAGTGCATGGGCTTGCAGAGATGCCTGCAGCCCCACGTGCTGTGCTGACCAAAGCCGGGCCGGGCACCCACCTGCTCCTTTGTTCACTCACTCGCCCAACAAACAAGCCTTGAACTGGGCTGCAGCCCAGGACACACGGCCCCACCCGCGGGCAGCCTGTGGGTGGGGGCAGACAAGTAACAATCACGGGCTGGGGTGTGGGGGCCGTGGTGGTGAGCCCGCCGCAGGACTGGAGGGGCTCGGCCGGCAGAGACCCCGGGACCACCTAACGGCCTCCCCCTCGCTTGTCTTCCTTGTCAGGTCCTGGAAGATAATGGAATGCCCATGGGTGACCATCAGTTCGCTCTGCTGACTGCAAAATTAGGATATAAGAAAGAAGGCATGAGTTATCTTGATTTTGCAACAGGATTTGAAGGTAGCTAACGGCCAAGTGCAAACCTGGCTCCTGTGGCCCCGCCGGTCTTTCGTGAGGCTGCTGGGGTTGAAGGAGTGTGAGCTGAGATTTGAAACAGTGTGCATCCTAAGACTGAAGCAGACATTTTTGTTTAATTTTATCTTTGTGTTTAGGCCTTTTTTCCCACTCAGCCACACCGTGAGTGCAGAATTTTGTCTGACAGAGCCTTCTACAAATAGTAAGAGCACAAATGGTTTCTAAAATTTACTCCCAAGCCTATGCTCCTCCAATCACACCTCATGTCCTTTAAGGTTTTCCTCCTGAAAATAGATGCTGGTTCTCTGTAATTAGTGACACCCATGCACCAAGAAGGCACATGTTCTTCCTCCCTTTTTGCAGATAAGGGGACAGAGCTGCTAGAAGATTCAGTGACTTGCCCAAGATCACCTGGCCACTGTCTCCCTGCCACCCCCAGCACATGCACAGAGACACGCGGTTGTCAGGAAAAGTCACCATGTGTAGTGCAGTCCTGGCCAGAGGCGGGTCCTCCCAACTGCCACCTGCTCTTTGCTCTCCCAGCCGCACACCGGGCAGACAGGTGACCAGCACCCAGCCTCCCGCTGCTTGGCTCTGTTATCTCTCCCCTCCATTGTCTCCACTTTACTGAAGTTTAGGTGGACACATAAGCCCTCTGGAAAAGCTGCAGAAATTGCACACATATCTCTATGATTCCATGGGTATGTAAATGCACTGCAGGCTGGACAGGGCAAAACCCGGAACACTGTTTGCATTCTGCGGTCTTCCCCGGGCTTGGCCTGGGAGATGACTGGACGATGTGGTGGGTCTCGTGAGAGAAGCTGGCGGCTGGGACTCCTCACCCATCCCCACGCCCCCACCGGATTCCATTTGCCGATCCTAAGGGAGAGAGGCCCCGCATCCCCCAGAAAGACCACATGAGAAGCCATGGAATTTTAGGATTTTGCCACTTTCTTGGGCTACGTGTTTTGACCTTTTTGAAGGACAATAAAAAGAAGTGAAAGAAACCCCCATTTATTTTAGTGGGTGCTTCTGGTGCCCGGGTACACCCATCGTTGAGGGGAGGAAATCGGGACCCAGGGTGAGCGGTCACGTGCCTGAGGTCCCAGGACAGTGAGCCTGTCACAGAGCGGATACCTCACCCGGTACTTCCCTGCCCTCCCTCCCCCCCCCACCCCCCCGTGCCCCCGTCCCCCATCAGTCCCCCCAACACATGGCCAGATGCTCAGGTGCTGAGGGTGGGGGAGATGGCGGCACCAGGCCATTGGAGGGGTTGGGGGTGGGCACAGTAGAGGGGGATCGAGCAGCAGGGGGAGGTGTTATCTGCCAGGTGCTGAGAACTCGGGGGACGCCACTCCAGGCCCAGGTGGAGGTGAGGCAGGGGACAGGTTGAGGGCTGGACTAAAGGATGCCCACAAGCTCCGAATGCCCCGCCCACTGCCCATCCTGCAGACCACATGGGGGCGGGCAGGTGTGGCATGTGCAGGGATTCATGTCCAAAACCAAGTCCCAGGTTGTAGCCTGGCTTTTAGACAAGGCCGCACTCAAATTACCACAACCTGATGGAAATGGGTTGGTTTTTAAATGGGTGTTACACTTTGTCCTTCCATTTTTAGGGGAGAGAGAGGGCCTAATGCAGGAATTAACCAGCTGGTCTCTGGCATCCTACGGGCTGGGTTAGCTATGCTGTCCATGAGCTCTGTGACCTTGGGGAAGTCGAGCCTCCATCTCACACATCTGTAGAATGGGCATGGTAACAGGTTTCCTTGCGTGTAAACCAGGCTCGAGAAGAGACTCTACCTCTAAAGGTTATTGAAAGGACCAGGACGTGTCCGGAGGCCTTTAGCACAACATGTAGCATAGACGTAGCCAGGACCTGTCTGGTGACTGAATTACATGTTCCTGTGTTGAGGACCTGATTCTAGGAGACAGAGCAGGCAGGAATCCTCATTCTCTGCCTATGGGAATGAAGAGATGGACAGGATGTGGTCCCTGCCCTGGAGGATGGACGGAGCAGCCCGACGAGGAAACGTGCTGGGCGAGAGTGTGGCCCCGATGGTCTGGAGAACAAGTTCTTGCAGTGACAGGGACGTTTCTAAGATCATAACTGAGTTCATGCTAGGTTCAGCCTGTGGGGTCTTAGTCCCGCCCAGTGTCCTAACAGGACAGGGGACAGAAGTCAAGCATCTGGAGAGAAAGAAAGAGCCGTGCTCGCCACTAACAGAAGTCTCCTGGTTAATGTCATTGTTTCAGATCCTAAGATGAATGGGCCAGAAGTGACTCCACCTCAGACTCCAGCTCTTTCCAAAGGGAACTTGGACAGCTACTTTCTAACTGCTGAAGAGTGCCTGAGACACTTCCCCCGGAGACTGAAGGAATCCTTCCGGGTAAATCATGACTCTCTGTTGCTTGGCTTCTCGGGATACCCATCCCACCCTCTCCCACCTGCAGCCATTCAGCCACAGCAGGTGTGAGCCCTGCAGCCCCAGCATGTCCTGCTCCTCGGGACACAGAGAGCTCCCTCCCTCCCACCCTCCCTCCATAGACTCGGGCTTGCCCTTTCTTCCCTTCCTGGGAGGGGGCTTGAGTCTGCGATCTTCTCCCCTCCCCTCCCTGAGGCCCTGCGCTGCTGACACTTTGCTGGGCCTGCCTTCTGCCCCTCAGAGGCCTTGGAGAAGTAAGAGGAGGGGCGGGAATGGGCGTGACAGTGAATTGGGGGTCCTTTCAGCCATGCCACCCACTGCATGCCTGCACTCACCAAACGAGCATTATGCACTTACATGTCATAAGCTGGACTCTGCTAAACGCTGGGGCTGAAAGACAGGAGCCCTGCTCGGGCGGTCTGTCCAGCCCGAGACACAGATGGTCAACAGACGATTCAGACACACATGACTGGCTGTCGTAGAGGGACCGGTGCTGTGCTATGGGGGCACAGAGGAGAAAAGCCATTAAGGAGGGCTTCCTGGAGGAGGTGACCCCTGAACCGAATATTAAACCCTCAGCATGTGCTGGCCAGAAAGAGAAGGGAGTGAAAAATAGAAGAGTGGGCTTGCTCAAGGCGGGTGGCAGACAGGTCATGGGATTTAGGAAAATACTCGCAACTCTGCGTGACCGAGGCATGGGTTGCATGCAGAAGCTGTAACGGGTAAGACAGGAGAAATAGCAGCCATTCAAGCACAGAGGCCGGGGCAGAATGACCACAGATGTTTTTGTGTTGAGAGGTAAAATAGGGTCATTAAAGTGGGAAGGAAGATCAAGTTGATAAGCCAACCACATAAGCTCTAAAACAGGGCAGAGGGCACGAGGGAGTTAGAGTGTGTCCACTCCAGGGCGTGGAGCCCCCAGGGCACGCAGGAGCAAGCACTGAAGCAGGTGAAACTCCAGTGAGTCCAGGGGAGGAGAGGTGGGAGCGCCCTGTGGGTCAAGCCAGCCCCCGGGGCAGGGCAGCCAGAGTTTGCTGTGCTTGAAACATCCTCCCCGCGGAGATTATCAGATGGAGAGTCCTCCTGGTTATTACTGAGCTCCCATTTATACTTCTGATAACTGTCTAGCTCAGATTTGCAGGAGGGTTCTAACTTTGACTGATGGTCCCGCCATCACACCGTGCATCCTAATTCTTGGTTTGGAAAAATACGGTCACCATAAGCAGACAGGGAGAAGGGTTAGTCCTCATTATTTTGTGCGATGTGGTGCCCAGCCGAGAGGAGCATGGAGAGCAGGGGTCACTTAGCAGGTGGAGAGGCTGGTTCTGTGAAGCAGGAGAACCTGGCGGGAGGGAGAGAGGGCGGAAGGGGACGCAGAGGCACCAGGGGCAGGCAGTCCCTCTGTGCTGGTTAGCAGGGCCAGGTGGCCATCGCCCGCTGCTGCCTTTGTCCTGCTGCCTCACCCGTGGCAACCCAGACCCCTTGTTCTGGCCCCCTCCCCGCCTGTCTCCTCCCACTCACCTTTCCCAGTGGGGACACGGGGAAGCCAAGCTCGCGGCTGGCCCCACCGTCTTCCTACGTTTATTATCAGTGTGGCTTGGTTACAGCACATATATGTCCCGTTTCCTAAGATGGTGTTTATTTTAAATAATTAACTAAAAATGTTCACCAACACCCATCCCATCCTGCAAAGAACTTATAACCTAGTGAGTGAGACAAGTGAACCCCTGATCTCTGGGTTTGCGTGGTACAGACTCGGGTGCCAGTTACATCTGCGTTCCCTGCAGGCTGCTCGGTGCCCTCACACATGTCTGTAAATGGACAAAGCATGTGTCTTGGCTGTTGAGTGGGAAGGTACAGTCACTTTTTTTCTTTCTCAAGTTCCTCGTTGTGAGAAATTCTTGAATATCTCTCTCCATCAATAATGAAACAACTATTTTGCATTAGTTGAAAATGCTATTAATCCTGCCACCACTGCTGTTGGCCCAGTGATCCTGTAGCCAGATGAGGCCATCTCCGCACAGTTAGGGGTACGTCAGCCTCACCCTCAGAGCCCAGGCCGAAGAGCACGGACAGTTGAAGGAAAGAATTTGTTGTGACCAAATGAGGGACATCTCTCCTCCCTGACTATGGTGGCGAAAGCAGACACAGAGACCTCCTTGGTGGCCTGGGGACATGACCTGGGGACAGGTTCCTGTGGCCCTTGTGGGTTCACCTTCGACCTCACCCTCTAGACAGTGTCCATGCAGGTTCAGGCACGTGTCTGTGGATTCACGTCTGTTTTAAAAAGCAAGCAGGATCAAAACCCCACACAAAGAGAATTTTCTATACATACACTTCTGCCACTGCATTTTTCATTTCACATTCTGTCTTGAACACCTGACCCAACACACAAGTCTTAGGATGAGCCCGGGTCCTGCCTGGCTGGGCTGCAACCCCTCTCCGACCCCTCTCGACCCCTGCTCCTCCTGCCACCACACTCTGGCCAGTGCCCTTCCTCCCCTGCCCGGCCTTGCGTTCTGCCCCTTTGCCTAGATTGTCACTCTGTGACCAGCTAATTCCTACCAAAGCGCCAGTCTTCCTTAAGGCCCTGGTCCTTGCTCTCACCCTTCAGACCTGCTGGGAGGTCTGCTGCTGTCCATCCCCCACCCCGGCACACAGTGTGCGGGGACTTGTAATTCCATGAGACGTCAAGGCGCAGTAACACAACCAGCTACCCCCGGGGCCTGCCATGCAAATAGGTGTTTGTTGAATGAATAAAAGACTTCACTTTACATGCCAGGCAGTGAACTAGACAGTTTACATACATGGCCTCCGTTGTTTCAGTCCCCACAACTACCCTATCAAGTAGGCATTCGTGTTCCCATTTTACAGATGAAGAATCGGAGGGTCAGAGATGGAAGAAACTTCCCCAAAGCCACGTGTCAAGTAAATGTCATAGCCAGGAACTGAAATACTATCTGTTTCACTGCAACATGTATTGGCTCCAGTAAAATTAGGAGTCTTCATGCTGGGAAGTCAAAGACTGAAATTCAGGGAACAAGCAAATTTTTTAAATTTGTGAAGATTATAAACAAGGGTTCCTATGGCATCTAGGTTGTCCCCGTAGTCCAACAATTAGGGCTGCATCAGCGCACTCCTCCCCCGCCCCCTTGCTGCATTTGTCACTCTGATTTGCTGTAATCTGCTCACACATCTTTCTTCTCTACTGGGCTGAGAGCCTTGCTGTCAGGGGCCAGGTATCAGCATATCCTTGTACCTGGCGGGATGCTCAGCGCATCAGAGGTGCCCAGGAACATATGCTGCATCCTTCATACCCAGCCTCACTCCACGATGTTTCTTAAGTACCACTCTCAGGGCTGGAGCTGTCACAAGGAACAGATCAGAGCCCAGGTATCACGTCTACTTTAGAGGCGGAGCAGGCAGTGAGCACACAAATCTCCAGTGTCAGGTGGGGAAATGTGCCGTGAAGAAAAATAAAGCAGGATGAGAGGCCAGAGGCCCATCAGGGCGGTGCCCCGGTGCAGCGGGGACAGGAAATGCCTCCCTGGAGCGGTGGCATTTGGGCAGAGACCTAAGGCCTGGCGGGTCTGGTGGAGAATCCCTGGGATGCCCAAGGCAGGCTTGGCAGGTCCAACAACAGCAAGTAGCTTTCAGCTTTTGGCTCAGAGGAGGCCACGGCAGTTTCCTTAGGTCGTCCCGAGTCTGGGTTCATCCTCCACCATGCCGCCTAAGTTCTACCCCAAGGAGAGCAAAATCGTGTACCTGAGGTGCACCAGTGGGAAAGTCGGTACCGTGTCTGCCCTGGCTCCCAAGATCAGCCCCCTGGGTCTGTTTCCAAAAAAAGGTGGGTGATGACATGGCCGAGGCAACTGGGGATTGTAAGGGTCTGAGGATGACAGTGAAACTGACCATTCAGTCCACAGAGGCCCAGACTGAGGTGGTACCTTCTGTCTCTGCCCTGATCATCAAAGCCCTCAAGGAACCACCAAAACAGAAAGAAGCAGAAAAACATTAAGCACAGTGGAAACATAACTTTTGATGAGATTGTCAACATTGCCCGACAGATGCAGCATCAATCTTTAGCTAGAGAACTCTCTGGAACCATTAAAGGGATCCTGAGGACTGCCCAGTCTGTGGGCTGCAATGTTGACGGCTGCCACCCTCATGACATCATAGATGACATCAACAGCGGTGCAGTGGAATGCCAGCTAGTTAAGAACTGCAAAGAAAAATAATTTAATAAAGCGTTATTTGACACCCCCACTCCCCCTGCCAAAAAAACCCCAAGGGATAGCAGGGAGGAGATGAGGGCAGAGGGGTAGGGGGCTGGGGCCATGGTCAGGATCGAGGATTGGACTCTAAGTGCACTGGCTTGAGCTGTGAAGGGATCACGGGCTGCTGTAAGAATAGGGGGCGGGGCCAGGGTGGGAGCTGGGAGCCCATGGAGAGCTTCCCGCGGGAGCCCAGAGGCCTTGGATCAGGTGGAGGCAGTGGAACTGGGAGAAGTGAAGCTCTGAACCCATGGCTGTGTGGGCAGATTGGACGCAGGGTGTGAGGCAAAGGGAGGACCCGGGATGTACCCGAGGTTTGTGGTCTGAGCAACTGAAGGAAGGCGCTGCCACTTCTGGAGCTGGGAACGACCCGGAGGACGCGTGGGAAGGACCCGGAGGATGAGCGGGAAAGACCTAGAGGACGAGCTGGGAAGGACCCGGAGGACGAACTGGGAAGGACCCGGAGGACGAGCTGGGAAGGACCCAGAAGACGAGCGGGAAGGAGCAGCCAAGGGCCAGGAGTTTGAGTTTGCCCTTGCTTGTTTTGACATCCAAGGGGAGATGCCTCAAAGCCTTTGGAGATGTGAGTTTGGAGGGTGTGGGAAGGCTTGGAGCTTCGACGTGGAGGAAATCAGCAGCAAAGAGATGGGCCTGCAGCCCCCGTAGGCAGTGCTCCTGGAGAAGCGCCTCTGGACCGCGGCATCTCTGAGGGGCCGGGGCAGCCCTTGAAGTCGGTTCCCATGGTGTTTAGTGCAGTGACTGCTTGTGTTAGTGCTGAGTCATTTTTGGTGAGTGAATAAGTGAGTGAATACAGAGAGATCTTTCCACAAAATCTCAAAAGGTCTTAACTGGACACTCGAGTGGTAGCTGGTCTTGCTTTACGTGACCTCTGTGGAGGGTCCTGTGACGTGGAGGTATAGGCAGGGCCTCCAGAGTAGCCAGAGGGATCCCTGGGCAGGGCCACAGCACGTGCTGATGGCACCGTAGCAGCAGCAGCTCTCTGAGCCTGAGACACAGGGAGCACGTGGGGAAGCAAGGATGTTGGCCCAGGTGGACCTGATCAGGTCCCTCTGCCAGGCCCTTGCTGTCTGACCTCAGGAATGGTAACAGACAACATTTTAGAGCCCTTAGGAAACCTGTCCATCACCTCCTAAGTGCTTTGCCTCCTTAGCACGTCCAAGCCTCACAACCACCGTGGAGGCAGGGACCTCTTACTCCTCCTGTCACACATGAGAAGCCTGGCAGGGGTAAGTGTCTTGCCCTCAGTCTCTCTGCTAGTACCCGGCAGAGCTGGGCTTTGAAACTAAGCAACTTGCCCCCAGGGTGTGCTCTGAGCAGCGCAGCCTGGCCTCCGCGACAAGTTCCCTGCAGGGCTCTGTTTCCCCATCTGCAAAATGGGAATCACTGTGCAGCATGACCTGCAGACAGAGGCAGATCTCAGGTGGGGCGGGGCCTTCAGCACAGGCAGCAGAGCAGGGCTCGGCCTCTGGGCAGCAGCTCAGGGTGAGTTCAGCACAGTGCTGGTTTCCTTGTGGACAGAAGTTGTCAAACATTATGCAAGTTGTATAAAAATATCGAGGGCAAGATTTTTGTATGTCCTGGAAAGCTCCAGCGTGCTCCTTCTTACTTTTGGTACTGAAAGTACCCGTCCAGAAGCGGAGGGAGCAGACGGGAAAGAAGAGCCTTTTTTGTCCTTTTCCCTGAACTCTTTGCATTAAAAGAGGGCACCTGAGGACATAGTCCATCATTTCCTGGGGAAAGCAAATCATGGCAAGGGTATTCCTGCAGCAGTAAAATCTCCAAAAAGCCACAGTCGAAACACGGCCCCTCCCTCATGTTGGGGATGAGTCCACAGTGCGGAGGTGGGCGGGGGGGGGGGGTCGTCGGGCTTGGGGAGACGGGCTTTGACGCTGCGTTTTGGCTCTAGGACCCCTACGCGGCCTTCTTTAAGATGGACACGGACAGGGACGGCATCCTAACCATGCGCGACCTCCACCGGCTGCTGCAGCACCTGCTCTTCAACCTGAAGGACGAGGAGTTTGAGCGCTTCCTGGGCTTTCTTGGCTTGAGGCTCAGTGTCACGTTAAATTTCCGTGAGTTTCGCAATTTGTGCGAGAAGAGACCGTTCAGAATAGACGATGACGTGCCTCAGAGACTCGTTAGGTAAGAGCGCAGCCGGGCACGTCCACGCTGGTCCACACGCGGGCGCGAAGGATGGAGTTGCCTCCCAGGAGCTGTTTATTTTGTCTCTTCCTTAGTTCAAGGAAAATCACATTCAGAGTTACACATTCAGTGTAGAAAGACTAGAAAGTGCAGCTACAGGTTAGACGCTACACCTGATCTCAGCACCCGTGAGCGTCATCTTCGTGTTTCACTGTGTATCATCCCCATCTTGTTTCTTTGCACTTAAATATATATGTGTACTTCTGTGTGTTTCTTTTTATGAACCTGGGGTCAGGCATATATGCGTGTTGCTCAGCCTTACAAGACCTTTGGGCACAGTGCGTGCGGAGGAGGGTGAGAGGTGCTTGTCAGGAGAGCACGTGGACTTCCTCCCGGCCTGACGTTAACCTGGGCAGTAGGTGTGACTTGGGGAAGCACAGAACGCCTAATGGAAACTGATGGAAACAGTGTCATTTCAGTCTTTTTTCTGTGTGTATGAATAGACACATATACTTGTATATTTTTCTTTTTATAAACTTGGGGTCAGCCGTACCAGCTGCTTCGGGAGATGCGAGGATCCCTTCCAGCCCTTTCCCAGGCAGTGCACTCCCCGAGACCCCCAGCCACCCCATGCCGGCCTCACTCCCGGCAGGAGAATCTCTGTGTCCAGCTGAGCTGTGACTCCATTTGTCTCCTTGACTTCTCTCAGGGAGAGCATCTGCTCCTCGGAGCAGGAACGGGACCTCACCAGGGACCTGTCACGGTCTGCTCCACGTTGAGATCTGTGGACAGGCACGAATGAAGTAGCCATCCAGCTGTTCCTTTACCAATTATCATAAGTACACTGTTAATATTTTTTGAAACATTACCATCAACTATAATAGCACAGGTTGCGCTACAGTGATATGCGCAGTAGTGACATTCACTGGGTCCTTTGCCTTTGAGGTGCTCCCAGCTGCTAGGCGCTGTAGGCAGGCGCCCCTTCCCCCAGGCCAGCGCAGCCCCTGGAAGGGGGGTGGGGGGGGCAGAAGCCCCTGTCACTGGGCCAGACTGTGTGGCACTTGGCTAGGCTGCAGAGGCCCTCTGATCTTGCACTTTAATTTTTCCCTCTGAATTTGCTGGTTTTATTTTGTCTACTTAAAAATCTAGCAAGAAAGAAAATGACTGTAGTCTCTTTCTCAGTGAAATACAATCATGTAACACGTGAGCTGGACACCTGCTTCCAGTCGCTCCAGTTCTGAGGAGCTTCCGTATGAGACTTGATTGCTTAACATTAAAACAAAGCAAAAAAATATCCTTCAGAAAGAATTTTCTGGAGAATATATGCAGAATGGATATGGAAAATTTCCACCACGAAGCGCAATGTTCCGTCTGAATGATTCAGCCTTCTTAGCGGTGTTATCTGTTCATTCATCACACGTTTGCTGAGGGTCTGCCGTGTACTTGACATCGCCCAGGACTCAGTGATGCGAAGGTGGATGAGATGGACACTCCCTTTGAGGGGCTCGGGGCTGAACTGCGACAAGTACAAAAATAAACACAAGGATGTCTGAAGTGCCACGGGGAGGGGAGAGGCTGAGCCTGCTTGAGGTGCACAGGAAAAGTAGGACATTTCAGTTGGATTTTGAGGTGTGAGTAGGAGTTTGTCTGGTGCAGATTACCAGACTGTGGTCCAAGGCCAAGGAACAGCATTTGCAAAACCATAGAGGTGGGAGTGTGGAGCACGTGGAGGGAATGGGGAGAGGAGGCGTGTGCAGTGAGGTGTACACCGCAGGAGGGGAGGCCTGGGGATGCTCGAGTGCCAGCCTTGGTCTGCAGGCAGGAGCAGATTTTGTGCTGTGCGGCGTGGGGGTCACGTTGTGCCCCAGAGCAGAGGATGGATGAGGGGAAGAGTCTGGATCCAGGGAGACCCAGCTTGGGCTCCAAGGGTCTGGTGGAGAGTGAGCTCTGAGACCCCAGCCAAGGCACCACGTTGGAAAGCCAAGCCTTCCCAGGGCCTGAGCCGTGCCTGTGCTTCATGAAGATGTGTCTTTTCATACCCCACAGCCCTTCAAGGAGGCATCACTACCTGACTTTGCAGATGAAGGAATTGAGGCCTAGAAAAAAGTTAATGACTGGTCCAGATGGACCCAGGGGATGGGTGGTGGACAGAGATTGGAACTCAGGATGCCTGTGGGGAGGGGCAGCTTCCTCTGGCTGGAGAGCTGGGCCTCTTTCACCCTCCCCAGCCTTGCTCTCCATCAGCCAAACCTGGACGCCCTCCCTTGTTGGAAGCCATCTTGCCCTCTCAGTTGGGCCCCTCTGCCTTCTGGGCCTTCACTTTCCACCTGCATCATCAAAATGCAATACTTTTGAAAACTTTGAAGATTCATAACTTTGTTGAAGAGAAGAGGACCATCTCGTTTGCTTCATAACTGCACATCTTCATTTTTAGTTGTGTAAATATCAGTTAGAGTGATTGGTCCAATGACCTGTTTCATTTACATCATCTATTTCCTCCCAATCTATTCCTTTGTTTAAAACACACAGCCTTTGTCTGTTTATCTACTGACAATCCACTGTGAGTACATTTTGGTGCACGTACATCATCACAGAAGAAAGAATACAGTCAAGTGTCCTTTTAACAAAATTAGATGGTCAGCTTCTTGTCACAAAATATTGTATGATCCAGTCCTTCCTGATGAGTGACTAACGGAATGAAAATAACAGATTTCCCTGTTGTTCTTAGACATGATCACTCAGTCATCAAGAGATTTGGCTTATGTGATCGAGTTCACTATCAACTTCTGGTTCATCTACTAATTGCAAAACATCTTCTGATCTCAGTTTTCTTTGCTTTGCCACTTGGGCATGAAATAAGAATGCTCAATTTTCACTACATTCAATGAAAGCCAATGTAAGATGACGAGGATGGTGTCACTTTCTTCTTTCATACCTTCTTGAAAGATGCTGTTACACTTAGGGCAGTGCAATCAGAAAACTGAGGGGTGATGCAATAGTAGTGATTCATTTCAATATTGTATCATCCTGCTAGGAGATCCCATCATTTTTTGTTTTCTTATTGTTTAGTCTCCTTTTTTTTTTAAACATAACTGGAAATAATTAATGAGCAATGATTGAATATTTCTTAGAATACTGAAGTAGATCTAGTGTAATTAAATCAAGATTACTAAGACCCCATGATCTATCATATTCTAAGAGGGTTCAATGGACCTACATGGTAATTGCAAGATAGAAGGAGTTTTATTTCATAAAGAAAATAAATACATTTTTTGTTGTTTTTGGAAGACCTGTAAGGAAGAATAAAAGTCATGAATGCCACTCTTCTATATCCTGGATTATATAGAATTGCTGGTGAATTGAAATCACCAGGTCCTGCAGCTTCCTTTGTCAGAAGAATTTTAACTATAAATCTAATTACTTTAATAGTTATAGGATAATCCAAGGTTTCTATTCCTTCTTGATTTTTCATAATTTGTGTCTTTTAAGATATTGGTCCGTTTTGTCTAAGTTGTTAAATTCATGGAAATAAAGTTGTTTGTAGTATTCCCTTACTATTCTTTTAATATCCGTGGGGTCTTTAGTGATATCACTTTTTTCATTTCTGATATTGGTAGTTGATATCTTCTTTCCTTTTTTCTTGATTCATTTAGCTGAAGGTTTATCAATTTTATTGATATTTTCAAAGAACCAGCTTTATGTTTCATTTATTTTTCTCTATTGTTTTTCTGTTTCAATTTCATTGATTTCTGTTCTTTATTATTTTCTCCTTTCTTCTTGCTTTAAGTATACAGTTGATCCTTGAACAACACAGGGGTTAGGGCCTCCGAACCCCTGCACAGTCAAAAATCTGGGTATAACTTTTGACTCCCCCAAAACTTAACTACTAATAGCTTACTGTTGACTGGAAGCCTTACCAATAACATGAAATCAATTAACACATAGTTTATATGTTATATGTATTATATACTGTAATCTGATAATAAAGCAAGCTAGAGGAAAGAAAATGTTATTAAGAAAAACATAAGGAAGAGAAAATACATTTACAGTACTGTATTTATCAATACTGTAAGTTTACGTTGTCTTTTGCAAGGTGAATCATCTGTCTGTCAGTATCCATGTCAGTATTGTCTCATACAATACAAAACACTGTAGGAGTCATATGTTTTGGTGTGTAACTCTAGACATCAAAAATGGAAAGATAATGTGAAAAAGAAATTCATATTTTTTTAGCAGTATAACAACTCATGCATTGATACCGAAGAAGCAGCCATGTGATTGCTTTATGGGAGCCCAGTGTCATCCACACGATTGCTTCCCCGTAGCCCAGCCCATGCACTAATGAATGAATCGTTATAAAATTTTTATGGCACATGATATTACAGTCATATTCACAATACAGTATTGGAATCATTGTTATTCTTAAAAATCCCCACCCACCTGTGATGATCGGCTGATACACAATTTCTCCAATGAGAGAGAGAGAGGGATATACTATACAGTAATGTAATTCTTTGAAAGCAAAGTTATGAAACAGGAAGAAAACTAAGACATTAATTTTATATTAAATGTCACTCATCTTTTGCCTATGTAAGGATAGACTAGTATCTACATATATTGGGTTGGCCAAAAAATTTCCTTCAGTTTTACATAAAACTAAAAGACACATTTTTCATTTTCACCAAGAACTTTATTGAACAACGTATTCATAGTTTTGTTCGACTACCTTCTGCCATTTTTCAGACAACTTCATAATTCCACCTTCCTAAAACTTTTTATCTTTTCAAGCAAAGAACTGTTCCAGGTGCCTTTCATAGTGTTCCAGGCAGTTGAAATTTTTTCCATTGAGAGAATTTTGTAAAGACCTAAATAAATGGAAATCTGAAGGTGCAATGTCTGATGAATATGGTAGATGAATCAGAACTTCCCAGCCAAGCTGTAACAGTTTTTGCCTGATCATCAAAGAAACATGTGGTCTTGCGTTATCCTGATGGAAGATTATGTGTTTTCTGTTGACTAATTCTGAACGCTTTTCATCAAGTGCTGCTTTCATTCGGTCTAATTTGATGCAGTACTTGTTGGAATTAATTGGTTGGTTTTCCAGAAGGAGTTCATAATAGAGGACTCCCTTCCAATCCCACCATATACACATCACCTTCTTTGGATGAGGACGGGCCTTTGGTGTGGTTGGTGGTGGTTCATTTCACTTGCCCCACGATCTCTTCCGTTACACATGATTGTACAGTATCCACTTTTCATCCCCTATCACAATTTGCTTTAAAATGGAACGTTTCACTACGTTTAAGGAGAGATTCGCATGCAGAAATACGGTCAAGAAAGTTTTTTTCACTTACCTTATGGAACCCAAACATCAACGTGATTAACATAATCAAGCTGGTGCAAATGATTTTCAATGTTTGATTTGGGTATTTTGAGTATGTTGGTTACCTCTTGTGTGGTATAACACTGATTGTTTTCAATTAATGTCTCGATTTGACCTCTATCAACTTCAACTGGTCTACCTGACCGTGGAGCATTGTCCAGAGAGAAATCTCCAGCACGAAACTTCAAAAACCACGTTTGATGAGTCACAGCACCTTCTCTATACACTGCACAAATCTTTTTTGTGTGTGTTTCAGTTGTGTTTTTACCTTTCTTGAAATAATAAAGTATAATATGCTCAAAATTTTGCTTTTTTCTTTCCATCTTCAATATTAAAATGGCTATGCAAAAATTCACCAATTTTGATGTCTTTTTTAAATACACGCTGATATGACAGTTGTCACAATACAATCTAACAAAATTGTTTCAAATGAAGTTAAAGACAACTAAGCACTACTAGAGCCATCTTACGGAAAAAAAAAACCGAATTTTTTGGCCAACTCCAATGTTTTATGCATTTATGACACACCCAACTTTTTCTTAATTTTTTCAGTATTTCTAGGCTATATGGTTCATCTGTGAGTTTTTAAAAGTTGTCACAAATCTCCAAAAATTTTCCAATATATTTATTGAAAAAAAAAATCAGCATGTAAGTGGAAGTGGACCTGTGCAGTCCAAACCTGTGTTGTGCAAGGTCAACTGTAGTTTGCCCTTCTTTTTTAATCTTCTTAAGTTGTAAACTCAGATTTTTTTTATTTATTTGAGTTATTTCTTTTCTAATATAAGCCCTTAATGTGTCATTTTCCTTGTAGGACCTGATTTAGTTGCATTTCACAAATTTAGATATGTTGTAGTTTTTATTTTCATTCAGTTTAAAATATTTTCTAATTTCCCTTTAGACTATTTCTTGAAACCATGGATTATTTAGAAGTGTTTTTTTTTATTCAAACTATTTCCATGGTTTCCAACTATCTTTCTGTTATTGATTTCTAGTTTAATTCTGTTAAGTTTAGATAACATACTTTGTATGATATTAATTCTTTTAAATTTGTTAAGGTTCATTTTATGACCCTAGAAATGGTCTATCTTGGTGAACAGTCCATGTGTACTTGAAAAGAATGTGTATTTGGCTGTTGTTGGATGGCGTGTTCTATAAATGTCAGTAAGGTCAAGTTGGTTAGAGTGTTCAGGTTCTTGCTTATCTTCTATTTGTTCTACTGATTACCAGGAGAGGAGTGCTAACGTTGCCAATGATAACTTTGCATCTGTGTATTTCTCCTGCCATTTTTATCAGTTATGCTTCATGTATTTTGAAACTCTGAGAAAAAAAGTATATTTATATTTACCATTTCTGCTTCTCTTCTTTTATTTCTGAAGTTCCAAAGTGTTTCTGTCTGCTGCCATTTTCTTTCCCCTGAAGAACTTCCTTTACCATGTCTGCTGCAGACAAATTATCTTAGTTTTCCTTCATTGAGAACATTTTCATTGCTCCTTCATTCCTAACAGTTTTTTTTTCTAAACATGGAATTATAGGTTGATAATTCTTTTGTTATAACACTTTAAAAATGTTCCATTGTCTTCTGGCATCCATGGTTTGTGAGGAGAAATCTACAGTCATTCAAATGGTCTTCCCTCTATAATGTGTCATTTTTCTCAGGTTGCTTTCAAGGTTTTTTCTTTACCTTTGGTTTTCATTAGTTTTAGTATGATGTATTTGAGCAAGATTTTCTTTGAGTTTATCTTTTTTGAGGTTTGCTGAACTTTCTGAATCTGTAAATTTATGTTTTTCCACCAAATTTGGGCAGGTTTCAGCTATTATTTCCTGAAAGCTTACATTTTTTTCTGTACCAGTCTTTTTCTCTTCTCCTTTCAGTACTTTTAGCTCTTTTGTTTTTGTATCACAGATCTCTGTATCACAGTCCCTAGAGATATAGTCTTTTTTTTTTCTCTGTTGATCAGATCAGATTGTTTTTAGTCATCTATTTGCAAGCTCACTGACTCATTCTTCTGTCGTTTCCATTCTGTCATTGAGCCAATCCAGTGAAAGTTTTATTCCAGTTGTTGTTTTTTCCAGTTCTAAAGTTTCCGCTTGGTTCCTTTATTAACTGCTATTTCTGTGCTCAGAACTTCTGTCTTTCCACTTATTTTAAGTGTCCTTACTTCATGGTTATAATAACTGCTTTAAAGTAAGATAATTTCAGCATCTGGATCATCTTGGAGTTGGTACTTGTTGTCTTTTATCTTGAAAATTGTTGGGATTTTCCTGGTCCTCTGTATATTGAATAATTTTGGACTATATCATGGACATTTTTAATGTTATATTGTGACACTCTGGTCCTGTTTAAATCCTTGATATTGTGTTGATTGATTGATTTTTCAAGCAGGCAATCAATCCAGTTAGTTTCAGAGTGCAAGTCCTGACCTGCCTTTTGTGGTTTCAATATCAGTTTAGTTTCCAAAGCTATTGTAGCTCTATCAGGCCAGCCCATGAGTGCAGCACCCAGGAGCCAGTCTATTTTTTTTTTTTTAATTTTTGCCTGTGTTGTGTCTTCATTGCTGCATGCAGGCTTTCTCTCTAGTTGTGGCAAGTGAGAGCTACCCTTCATTGTGGTGTGAGGGCTTCTCAGTGTGGTGGCTTATCTGGCTGCAGAGCACGGGCTCTAGGAGTGCGGGCTTCAGCAGTTGTGGTGCACAGGCTTAGTTGCTCCGCTGCATGTGGGATCTTCCTGGACCAGGGCTTGAACCCGTGTCCCCTGCATTGGCAGGCAGATTCTTAACCACTGCACCACCAGGGAAGTCCCCCAGGAGCCAGTCTTAACCACGTTGTAGTCAAGTTCTCAAAGCTTTCACTGTGCTGCTTTGGGTTAGTTTCACACATGTGCACATCAGAGGTGAACCTGGAACTTCCTTCATTCATTTGGGCATCCCTTTTTCTAGCTCTCTCTATGATTTCTCCCCATACTCTCCAGCACCCAGGGGCTCCTTTTTTTGTTCTGGTTGGAAAATCTTAGGTTTTAACCTTTCTATGCTGTTGAGTGCTTTTCATGACTGGATCCACCTCCAGGGCAACATGGTGAGAGAAAAATGAGAAAGAGAAAATAATGTGGATTTCTCCAATCCTCCTTGAACACAAGGACCCCTTTTACCATATCCTCTGGTTAGAGAGAATAATTTCAGTTTGGGGTACCTACTTGGCCAATACTGTTGCTGGCAGTGTCCTAGAAGTGCAGTTTTGTAACTGCACTTGCCTCAGGTCAGGAATGGGATAGTAAAAAGAGAGAAGAAAAAGGGATTCCCCCATACTCTTTGTACTTCAGGGGCTCACCTTCCTAGTTCTTCAGTCAGAAAAACAGCCTTTCTTTTGGAGATTTTTCTGTTCACATCACTGCACAGTTCCAGAATTAGGACTGCCTTTAAGCAGCCCTTAAGCTGGAAATATGGGAGGGAAAATGTCCATGTATCTCACCAGTGTGTAAGTCATTCTTCAAGCTTTGATTTCCCTCCATCTGCATCCCATTATTTACTTTTTAGTGTCCTCAGAGAATTACTTTTTGCATTCTGTCTAGAGTTTCTGGTTGTAATCAGTGGAAGAGAGAGGATGAAGTAAGTGTGTGTGTCTACTTCATCTTAACTGGGACCAGAAGCACATCTCAGCACTCTTTGTCCTGCCTGGAATACTGCTCCCTGGGTTCACAGCAGCACCTCCTCATCACTCATGCCTCAAAGAGTCACTCTGGCCTTCTTGGCTGAAGTGTCCACGACCCTGCCCTGGTGCATCATTCTCAGTCACATTCAGTAGCTGAAGTTACCTGCTTCACATTTTTCCATGTGTTTGCTGTACGCTCCTACCATCATAGGATGAGTTCCTTGAGGACATGGGTTCTGTCCAGCTTGCTCATCACTGTTTGTAGGACCTAGAGCAGCACATTGTGTGTATTTGTGACTGAAGGACTGGCTGATAGGAAGGCTGGATCTGACTGATTGTCAAGGTCTAAAGAGGCAGACAATAGGAGAGAAAATAAGTAACTTCTGGAAAAGGCCATAGAAGAACCTTCCGATCTCTCTAGAGGAGACAAGGATATAAAATGGGACAGAGGAGAAATGAGTGGGAAATTGGTAGGAGTACCTGGTTTGAGTATGAGTCACTAAGGAAAATAATCAAGCCTTATAGCCTGGGAAAGAAATTGGGTTGGGAGGCTGTTTGGATATGTGTTTAGACAGTGAGATCAGTTTGATAGTGAGTTGACTTTGCAGAGAGAGAATGTGCCTCTCAGGGTCTCCATCCTTTTGGGGGAAGTCCAGGTGAGTCCTCTGGGTTCAGGTAGGATTTAGGAGGAGCCTGTTGGTGAAGCCAGGGAATGTGCATCATCAAGACCTACAGTCCTTTTAAGCAGTAGTTGTGAAAATGCAACATAGTCCACCCAACCTTCCAAAACCTTAGCGATGAAGTAGCGATAGAGGATTAGACCGCTTGATCTTTGGATCCCTTTCTACCCTTGAAATTCCATGATTCTGTGAAGTCCGGTAGGCAGTTGGAAAGAGATGGAATGGAGAAGCAGGTGAGGCTACCGTGCTAGTGGCACAGAAGTGTGGGCAACTAGCATCCAGGTGGTAGCTGGGGACAGGAGCAAGGATGACCTCTCAGAAGAGTAAATGAGCTTTAGGGTGGCAGGAGAGAGAAGGAGTGGTCAGGGACAGGGCAGGTAGAGAGTGAGAGTCACTCACTGAGAGCACACGTTAGCCAGGTGATGTTCCAACCCATGGTGTCATTGAAAGAACAGAGTAACGAAAGTGACTAGAGAGGGGAGAGATGGTTAACAGTGTCACATGTTAAGTCAACAAAGACCCCAGGGCTTGGCAATATAGAAGAAACTGGTGAATTTACAGACTGTGTGTGTGTGTGGATGCGGGGAGTCTCAGTTAGGGGAGGTGTGCCAGCCATAGTTCACCTGTGTACCCCCAAAGCTGGCATCTGCCAGGAGAGAAAGTTCAAGTGGGCACGGCCTCATTTGGTCCATTTCAGACCCCACCTAGCTGCAGCGTGTCCTCAGCACATGCCCACTGAGGAAATGTAAGACTTTTTGTTTGCCAAACCACAGGCATCAAAGTTTATGTAGTTCACCAAAGAAGCACCAGTCTGAATAAGACTCTTTTCATGTGACACACGGGTCAACAGCACAGCAGCAGAGTTTCTTGGAAGGGATTTAAAGGAGAAGCCACGTGAGGAGCAATGACTACTGCTTGATTTGTTGGTCCCAGTGCTGTGCCCTGCTGTCTGCTTTATAAATGCAGGATGTCCCGGGGGACCATCTCTGGGAGGGGAGGCTGCAGGCTTCACTTCCTCAGGACCTCGCGCAGTGCTTGGGCCGAGTTGCACTTGTTGAATTGAAATAGGCATAAGAGAAAAGATCCTCTGTGTGTAAAAGCCACAGGTGGCCCTCACCTCTGTGAAATGTAGTTTCTAATGGATCCTTTCCTCTGAAGAGTACAGTTAGAGGGCTACCAAAACTGCAGCTTCAGGTGCTATGAAAGTGGTGAGAAAGTCTCGCCTGTGGCATGGGAGGGCCCTGATTTTGAGCACCAGGATCCCCGGTCCTGGCTGTGCAATTTTGGCAGGCGATTTCACCTCTCTAAACCACGGCATCCCTTTTTGCAAAGTGGGGTGGCATTGCCAGCACGGCTGCGAAAACCCAGACTCTTTAGTTCCAGCCTGACTGGTCGCAGAGCTCGTGGAGGCCACGATTACCCTGAAACCACAGTGCTCCCCACCCGGCGTCACCTACAGAGGGTCAGCTGCAAAGCCGCACGTCTTTGGGGATCACGTCAGCCTCTGACTGCTGCACTTTCTCAGCTGGCAGCGTGCTGGTTGACTTTAGATTTTTTTTCCATAGAAGCAGCCCGTCTGCTGGAGCATGAATAGCACTTCTTTAAAAGGGCGACGTGGGGCTTGTTTGCCGTCCCCACCCTGGTTTTCCAGATTCCCTTGAGGGCAACATCCCATGAGGGTCCCTGTGGGGCCTCGCTCAGGTGTCCGCCTTACTCACCCTCAGGCAAGATGCACTGATCACCCACGCTCCTGTGTGTGAGTGCAGTTTGGAGCAAGGCGACGGCAGAGAGAGAAGTGGCGAAGGGTTTTACAGAGTTTCACGCGTCCCTAATTTGTGTTAGTGAGTGCAAGGATCCAGGGCACCCCAAGCTCCTTCAGCTGCAGTCTTCCCTGGTGGCCTAGCCACAGTCTTTTTTTTAAAGTGTCCTTGGCGCCCATCATTCTGTGAGTAGAGTTTTACATCCCGCAAAGCTAACCTCTGAACTTGAACTGAGACTGAGAGTCTGTAGATCACGCTCCCCCAGTGTTCCTGCCTGTTTGCTTTGGTCTGCGTTATCATGCCAGCTTGTACACTCAGAAATAACGGTTTCAGTTGTTTTCATCCAAAGACAATGTTACAGTTTGTTTTTTATACCTCTGGGAATAAATGAGCCCTTTTTGTTTTGTGACCTGCAGGAAAAGTTGAACAGCATTTATCTGGAAATAAACAAGGACTCCTATAATTTAAGGAGATTTCCCTAACATGCAGCCGGGGAAATGGACTGTATTTTAAGAATTAAGTTAGACCAGATGTGAAATAGCAGACTTTAACGCTATCTTTGAAACAAACTGGGGTAGGGGAACCCCTTGGGAGATTAATGAGTCCATTAAATTTAAACAGAATTATTTATAATTTCTTTTCTTTTAAGACCAAAGCAGAAGGTCACAGATTCAGAACTCGCTTGTGAACAGGCTCATCAGTACCTTGTTACCAAAGCAAAAACCAGATGGTCAGACTTGTCTAAGGTAAGAAAATGATTATTTCCTTAAAAAGAAAGGGAATCTATTGCAATGTTCCAAGACGATTGGGACGATAGAGCTGTTTTGATCCAGTCACTGAGATGGCAAAGCAACTTTGTATACCAATTTAGGGACTCCTTTTATTCATAAAATACTTTTTCAAAATAAATTCTCACATTCAAGGTCAATTGATCTTTAGAAAACGTAGTAATTGTAAAAGTTACATGGACTGAAATTCCTGACTTTATCTCATGTTTGATATGAATTAAAAATTTAAATGAAAAATGTAAGACACTATCATTCTTATTTTTACACAGTTATAAACATGCTTTTTTATTTATTTTTTTAAGAACTTTTATTGAGATACAGTTAACAGACAATAAACAGCATATATTTAGAGTGTACAATTTGGTATCCCAATCTCCCAATTCATCCCCCGCCAATCCTCCCCGCTTTCCCCACTTGGCGTCCATGTGTTTGTTTTCTACATCTTTGTCTCTATTTCTGCCTTGCATTTCCTCTTTCACAGTTGTTAGCATTTGCCTTATGTATTGAGGTGCTCCTATATTGGGTGCATATATGTTTATAATTTTTATCTCCTCTTCTTCGATGGATCCCTTGATCTTTATGTAATGTCCTTTCTTGTCTCTTGTAACATTTTTTATTTTAAAGTCTATTTTATCTGATGTGACTATTGCTACTCCAGCTTTCTTTTGATTTCCATTTGCATGGAATATCTTTTTCCATCCCCTCACTTTCAGTCTGTGTGTGTCCCCAGGTCTGAAGTGGGTCTCTTGGAGACAGCATATATATGGGTCTTGTTTTTGTATCCATTCAGCCAGTCTGTGTCTTTTGGTTGGTGCATTTAGTCCATTTACATTCAAGGTAATTATTGATATGTATGTTCCTATTACCATTTTCTTAATTGTTTTCTTTTTGTTTCTGTAGGTCCTTTTCTTCTCTTATGTTTTCCGCTTAGAGAAGTTCCTTTAGCATTTGTTGTAGGGCTGGTTTGGTGGTGCTGAATTTTCTTAGCTGTTGCTTGTCTGTAAAGCTTTTGATTTCTCCATCGAGTCTGAATGAGATCCTTGCTGGGTAGAGTATTCTTGGTTGTAGGTTCTTCCCTTTCATCACTTGAAATATATCATGCCACTCCCTTCTGGCTTGCAGAGTTTCTGCTGAGAAATCAGCTGTTACCCTTATAGGCATTCCCTTGTATGTTATTTGTCGTTTTTCCCTTGTTGCTTTTAATAACATTTCTCTGTCTTTAATTTTTGTCAGTTTGACTACGATATGTCTTGGCGTGTTTCTCCTTGGGTTTATCCTGCCTGGGACTCTCTGCGCTTCCTGGACTTGGGTAGCTATTTCCTTTCCCATGTTAGGGAAGTTATCAACTATAATCTCTTCCAATATTTTCTCGGGTCCTTTCTCTCTCTCGTCTCCTTCTGGGACCCCTATAATGCGAATGTTGGTGCCTTTAACATTGTCCCAGAGGTATTTTAGGCTGTCTTCAGTTCTTTTCATTCTTTTTTCCTTATTCTTTTCCGGATCAGTGATTTTCACCATTCTGTCTTCCAGGTCACTTATTCGCCCTTCTGCCTGTTAATCTGCTGTTGGTTCCTTCTAGCATATTTTTCATTTCAGTTATTGTGTTGCATATCTCTGTTTGTTTGCTCATTAATTCTTCTAGATCTTTGGTAAACTTTTCTATCTTTGCATCCAGTCTTTTTTCAAAGTCCTGGATCATCTTCACCATCATTATTCTGAATTCTTTTTCTGTAGGGGTGCCTATCTCCTCTTCATTGAGTTGTTTTTCTGGGGTTTTATCCTGTCCCTTCATCTGGTACAAAGTCCTCTGCTTTTTCGTTTTTTCTGTCTTTCTGTGGCTGTGGTTTTCAGTTCCACAAGACAAAATACTGCTGATACTGCTTGATACTGCTGTCTGCCCCGTTGTGGAGGAAGCTATCTAGGAGGCTTGTGGGTGCTTCCTGGTGGGAGGGACTGATGGTGGGTAGGGCTGGGTGGGCAGAATTCAGTAAGACTTTAATCCGATTTGGTGGGCAGAGGTCAGTAAAACTTTAATCTTCTTGTCTGCTAATGGGTGGGGCTGTGTTTCCACCTTGTTGGTTGTTTGGCCTGAGGCTGCTTAGCACTGGAGCTTACAGGCTCTTTGGTGGGGCTAATGGTGGACTCTGGGAGGGCTCATGCCAATGAGCACTTCCTAGAACCCCTGCTGCCAGTGCCCCTGTCTCCTCATTGAGCCATAGCTGCCCCCCACCTCTGCAGGCAACCCTCCAACACCAGCAGGTAGGTCTGGTTCAGTCTCCTGTGGGGTTACTGCTCCTTCCCCCTGGGTCCTGGTGAGCACACTTTTTTGTGTGCCCTCCAAGAGTGGAGTCTCTGTTTCCCCCAGTCCTGTGGAGGTCCTGCAATCAAATCCCACTGGCTCTCAAAGTCTGATTCTCTGGGGATTCCTCCTCCCATTGCTGGACTCCCAGATTGGGAAGCCTGACATGAGGCTCAGAACTGTCACTTTAGTGGGTGGACTTCTGCAGTATAACTGTTCTCCACTTTGTGAGACATACACCCAGCATTTATGGAATTTGATTTTAACGCGATTACACCCCTCCTACCATCTCATTGCGGCTTCTCCTTTGTCTCTGAATGTGGGGTGTCTTTTTTGGTGAGTCCCAGTATCTTTCTGTGGATGATTGTTCAGCATTTGGTTGTAATTCCGGTGCTCTTGCAAGAGGGAGTTGTTTCTAGAGTTTTTGATGATGGCCATTCTGACTGGTGTGAGGTGATACCTCATTGTGGCTTTGACTTGCATTTCTCTAATGATTAGTGATGCTGAGCACCTTTTCGTGTGTTTGTTAGCCATCTGCCTAAACATGCTTTTTAAAGAGGTATTTCTTCCTGTCTTGCCAAAATTATAGAAAGCACATTTTGAAGGCAAATATCCTCCATGTGCAATCGTGTAAATTGTGATTATGGTGCTGAGATGGGAAACATACTCTAACATTAACAACTGTGTGTGCAGGACACGAGATCCCAAATGCACGCCTGGGTCATCCTGAAATCTAGGATGTGGGGTCACCATTTCTCAACGCAACAAGGACACAATAACCACTTTAAAAAGTATTTGTAAACTGCATTACAGAAGTGTTTTTCCACTATTCTAAAGAATGTCTCCGCTTTGTTTCATGTGGCCATTTTCTTTCTGTGTTCGCTCTCTCTTGGCCTGTGCCTGATGTGAAGTCCTGCTTTTACATCTTGTGAAGCACCCAGGCTGCCTCTCCCCGGTCCCCGTCCTCGTAGCGTGGACTGTCCCAGCCCAGGCCAGCAAAGCACCTGGAGCGAGGTCGGGCCAGCCGTCCAGAGCAGTCCTCTGGGTCGAGGACTGCAGGGCAAGCTCTGGACCGTCAATGGTGGGTGGCCATGCAGGGCACAGCAGTGCCAGTCAGGGAGAGGGCAAAGCCCACCACCTGACCCTGTCTGCCACCTGCCCGCCCCATCCCTGCTCCTCTCTGGCCTTCACACTGCCTCTGGCCTGACTTCCTCAGGAAAAAGCCCCCTTCTCCCCAGCCTGCCTCCCCTCTCACCTGCCCTGCCCTCCCACCTCTCACGGGAGCAGCCCCCTCCCTGAGGTCTGACTCCAGGGTGGCCACCTGCCCTGGGCCTGCTCTGGACACTGCTCTCCCTGGGCCCAGGGACTCCCAAGGGCCAGGTCCAGGGCCCTCCGCAGCTTCACCTGACCCTGCTCTGACTTCGCACAAGCTCACGGCGCAGGGGTTTGTGCCCGGCTCCCGCCTGGCGGAACTCAGGACCAGGGCAGGTGGCAGATTATTAACAAAGCAGACAGCGGGCGCTGAAAGAGCGCGCTGTGGGGAGTGGCCGGGGGCTGAGGACGTCTTCATTTCCGCCTTGTTTGGTCCATCCTTCCTGAAACGCCTCCACCCTCAGCTCCACGACACCCTGCGGGCCCCCCCGACCCCCCGTCCCGGCCTCCTGGCTGGGTGACCTCCTCCCCGTCCGTGTGGACTCTCCCTCCACCTGGATTCCACGGCCCCTCGTAGCCGCCTTCGTCCTCGATGTTGTGCGGAACCTGAGACGAGGTTTGGCTGGGGGCGGGGGTGGGGGGGACCTAAGCGCCGCACTGCTCACCCGGCAGCCTCGGTGTGTCTGGTGGAAACCTCCTCGTCTCTTCTAGAACTGAGCCTGGCAGGACTGGGGAGGGGAGGAGACACGGAGGTTACAGAGGAAGAGGGACCAGAGGGGTCTGAAGGGGCTGGGGTCCAGGGACGCGCTTTGTCCAGAACCAAGCCTCACTGGCCCCTGCAGGACTAAATGACCCTGCACCTGTGGACATTTCTGCCATGCTCTGGGTTTACATTGAGTAAAGCACTGAAGGAATTCGTTCTGTATTCTAAACCGGCACAAAGTATGACACGGAAATAATTTCAGCAGTGTTCCCGCTGGACCACCTGGTGATGAGACAGGCGTCCTCACACGGCGGCACTCACATCCCAGCTCTTCACTTCTGGGTCCGGGCATTTAGGGATGGTGAAAGTGACCAAAGGTGTGGAGTTTGTCGCCCTTCTGCTGCATTTCTGTTGGGAATTCACCAGACAGGACCTGCTAATATCCTACAGGATGTATTCTCCAGTAGAACTGGTTTGAACTTGAACATGGATTCAGTGTTCAGTCAACTAGTGACCTTGACATAGGGTCACAGGGCTCCCCACTTTGCCATGTGCTGCTGGGGGCACCTCCAGCTGAGTTCTCAGAAGCACGCAGGAGTCGTCCCATTTGGGGGCAGCTAAATGTGCTCATTTCTATGTAAGCATTTTTGGAAAATAAGTTCATTGGCTTCTTCAGCAAACATTATTATGAGCTAACTATGCACTGTTGTAGGGTACGAAAGACTCAACGACAAAAAAAAAATAAAGACATGGTCTCTGCCCCCAAGAGACCTGTGGTGTAAACACCAATGAGAAGTCTAAAGAATGGTGTGTATTACCATGCAGGTGGCTTGTGTATAATGGGGTAGCCGAGAAGAGGCCACTTGAAAGATGAGCAGGTGTTGGACAGGGTGCTGGGATGTGGAGGATGCTGGGACTGAACCAAGGGAAAGATGAGTGGGACTGACCAGTACAGTGGGGGCTGCGGAGAGTCAGCACAGATGTGTCAGGCCTGGGGTCAGAGCAGGAGGCTTCGGTGCGAGGCAGCGGACGGGTCACAGCAGGCTGCACACGCCACAGCTTTTTAACAATTGCGGTAAAATATACATGACATAAAATTTACCATCTCAACCATTTCCAAGTGTACCGCTCCAGTGGTGTGAAATACATTCACATTGGTGTGCTATGTGCTCTAAGTTTTTAGAGGGGCTTTGAAATCCTCCAGACCTAATTTTTTTAAGCTTGTTTTTTAAGTTGTGACACTACAGTGGAATATAAAAATAATATATATGTATATATAATGTGTGTGTATATGTAACATACATGTTTTATACTGTGTATGTCCTATATGTCTAGTTTAGATAAGTTTAAACTAGTCACCTCATATCCCAGATTGTATGTCACCATGTAACAGCATGCAGGTGAAGGAATAGGATATGGACAGTGTCTTAGACCAGGGAGCTACACTCTTTTTGTCAAGGGCCAGACTGTCAGTATTTTCAGCACTGTGGGTCACAGGGCTCTGCGGGACTCTCAGACTCCTTACCTTCTTCCCCTGCAGTGGATGTGTGGCAGTAGCTCACTGCTGTTTTAATTAGCATTTGCTGGTTACTGATGAGATGGGCAACTTTTCATCTGCTTATTCATCGGTCAGGTGAAGTGCTTGCTTGAGACTTTTCACAGTTTTCACGCTGGCTTGTCTGTCTTTTTCTCCTTCTTCTCCTTGGTCAGTGGGAACGCTTTCCTTGGTTTGGCCAGTTGTCTTTTGTAAGTGATGTGTGATACAAATATGTTCTCTCAAGTTGTGTTCTGTCTTCACCCTTTAAAAAAATGAAATTCTTTTTTCCAGCTTTATTGAGATATAATTGACATACAGCACTGTGTAAGTTTAAGGTGTGCAGCGTGATGCTGTGACTTACATGTGTTGTGAAGTGATTATCACAGTAAGTTTAGTGAACATCTATCATCTCATATAAATACAAAATTAAAGAAATACAAAAATATTATGTGATAAGAGTTCTTAGGATTTACTCTCTTCCCAACTTTTGTATATAACATACAGCCGTGTTCATTGCATTTACCATGTCGTACGTTACATCCCTAGTACTTATTTATCTTAGAATGAGAAGTTTGCAGTACCTTTTGAACACCTTCATCCAGCTCCCCCACTCCCCACCCCCTGCCTCTGGTAACCACAGATCTGATCTCTTTTTCTAGGAATGTGCTTGCTTGCTTGTTTTTGAAGTATAATTGACCTAACACAGTGTGTTAATTCCTGCTACGCAGCATGGTGATATTTCTTCTATACATTTCTAAATGGTCACCAGGAGAAGTTTAGTTATGATGTGTCACCATGAAGATATTACTTAGTTATTGACTGTATTACCCACACTGTACATTTCATACCTGTGACTCGTTTATTTTGCAACTGGAAGTTTGTACCTTTTAATCTCCCTCACCTATTTCTTTCCTCCTCTCAGCCCCTCTCCTCTGGTAACCACCTGTTGGTTCTCTGTATCTGTAACTCTGTTTCTGTTTTGTTATGTTTGTTCATTTGTTTTATTTTTTTAGATTCCATGCATAAGTGAAATCATACAGTATTTGTCTTTCTGTCTTATTTCATTTTGCATAGCACCCTCTATGTTATCACGTCCATCCATGTTGTCACAAATGGCAAGATTTCATCCTTTTTTTATGGCTGTACAGGAATATTCCATTGTGTGTGTGTCTGTGTCTGTATATATACATACATTTTCTTTATCCATTCATCTGTCAATGGATACTTAAGTTGCTTCCATATCTTGGCTATTGTACACGATGCTGCAACTCCATTTTTAAATGGAGTTATTTGTTTTTTTGTTGTTGACTTCTATGAGCTCTTTGTATATTTCGGATTAATCCCTTATCAGATTATATCATTTGCAAATATCATCTCCCATTCAGTAGGTGGCCTTTTTGTTTTGTTGACAGTTTCCTCTGCTGTGAAAAAGCTTTTGAGTTTGATATAGTCCCATTTGTTTATTTTTGCTTTTGTTTCCCTTGCCTGAGGACACATATCCAAAAAACACTACTAAGATGGATGTCAGAATACTGCTTATGTTTTCTTCTATAAGTTTTATGGTTTCAGGTCACATTTAAGTCTTTAATCCATTTTGAATTTATTTTGTGCATGGTGTGAGAAAGTACTCCAGTTTGATTCTTTTGCATATAGCTGTCCAATTTTCTCAACACCATTTATTGAAAAGGCTATCTTTTCCCCATTGTATATTCTTGCTTCCTTTGTCATAGATTAACTGGCCGTATAAGTGTAGGTTCATGTCTGGGCCCTCTATTCTGTTCCATTGGTCTGTGTGTCTGTTTTTATGTGTCTATTTGCTTCATGTATTTTGGTGCTTCTGTATTGGGTACACATGTATTTAGAATTGTGGTATCTTTTTTTATTGATCCCTTGATCATTATGCAGTGTCCTTCATTGTCTCTTGTTACAGTCTTTAAAGTCTATTTTATCTGATATAAGTATTGTTACCCCAGGTTTCTTTTCATTTGCATTTGCATGGGATACCTTTTTCCATCCCCTCACTTTCAGTCTGTATGTGTCTTTAGAGGTGAAGTTAGTCTCTTGTAGGCAACATGTACATATGGGTCTTGTTTTTGTATTCATTCAGCCACTCTATGTCTTTTTATCCAGCATTTAGTCCATTTACATTTAATATAAATGCTGATAGGTATGTACTTATTGCCATTTTGTTAATTGTTTTGGAGTTGTTTTTATAGTTCTTTTTTGATCCTTCTTTTTTTTCTATTCCACTGTGGTTTGATGGCTATCTCTAGGGTTATGTTTGGATTCCTTTCTTTTTTCTGTGTATCTATTATAGATATTTGGTTTGTTATTACTATGAAGGTTATATCCAGCAATATATATATATATATATATAAAATCTCATATATATATATATATATATATATATATATATATATATGAGATTATTTTAGGTTGCTGGTCTCTTAAGTTCAAATGTATTTTAAGAATCCTGCATTTTACAACCCCCCCCCCACACACACACACATTTGCTGTTTTCAACATCTTATTATATTATTTTTTTGTATGTATCCCTTAAATACTTTTTGTGGGTATAGATTATCTTACTACTTTTGTCTTTTAACCCTCCTACTAGCTTTACACGTGGTTGATTTACTACCTTCACTGTGTATTTGCCTTTACCAATGAGCTTTCTTCTTTTGTAATTTTCATGTTTCTAGTTGTGACCTTTTTCTTTTTCACTTAGGGAAGTCCCTTTAACATTTCTTGTAAAGCTGGTTTGATAGTGCTGAACTCTTTTAACCTTTGCTTGTCTATAACATTTTTTGATCTCTCCATCAAATCTGAATGAAAGCCTTGCCAGGTAGAGTATTCTTGGTTGTAGGTTTTCTCCTTTCATTACTTTAAACATATTGTACCACTCCCTTCTAGCCTGCAGAGTTGCTGCTGAAAAATTAGCTGATAGCCTTGTGGGAGTTCCCTTGTACATAACTGGTTGCTTTTCCCTTGCTGTTTTTAATATTCTCTCTTTAATTTTTGCCATTTTAATTACAGTGTGTCTTGGTGTGATCCTCTTTGCGTTGATCCTGTTTGGCACTGTCTGTGATTCCTGTACGTCGATGTCTGTTTCCTCTCCTAGGTTAGGGAAGTTTTCAGCTATTATGTCTTCAAATATGTTCTCTGCCCTTTTCTCTCACTCTTCTCCTTATGGGATTCCTATATTGCAAATGTTAGTACACTTGATGTTGTCCCAGAGGTCTCTTAAACTGGCCTCGTTTCTTTTTATTCTTTTTTTTCTCTTCCATTTCAGTGATTTCCACTACTCTGTCTTCCAGATCATTGATCTGTTCCTCTGTATTATCTAATCTGTTGATTCCTTGTAGTGTATTTTTAATTTCAATTATTGTACTCTTCAGCTCTGTTTTGTTCTTCTTCTTTTATCTTCTAACCCTGTTAAACTGGTCACTGTGTTCATCCATTGTTCTCCTGAGTTCTTTGAGAATCTTTACAATCATAGTTTCATATCTATTGGGTACTTTACTTGTCTCTACTTCAGTTAGTTCTTCTTCTGGGGTTTTATCTTGTCCCGTCATTTGGAATTTATCCCTCAGTGGCCTTATTTTGCCTAATTTGCTGCTTTTATTTCTGTGTATTTGGTAGGTTGGTATGTTTCCTGACTCTGGAGAAGTATAGCCTTTTGTAGGAGACATCTTATGCATCCCAGCAGCACCAGAGCTATATGCTCTAAGGGTGCCCCCTATGTGGACTGTGTGGCTCCTCCTGTTGTGCCAGGCTGACTTCTGTGGGTGGTCTGGTAGGCATGGCTGGCCACAATCTGGTTGGTTGCCAGGCCTTGCCTTGTGCAGAGGCCACTGGCTGCTGGTGGGCAGAGCTGGGTCATAAGGCTTCTGACTACAGGGCCCCAGGGGGTCCTAGGGCTAGTGCTGGCCCACTGGTGGGAAGAGCCAAGTTCTGGAGTGGGTGGTTGCAGGGCTGGGGATCCTGGATCTAGTGTCACTCTGCTGGTAGTCAGGGCTAGTTCCTGATACAGCTGGCTCTAGGATCTGGGGTGTTCTAAAGCTGCTGTTAGCCCACTGGTGATTGGGGCTGGATCCTGGGGCCGCTCTCTGTGGGGTCTGAGGTGTCTTGAAGCTGGTTTCAGCCTGCTAGTGGGTGGGGCTAGATCCCAGGGTGGCTGTCTGAAGAGCTGCAGTGGTCCTGGGGCTGGTGGGTGGGGTCAGGAACCAGGGGGTCCTGGGACTTGTGCTCACCCACTGGTGGGTAAGGCTGGTCCTAGGGCTAGTGCTGGCCACTGGTGGGCAGAGCCAGGTCCCAAGATCTCTGGCTGCAAGGCCCTGGGAGTCCTGGGGCTGATGCCTATCCACTCATGGTGAGGGTGGTCCCAGAGCTAGTGCCAGTGCACCGCTATGTGAGGCTGAGTCCTGGACCCTGGTTTTTACAGGGCTGGGTCCCAGGGTGGCTGTGGGCTCAGGGGGTCTCAGGGCAGCAGGCCTACTGGTGAGTGGGGCTGTGTCTCTGCCCAGCTAGTTGCTTGGCCTGAGGCATCCCAGTACTGGTGCTGACAGACGGGGGGGCGGGCTGGGTCCCCGCATTAATAAGCTAGGGGTGGGTTCCAAAATAGCACTTGCCAACACCAGTGTCCACGTGGTAGAAGGAGCTCCCCCAAAATGGCTGCCACTAGTGTCTGTGTCCCCAGGCAAGCCCCAGGTGCCTTCTGTTTCTCCAGGAGGCCTTCCAAGATCAGCAGGTGGGGCTGACACAGACTCCTTTCAAATTACTGCTTTTGCCCTGGGGCCTGGAGCATGTGAGATTTTGGATGTGCCCTTTGGAAGTGGAGTTTCTATTTCCCACAGCCCTCGGCCCTCGTGTACTCCCAAGAGTAAGCCCCGCTGGCCTTCAAAACCAAATGTTCTGGGGGCTCGTCTTCCCAGTGCAGGGCCCCCAAACTGGGGAGCCCAATGTAGGGCTCAGACTCCTTGCTTCTCGGGGAGAACCTCTGCAATTAAAACTATCCTCCCATTTGTGGGTTACCAGGGGTATGGGTCTTGACTACACCATGATTCTGTGGTCTCACTGTGGTTTCTTCTTTATAGCTGTAGTTGTAGACGACCTTTTCTGCTAGTCTTCTGGTTTTTCTCATCAATAGTTTCTCTGTAAATAGCTGTAATTTTGGTGTGTCCTTGGGAAGAGGTGAGCTCAGGGTCTTCCTACTCCGCCATCTTAGCCACACCCTCTCTTGTTTTCATAGGATATCTTTTGATAAATATAAGTGCTTCTTTTAATGTAGTCAAATTTTAAACTACTCCCTAAAGTTCTTGTTGAAGACACCCTACCCTGAAGTCATGAAGATATTCTCCTGCCATCTCCCCAGCAGCATCACAGTCTCACCCTTCACATTCAGGTCCTGACATCAACACTGGAAGTTTCATGTGTGCCGTGAGGCAGGGATCCAATTCCTCTCTTCCGTATGGAGATCCCTTGTCCTGGCACCATTCACTGCCAAGTCCATCTTTCTCCCACTGATCCGCAGAGCCTCCGCTGTCCTGCATCAGGCCCATGGGTGTTTCTGGGCTCTTCCTTCTGTTCCATTGGTCAGTTTGTCTGTCCTGGCACCAATACCACATCTTTAGAATCCCCATAACTCAGTAATATATCTTAATTAGCTGGTAGGCAAGTCCCTCCTCCTTGTTCTCCAAGACTTTTTGAATCAGGAAGGGAAAAAAAGACTATTGGGGTGTTTGGAGGAAATCATATCTTTACTACATGGAGACTTCCAATTAATGAACACAGTACATTTCCATTTATTTTCATCTTTTTAAATATATTTCAATAAAGTTTTAGATTTTTCTGTGTAGAAGTCTTACTGTCATTTGTAATATTTATTCCTCGGACTTCCTATTTTTGATGCTGTTGTAAATGTTACTTTTTAAAATTTATTTTCCATCCCTGATATATAAAAGTATGGCTGATTTTGCATATTGATATAGAAATCCAGATTTCTTGCCAAAGTCTCTTGTAATAATTTATTTGTGGATTCTTTGTATTCCTATATATACAGTCATGTCATCTGTAAATAAATGACAGTTGTATTTCTCCCTGCCCTGTTGTTAAACCTTTAATAATTTAAACTTGCTTAACTGCACTGGCTGGCACCTCCAGTACAATGTTGAATAGAGGGCGATGGATATTCCTGTCCAGTTCCCGATCTTACAGGGAGTGTCTCCTGGTTTTGCCGTTAAATATGATGCTTGCAGAGGACTTGGGATATGGACCCATTGTGTCTTCCTCACAGTGTATTAGAAGGAGGAGCAAAGGAGCGATTGTTTGGAAACAACTTAAGGCAGTGCTGAGCGCCCTGTGCTACCTGCTCTTCTAGTCTGTGGTTCTTTAAATGCCTGACAAATCCCCAGACACCTTTTGCACCCTTCAGGGATATTAAGATGGTACCATACCATGTTGTCATAACAACCAGAGTCTCACGTCCCTCTTTTCCCCTCTGACAGCCAGGCGGCCAAATTCACCACATCGTGGAGATGACAACCCCAAGCAGTGTGGGCTACGCCTCACTTCCCAGGCTCTGGTTGACACTTATTTCTAATAGTGTTTGAATACAAGCTGTTGGTTGGGAGAAGAATCCAAGCCACACACCTGAGACCACTCATTACCCAGAAATAAACCCCTTCTAGGATGTCACAGTTGTGCATGTTTTGCTCTACCACCTTCTTTACAGGAATGGGGTGGGTATCTGGGACATAGATTAAAAGGTAATTAAACAGGAAGAATGGGAGAAGAATGTCTTAGATTGTTGCATATACTGACTATTGAAAAGCCTGTATACTGTCTGAGCAATTTTGTATGTTATTAAATGCCATCTTGTAATATTGTAGAATTTTATCGAAACCGACAGTGAGGGCAATGGCATTCTTCGACGCCGGGATGTAAAGAACGCGCTGTACGGTTTTGATATTCCCCTCACACCCAGAGAATTTGAGAAGCTGTGGATGAGGTGAGTAGTATTTGAAGACTGGCTTTTTTTCTTCCTGATGGCCAAATTCAACGACAGGCTTTCATCACTGCTCTGGGGTCAGATGGGGCCAGGAATGGCTTTCCTACTGTTCTGTCTGTCCTGTTCCCCTGTAGGAAGCAGCCTTAGCCAACAGGCTGGCCTTCAGGAACACGGAAGCCAGGTAAACCCCTGTCACCAGTATTAAACGTGAGAGTTTTGCATTTCCAGGGAACCGGGAGTTTGACCACATCCTGTTACTGTTTCAGAGAACTAAGTCACTCCCCAAAGACTTAACCCTAGTACAGCCAGCTCAGTAGACAGACCTGCAGTGGGTAAAGGGAAAAGTCTCTCCCCCTCACCTAAAGATGGAAATCAGTGTCACACAGCTGTTTTATAAAAAAGATCAGTAATTTGTTAGAAGAAAATAACCAAACTTTTGGCAACTTGGAGTACTTTCCCAAATGTGTCTTAACCTGAAAATAGTACCTAATATTGACTACATTTTTCAAAATGTACTTTAGATTTAGCTGTTTTTGAACCAGGCCCTCAGTTACAACATTCCCTGTGTAGATGTCTAGGTTTCAAGGTGCACTAACAAGGCGGCCCGTTTCCAAGTGCCAGACCCGTCTGTGAATTACTTCCTTCTTCATGATGTTAGTCGCCATTTGCATCCCCCAGGGTCATACTCCAGCATTGCGTGTCCTCCTGGGGGCAAGCTCACGGGCAGTTGATGCAGTTCTTCAGCTTTTCATCTGTTCAAAGTGGAAAGCTGAAATGTTGGCTGAGTTTAGGATTAGGTGGGCTGTTTTGTGTCTAATATAGAAAAGCAACTTGAAGTTCTTACAGAATCCTTATTTTTTTTAGATCAGTTCCAACACAGGGCAAATTTGGTCTCCCTACCCATTTTCTCTTTTGGTAGACTAAATGCGTGGGTCCATCTGAGGAATCAGAAGATGGGGTGCAGCAGGCAGATATGGGGAGCTCCCACCATGCAGGCCTTTTGGGTGATGCAGAGATGCCTGTGAGATCATGCTCTTCGGGGAGCTGCTGCGGGGCAGGAAGCACTCACCCCAATACCAGGGTGCAGCGTCGCCTGTTATAAATGCCAGAGAGGGACAGGTGGGCAGAAAGGGAGATAAAAGCAGGGGTGCTGGGGCCGTAGAGGAGCGAGAAGCTGTCATGGTGGGAGAGATGCTAAAATAGTTCCAAGCGTCCAGAGCGGGCAGGAGGGCTGCCTGACCCACGGGGCAGGAGGAGGGTGAGGCGTTCTCCAAGCAGCACCCGGGCTCCAAGCTGAGAAAGGAAAGGCGAGGCTGATCACCTGGCTGCAGTCCTCGCTTTCTGGCAATTAACGAGACATTCGGAAACAATGACGTTTGAGTGGCCATGACGTGAATCAAGCCGTGCTTTTAGGAAGATGAGTCAGGATGCAGTTCAGAGAAGGGATTGGTGGGGGTGAGCGTCTGGAGACTGTGGTCTCCATCAGGGAGGGACGGGATGAGCCCCGGAGCTGGGTGCAAGCCTCAGGAATGAGAATTGTCTGAGTCAGGTGTCCCTGAGAGGGTTCCCATGTGGGAGGAGAGCTCGCTTAGCCCTCTTCCTGATGGGGGACATGTTCCTGGAGGGAGATACTCACTGTTGCTTTTGGCTAAAGTTTCTTTATACTTGTATTGACATTACTAAATACACAAATGTCTCCCCTGTGCTGCGAACTGATGGAGATGAGAATTTTGTCTGCTTTTGTTTAGCCGGCTATTAGACATGGGTGGTGAGTGGTTGAGAGCTCTGCAGCCAGACGTGCCTCCACCCCTTACAGCTGTGGCCCCTGTCAAGTTACTTAACTGCTCTGTGCCTCTCTGCTCTGCTAAGTTAGCTCAAGTGGTGTATGGGTCAGGGTAGGCTGGCTGTGGTCACAGACAAGGCCGACCTCCCAGGGGCTTGCCCCATAATGAGGTCATGATTTAGTGTGGGCGTTGGGGAGCTCTGCCCACAGTCATTCAGGGACCAGGAGCCCCACCATCCCCTGATCTTATGTGTCTACCAGCAGAGAAGGGAAACGCGCACAGAGGACCATCTGGTCAGCTTTGTAAGGACCAGGCCTGGAAATGTGGCCATAGCTTTGCCCAAATTCTGTTGGCCAGAATCCCTTCGTGTGGCTGCACCCCTGAAAGGGAGGCTGGGAGAAGCAATCTGGACGTGTGTCCAGGGGAAGAAGGCAGAGATGGGGAACTCACGATGGCGTCTGCCACAGGTGGAATCACCTCCAGGTGATGGAAGAGGGGTGATCAAGACAGGGGGAACTCCAGGAGTTTATCCACCAGTGTTCCGGCGGGAAAGCAGAAACCACTCTAATATTTATGGCCAAGCAGGACTTAATGCAGAGACTGATTACAAAGATATCAGAAGGCGAGAAGTCTGAGTAAACTGCGGGCTTACCCAGAGGCCAGGAGGCTGCTACCCCACCCCCAGGCTGGAAGAGCAAGGAGGGGGTGGTTACCTAGAGATAAGGGAGCTGCTCCCCACCAGGGACTGGAGGGCAAAGGGGAAACTGGGTATTTCTTGGAGACCAGGAAGTTGCCTCCACCCTGATGCTGCCTCAGAAGCTGCTGGAACTTCAGCCGCAGTGCTGAGCAGGAGCCACAGCCTCAGCCTTGACAGGAGGTCCCCTGGGAACCGCCCGGCCTGCCCTCATCCCACCTCCGACAGGCACAGCTCCCTGGGAGCATCCAGGGGTGGGGAGAGCCAGGAAGACACGCGAAGGACAAGCACGGGGTTGAGAGCCACCAGATGAACGTCCAGCCAAAGGCAAAAGGGATGTCACATTCCAGGGCTGCGGGGTCATCCTGGTGGCCAGGCAGAAGGGGCGGCCACACATCAGCAGAACCACGTCATGAAGGGCAGGACCCTGTCCTGAAGGCCAGGCATTTAGTAGGGAAAGATGGAGGCAGACCCACGTTCCAGAAAGATCCCTGTGGTCACAGGAAGGAGGATGAATTGCCAGAGACAGGGAGGGAGGCACGGAGGTGAACTTGGGGCTGTCTCAGTGTTCTAAGTGAGAAGACGGGGTGACCTTCCCTGGGTGGTGCCTGGAGGACTGGGATGGAAGTGACAGGTGTGAGAGAGATTTAGGAAGTGAAAATCGGCCTTTAGCAACCTGGAAAGAGGCTGAATGATGAGAAGAGATGCTCCTTGGATGCGTCTGATGAGATGAGCATGTAGAGAAATCAGGAGGACACCCCGAGGTGGCCAAGTAGCCACAGCTGAGGGCTGTGCTCTGAGGGGAGCCTGCGCCCTCTTCCATGGTGCCCAGACTGAGCTGTGTGACCTTGGGCCAGTGGCTCGTCTTCTCTGAGCTTTAGTCATCTCTCCACTGGGATGGCAATGGGGACCAAGTGGTTTAATGAGGGTACCTGGCATATATCAGCATAAAGATCAGTAGTAAAAAGATCATATGGATGTGAAATTATTTTCTGATTGCAGTATTAGTGCACACTCATTCTAGAAGACTCAGAAAGTCCAGAAAAGCATGAAGGAAAAGAAAAGACAACAAGAAGAAAGCAATCCTACCCCACTGCGCAGAGATGACAAACTTTTGCCGTCCTCACCCTCATCCCCCATCCTGGGCTGCGCCCCTCAGTGGCTCAGTGTTTGCTGACACTGACAATGGGCTCACCCTTGTCCCCTCCCTCCAAGTCCCCGCCCGGCTTATGAAGCAGGAGGCATGGGCAGCTGGGTGGTGGTGACCGACGCTGGGCCGCCCTGGCGCCAGGAGCCTCCTGTGGTTGCCTGCACAGGGGGAGGGGCGTGCTTCCACCCGGGCACAAGTGACAGGGACCCAGGTAAGGCGGGGGGCAGCTGGGGCCAGTGTGACGCACGCTGCCAGCTCCCGGGGTCTGCTTGTCAGAATAGGAAAGCTCCCCCGCCGAAACTGGGTGGGTGGAAATGAGTAGGATAATAACATTCAGCTCTTTTAAAAGCACAGAATTAGAAAATAGGGAGAATACAGACCAAAATCCTGTCAGCATCCAGTGTTCACTCAGCATTTATGAAGCACCTGCGAAGTGCTCTGTGTCAGAGCTTCAGGCTGGTCTGGAGGGTCTCGTTTATGCTGTGGAAGGAAACATGCATTAACCCCCAAATCTCAGCGACCTGGCACATGGATGTTTTAGTTCTTATTCACCCGACGTCTAGCATGTCTAGCGACTCTGCTGCACGCTTCTCTTCCAACTGGTGATTCGGGACCTGGCTTCGGTTGTGGCTTCATCCCTCAGCAGGGTCCCCGGGGGCCTGCAGAGCACAGACCCACACGCGGGCTTCGGCAGGCTTCAGCCCAGAATGACACGCACCTGCCCGCAGCCCATGGCCCAGGGTCAGCCCATGGCCACGGCCAGCTGCACAGCGGTGGGCAGCGTGGGGAGCACGTGCGTGTTACGTGAGCCTGGCTCACCGAGGGTTAAAGGTACACGCCTGTCAAGCCTGAAGGAGGCCGTTGTGAAAGGTAACCTGCTAACTGAAGCCAGGCAGGATCCTTCAGCACTGGATTTCAGGAGTAGTGCGTCTGTGTTGGCGACAGTGCTGAGAATAAGTTACAAGATGCAAGTGCATTCATTCCTTCATTCATTCATCTGAGGGATCACTAAGCAGGATTTTCCTGAAACTTTCTAAGTTGCAGGCCCGGTGCTAGATTCTGAGGTTCCAGAGATGAAGGCAGCCCCCACCCTTGAGTTGCTCATGACTCGGCTGGAAGCACAGCGGCCGCATGCCGGGAGGAGGGAGAGGCCAGGCGGCCGGGCTGTGGGTGTTCAGGGAGGGACCCCCAGGAGGTGCGATGCCTGAGTTGAGTCTTAATAAACAGTCATTAGCCAGAGGTGGGGAAGGGGGTCCCAGTGAGCAGAGAGGCCCGGAGCTGGGGGAGCAGGGGGTCCCGGGAAGGAAGAGGAGGGATGCTGCCGCTATCGACAGAGCCTGAGACCCAGAGCCTGCCGGGCATGGGGAGCCCCAGGACCAGGGCCCTGAGGGACACGCCCTTCAGGGGAGCCTCGTTTCATTGGGTAGAATTCTGCTCTTTTGGACCTAAACCCAGCCTTGCTGAGAAACCATGAAGCCAGTGTGTTATAAAAACGCACAGGCAACTCAGGACAGCGGCAGCCTGGGAAACTTAAGTATAGATGCCAGTCGTGTACAGCCAGCTGATGACACAGATGTGGTAGAATGTTCTGGAGATAATTAATGCCCAGCTTATACACACTTCTTGTCTGGGTAGGTAAGTTGTATGTTAGTATTCCAATATAAAAAGTGAAGACTATTATAAAGTCCTTGCCACACGCATTGGCACACATTGAGGACATGTGACTCTCGGTTAATGTGAAGCTGGGTCACCTCTGTCGGCTCAACCAAGGCGGTGTCTAGGGAGAAACTACCAGGTGCCATGCTGGTCAAGGAGAGCCTCGGGATGGGAAAGGATGTGAAAAGGTTGAAGGAACCTTTTCAGAGAAGAGAGGATTGAACAGGACGTGATGGTAGGGGTTGCATTAGAAGAGCTGAACATGAAGGAGGGGTCAGCTTGGCGAGGACTAGCTGGACAGGCCCCCTGCCCTGCGTAAAGGATGTCTGAGTGACTAACATTGTCTAGAACTCCACTGGGCAGTCCTTGAAGGAGTGGGTTTTCCATCTCTGGCGTGGCTTCACCCAAGGCCAGACTGCCGCTTATTGGGGAGCATGGGGGGACGGATCGTGGCCCTGGAGGGGGTGGAGCCAATGGAGCTAATCTGTGCTCCACCAGGACTGGCTGCATGTGCCGGTGGACACTGTCCCTTGAGGCAGCTGGACACTGCGCTCTGACGGGAGCTCTGTCAGCCATTGGACCACCCTCACAGACGGTCCCCGAGAGAATCCCTATGTCCAGGCAGCATAAGGACCATGTCTCCCTCTGCTGCTGGCCTGGGTCCTCAGTGGGGCTGGCACCAGATCCTCTAAATCTGGGGTCAGTGGTGTTGGAAGGTTCTTCTGTCGTTTATGTCAGAATCAAGTGCTAAACTGAGCATGAAAGAGTAAGATTCCTCAGCAATCGATGTGAACATAATCAAATCATGTGTACAACCGAATTGCTGTGTGTACAGTAGATGGGCAGAGTATTCTGATTATATCATAGATTAGTGGCCGTTGCCATGTGCAAATGCAAGTTTTTATGAGTCCTCTGTTCCTGTGCACATTTTTCCTGGCACATCTGTTGCCAAACCATTTTGAAATTCAACCTTTATAAGCAAGTTGATTTTTGTTTAATGTGATGCAAAGGACTATATAATGGAGGGTGAGGTTATGTAAGCTGAATTAACTCTCTTATTGTTCACATTCAGAACAATATTTTAGTTGCAGTTGTGCAATCTGGTCTTCCGTTCCTTGGAGATGCGCATAGAATGTTTACGATCTTTGTTAATGACGTAATTAAGAAGTGTCTTTTCATTCAGTTCAAGTGTCAGTTTCGCATTTGTTGTTGGGAACCTCACGAGCATCGCCCGCAGGCTGGCAGGCCTTCCTGGGGACATGCGCCCTTCACATGCATGCGCTGGGCAGCCAGATGTTGATGAGGAAGTTTTCGCGAGGCGTGTTGCTGGGAACTGCGTGTTTACCCATCAAGATAAACCAGGCACAGTTTCTCCTCAAGAAACCTGCGGTCCAGCGGGGAGGGCAGACCCGGACCGAAGCGGGGGAGGCAGAGGCAGGCTGTGGTTGAGCCTCTGAGTGGTGAAGAGCAGCGGCAAACACCAGGCCCTGGCCCGGGGCCCCACACGCTCTCGCGCCCTCCCCAGTCCTCACCACACCCTGCAGGGATCCCCAGGGATGGGGAGAGACGGTGCTTTTGCCTGAGATGAGAGAGAGGTTCCAGAGGAGGCGCGGTGCTGGCCGGTGCTTGCCTGTCAGGCGGGTGGTCTGTGCACATTCTCTCAGGAGCCCCTGTGTCGGGGTGGGGAGTCCTTGGGGAGCTTTCTTCTAAGGGTATCTGTATAGAGTGGATCACAGCAGCACTCTGGTGGCATCAGGCTGGTCACGGGCTGACGCAGCTCAGGGAAAGACCCAGGGCCCTGGGATCGCCCCAGGAGCTCGAGAAATGGCAGCTGTCCCCTTCCCAGGTGCACTGATGGAGGACTGGACCCTCCTTCCTGAAGCTGTCTGGTCACCAGCAGTAGGAAAAGCCATTTGCAAGAGGCCCTGGCCCTTCGTGCCGCCTGGCACACAAAGCCACGGTACAAGCCTCGGGCCTCCTCTGGTGGGTGGCTCACTGTGTTTTGTTTCAGAGAGAAAATTCACTGCATAAAGGTAGAATGGTACTTTGGGGGGTTGCAGGCTCTAAGGTGGTACTAATAACAGACAGTCCCAAATCCTTGGTAACGATGACAGCAGTGGGGGCGCTGATCTGAGCTGGCAGGTCTCAGAGCGCCCTCCACCTCCATCCTTGCAGGGGAGGAAACCGAGCCCAGGTGGGGAGAAGGGGGGACCTGGCCAGGGTCTCGAGGCTAGTGAGCTGGTGTGGGACTCGGACCGCACCACCCTCCCTGCCTCAGTCGCAGGAGGGGACTCTTCTCACTGTCTAAGATGGAGTCCCTGATGAAAACAGGCCTGGATGCTGGGGAGGCAGGTGGAGGTGGGATGCAGGCCTGTGCAGGTGCAGAGGGAGGGAGTGGGCAGGGCGGGCCTCAGGCTGCCAGACGCTCAGGAACTTCTCGCCCCTCGTCCTCCACCCACCACGCCACCCCTGGAGGCCAGGAAGCCCGGGTAAGTAAATCCGTTTCCCTCATCATCACTTGTTGGGAGGGTCGCAGAGGACCGGTGGGTGTGTGGCTCTGCAGGTCCTGCGGCGTCTGGTTGGCTGAGAACAGAGGGGGGCCCCGCCTCACACAGGAGAGCCCCCCGGTGCACATGCGCCATCCGGCAAACACCCAGACTGCAGCCAGATGCAGCTCGCGTCCCGGTCACAGTGTAGATACCGTCTCGGTCCTCGAAGCGCTGAGTTCACCTGGGAAAAAGCACCTCTGCAAATTCATTTTTATTGGTTACAGGAGGACCGAGATCTTTGCATGAAAATAAATACTTTTTTTTTTCAAAGAAAATTGACGATTTGCCTTAAAATTTTTTATGGAAGTAATTCTATTTGAATAATGTTGGGAGATAAAAACCCTCCGTTATGCCTTTTTTAAATGAATTACAATTCAGAAAAATCCCAATAATAGAAGATGGCATGAAAGGTACATAGCGTAATTCTTATCTTGTTTTCCTTACTAGTCTCTCTCGTTGGTTGTTTGCAATTGGTGTCTCTTTAAAGAGAACATGCGGAATTGGAATCAAGTGGCATTCGTTCATTTGAGTTTTAAGACTGAATATGGTTTTTGATGGATTTTCTTCTGAACCTCAGCATAGTTCCTCTTACGTGTAGGTGCTCAATTAAGGCTGTTGGATGAACAGAAGGGTTGAAAAGAGAATCTGCATTTTCTTATCCTCCTTCCCACACTTTATGTTTCTGATGTCCCTTCTTACATCTTCATGTTTTTCCTTTTGCTGTTGCTTGTTTTATCATTGCTTTCACAAGTAGGTTTTTTTCTCTTTTTGATCTGTATACTGGCTAATTTAAGTGATTTTTCTTTCCAGTTGTAATTTCCTCCTTCCTATATCTTCTTGTTTCTTTTCTCTTTAGAGATGACCTTTCAAGATTTCTTTTAGGATAGGTTTAGCATTGCTGTGTTCTTTTAGTTTTTGCTTGTCAGAGAAATTTCTTTCTTTCTCCTCCCATTCTAAATGATAATCTTGCTAGGTAGAGTATTCTAGGTTGCAGATTTTTTCTCTTTCATGACTTTGAATATATTTTGCCGCTCACTTCTGGACTGCAGTGTTTCTGTAGAGAAATCAGCTGATGACCTTATAGGGGTTCCCTTGTAAAGAACTCTTTTTCTCTTGCTGTCTTTAGAATCCTCGCTTTGTCTTTAGCTCTTACCATTTTTATTGCCATATATCCTGGTGCAGGTCTGTTTGGGTTCATTTTTTGGGGGGAGCCTCTGTGCTCCCTGTACTTGGACATTGCTTTCCTTCTTTAGGTTTGGGAAGTTTTCAGCCATAATTTCTTCAAATACATTTTCAATCCCCGTTTCTCTTTCTTCTGCTCCCAGAATCCCTAATATGCATAGATTGGCCTTCTCTATATTATCCCATAGCCCATAGGTCTCTTACATGGCTTTCTTTTTTTTTTTTTTTCATTTGGCAATCGTGTTTCTAAAAACAGAATGACAGTGGATACATCGGTTGCTCCCTTGGGGTGGATTAAGATCTCCCTGTGTGAGGTGATCCTCCTGTTGATTGATGAGCCTGTGGTCACCTGGGGATCTTATTAAGAACAGGTTCAGATCAGGTGTGGGGCAAGGCTCGGGATCCTGCGTTTCTGACTCCCTGGGGAGGCCGGTGCTGCACGGCTACAGAGCCCACGGTGTGTGAGGAACCAGGCAGGGGGCGTGCAGACGGTGTTAAAGCCCTAGTACCTCGCCTCAGCGGCCACTGGTGAGAGTTGTATTTGTTTGTCTTTAAAGGTATGACACCGAGGGAAGAGGGCACATTACTTACCAAGAATTTTTACAGAAATTGGGGATTAACTATTCAGCGGATATCCACCGGCCCCATGCAGAGGATTACTTCAACTTCATGGGTCACTTCACGAAACCACAGCAGGTGCAAGAAGAGGTGAAAGAGCTGCAGCAGAGCACAGAGAAGGCCGTGCCGGCCAGGTGAGTTGGTGAGCATGAGGTCCGGAGGCCGGCTCTGCCCCTCGTTGGCCCTGGCAGCACTGGTTATTCTGAAGTGGTGCCTCCCGGTGCTGGCACAGCTGTCATGAAACTGTAATATTCGTTCACTGCTGCAGATTCTAGAAATCGGTGCCAAGTCACAAAGCTACAAAGGAGTTAAAGAGCTATCAGCCTCTCCCGCCCTACCCAGCCACACCCTCAGATCGCTCATATTTTATAGGCCGCCCTTCAGAACCTAACCTTTTAGGTGTTACTGACCTAAGCACCTGGCCCTCCTCTGGACAACTAGAATGCAGGTTCCACGAGGACACATCCGTCTCTACCTGATTCAGAACAGTGCCCGACACCGAGTAGGCACCCAGGGGGTGTTTGTCCAGTGAATGAATGAACAGACGCATTCTTTAACTCAGCAGTTCAACGTTGGCGACTTTATCCCAAAGAAATAATGCAGAAGAGGCCAGCAGGTTAGCAGGTGAAAGGTGTGACTTGCAGTGTGTTTTCAACAACAGCAGCAAAACAGACGCTTGTCCATCCCAGATGAGTGCCTGGCTTACAGAGCATGGCCCCAAGGAGCGTGAGGTGGTGAAGCGATTACAGCCATCATCATGGAGACGGTGGAGATGCCTGTAATAGAGGCCAATTGGCAGCGCAGTTTTAAACAGTCTATAGGGGCTTCCCTGCTGGTCTAGTGGTTAGGAACCCGCACTTCCCATGCAGGGGGTACAGATTTGATCCCTGGTCAGGGAACTAAGATCCTGCATGCCCCGTGGTGTGGCCAAAAATAAATAGTCTGTATACCATAGCTGGAACTACACCAAGTGTACGTGCTGATCCACAAGGACCAGAAGATGCTGTGCAGGAGGTATCATCTGGTATTTGCATGGTGGGACTGTGCATGATTCCTTTCAAGGTTTAAAACTGGTCACTAATGCCACATTGTAAAATTCTAGAACAATGGGTAAAGAAAATGCAGTACATAGATAAACAATGGAATACGATTCAGCCATAAAAAAGAATGAAACATTGCCATTTGTGATAACACAGCGGGACCTTGAGGGCATTATGCCAAGTGAAATAGGTCAGACAAAGACAAAAACCATGTGATCTCACTTATATGTGGAACCTTACAAAATAAATAAATAAATAAATAAACCCCATAGATACAGAAAACAGATTGGCCGTTGCCAGAGGTGGGGTGGGGGTGGGGATGCCGAAGGGGATGAAGGGGGTCAAAACGCGCAGCTTCCAGTTATGATAGAAATACGTCCTGGGGTGTGACATACAGCAAGGTGACCACAGCTGGTGAGACTGTGCTGCGTGTTGGAAAGTTGCTAAGAGAGGAAACCTTGAAGGTTCGCATCCTGTGGCTGGTGATGGACGGTGGTGACCACCTCAGGGTGTACAGATGCCAAGTCATCATGTGGTACACCTGAAACTAACATAATGTTGTATGTCAGTTATGCCTCAGTGAAAACATTAAACATAGGAGAAAATGTTGCCACATTTGATGCGACCCTAAAGCAATGGGACAGACTTTCTCGATCAGTCTCAGTCCCGGGAGGCCGCCCGCCAGCCCTCCCCAGGCCTGGGGCCCCAGTCCCCGCTCCAGAGCCTCAGCTCCGTGGCACTCTTGTCTGTGTGTCTGTCCGACTGTAGTCTGTCTCTTCAGCTGTCTGTCCCCACCCGCTCTGAATGTGTGAATGAGCTGTCTCTAAAGAATCCCCAGAGGAAAGAAGTACTCCAAGGACACAGGGCTGGAATGTAACGGCTAAATGGGGTTTAAGAGGAAGGCAGTTTGCACACACCCCTGAATGATGTCTAAGTTACTGAGTTATAAAGCCCGAAGGCAGATAATTGAGTTGGTGAAATTTCCAGTAAAAATATGTGCAAGATTGGTATAAATCAAATATGCCACGAAACTAATGAAAAAGTGGGATTTATCTTCCCAGACAGGGCCGGCCTCATTACACACGCGTGTCTTCTCTGCACGCTCGCCTGCCCCGTGTGAGTAATGAGGCTCCGGGAGGAATGGCTCACCCGCAGTGGCGTCCCCACGGTCTTTCTCTCCTTGTTTCTGTTTGCGGTACGAGCGGGATCCGTAGCTGGGAGGACTGCGCACCACCCAGCGGTGCGTTCAGACCCCCAGGCTCAGGGAGCTGATTCACACTCACGCGGTCCCCTGCCACGATCACCTCTCTTAGCAAGGAAGACACGCCGGAGGCATGAAAATTCATGACCGGCTTCTGTTTCCTCAAAGATGTCAGACTGTGAAATCATCAAGCCACTTTGCCCTTCAGGATGGGCCACTTTTCAATTTCGGTGTCCGTGGGTCAATTACAGTGTTTTCAGAGCTTTTAACCTCATTTATACTGAAGCTCTGATAAGATTAATAAATAGGAGTGTTCATTCAAGTGACCGAAATTTTATATTTGCCTCTTAAATCTAAGAGAACTAATTTTGTTTGAAGTGGCCTGAATACATTTTAAATATTCAGAGAATTTTTTTTTAAACCCATATTTATTTTTCATGCCTCGCTCTTTTTGGCCCGAGTCTGAGTTGAAGAGTCAGAGTCAGAGCAGCGGTGGTGAACTAGCCACAGGAGCTCCGCAGGCTGTTCTGAAATGCAAATTGAGAGGCACAGGAGCAAAACCAGCCTGCCTCGGAGGGTCCTTTCCCGTTCTTTCCAGCGTGCTGGCCGGCTGTGTGTGAGGGGCTCTGTGGCCGTCCACTGGCCGTGGCACTGCCCTCTTCAGGCTTCTGTCTCGTTGTCCAGACCAGGGACCAGACACTGTGGTGACTGACACGGGTTCTGCTTGGCAGTGTGTGGCGTGATCTGAGCTCCAAATCCTCATTACTCTGTGCACATATTTACTCTGCAAGGGAAATAATTACGGCCTGGAAACCAGTCCAAGAAACGCTGAACACTTCAATTTTCTAAAAATATGTATCTCAAAAAAAGTTTTGATGTTTTTTTATACCTTCACTTTCATTTTCAAGGATCAAGTGGAGTGTAATAGTTGTGGTTGCAAGGAATCGTTTTGTAACCTGGGCCTGCATGCAGAGGACACCTGCGAGGGGATCTGGTGTGCTGCTGCTCTTGGGACACGTTCCCCGGGCAGTTCTTGCAGCCCATGTGCGTCAGCTTCTGGAAGGCGCACCCCAGCCAGCTCGGAACCGCAGTCCAGCAGGGGAGGGAGACGGTGGCCCACGTAGCTTCAGAGTCCCCTGTGCCTCCCTCTCTCCCCAAGTATTCCCTCAGCATCCCCTCTTCTGATTTCTGACTTTCTTGTTGCCATGGATTATTTTTTCTAGGCGCGCTCAGGGAACTATTTGTGGATACGTATCCACAAATACACATCGGAGGTGGTAGACAATTACCAGCAAAGATTTCGTGTTTGGAGTTTCTGGCATATTCTCCCTGCGTAAGAACCTCACAGCCGAGCTCGAGTCAGACAGGCACAGTGCTCAGTGTGGTAGGAAGAGCTTTCTGGAGCCTGGATGAGCCGGGGTTATGGAATATAAACCCCTGACCCATAGGTCAGGTGCAGGACTGTTTATTCTTAAAAATGCCCATAGCTTTTTTAGTCCCTTATCAATAATTTTTTTTTTAAGTCTGGGAAGAATTTTCCTGAAAGACTGAATCAGTCTTGAACACATTCCCAAGAAAATCAGCCCTCGAGCTCGAACAGGAGCTACAGCTTGACGCTGTCTCTGTCCCTCCAAGGGAAAGCTGGCCAAGCCCGGACACTGCACGGACCGGGCGCTGTCTTCTTCCTATAAAATGGGGGTAGTAATTACCCTCCTCCCTTGCTGGGCTGTTGAGAAGAACACATGGGAGAAGGTACACGGAGACAGCACAGCTCCGGGTGTGCCAGCTGATGCACACAAACGCTGGCTTATTTCTCAACAACAGAGAACCTGACAGTGAACGAGGGGTTCCTGGACCCCCACCCCGCCAGTGCTCACGGACCGGACCCAGGCTTTCAGCCCTCCTTGGTCCCCTGTCCTGCATTCCTGCTTCAAGGCCTTTTTGCTGGCTGTCCCTGGGCCCAGAGAGGTCTCCCTGGGGGTAAATCCCCACCGAGTTCTTCACCTGCCATCTCTGCTCAAGGGTCACCTTCCCAGTGAGGTCCACCTGTACCCCCTACTGGGAGTTGCAGCCCACCCCCACCATGCGCCTTCTCAGCCCTGCTCACGGGCGCTGAGCTGACCCCTGACCCACTGTGCAGGGCACTGATGTCTTCCATTAATTGTTGGTCTTGCCTCTGTGGGAATGTAAATTCTTCTAGGGAGGCCTCTCTGATTCACTAGGTGTATCCCGACACCCAGAGCAGAACCTGGCACATGATAGGTGCTCAACAAGCCTTCATCAAGGGAATGGATGTGTATTTCCCATGTCTGTAATATCACTGTATTTTCAAATGCTTGGCTCCATTTTTAAGGTACTCATTCTAGTAAAAAGACGAGGTGGTAATTTCTCTAACATAGTTTTGCTAATGATAAAAATGATGATTATTTTTTTTCCAGAATACCTTGCATTGCAGATGTCACACCAAGGCTGCAAAGCATCTTCAAAATTAGTTGTTAGATGAATCATCACATTAGAATGATCAGGGAGCTCTTGCTTTAAAGAAATGATTTGTTTTCCCAGTTTTAGTGTGTGTCTCAAATGTGTTCTCTTTCAGGGATAAGCTTAAGGAGCACTATCAAGATATCAGCAAAGCACTCGCCAAACTAGATAAGTCCAGAAATGGCTGCATATCCTTATGCAAGATGCAGAAGTCGCTGCAGGAGTGCGGCTGTTCTCTGACGGAGGAGGAGCTGACCCATCTTCTAAACAGGTTCTCTTTGACAGGGTTTACGTTTCTCACAGCACTGACAATCAGGTTGTTGCGTTGCTTTCATGAATTTCTCCTTCTCTGTCCACTCAAACAGCCTTTTGGCATTGAAATAACCTCCACGCCTCCAAAAATTCAGTTTCTATCTGTGGACAGAAGTAGAACTATAATGTTGTACTCATGAAACTTATATAATACTATAAACCAGTGTGACCTCAATAAAAAAGAAGAATCAACCTTTGCATATTCCCCTGGCCAGGCTGCGTTCTAATGGGTCTGAGCCAACCCAAAGCAGAGAGAAAGCAGCTTGACAAACGCACGACTTCTCCTGGTGGGTCTCCGCAGCATAATCAGCATCTTTTAACACTATTTTTCTTTCGCCCAAGTTATTCATGCACTTGGGCGGGAGTCAAGTCATCCTGCAGGGCTTATTAAAAACAGCAGCCCCTGCCCCGCCGTCCTCCCTGGAGTCAGTAACTTGCAGCACTTTAAATCATGTCTTTTGGGACTTAACTCAATAGTTCTGACAGGAGTCTACAGCTACTTCTTGATTTTTCACTTTTAGGCAGCGTCTATCGACTTCCTACCAGGAAGATGCAGATTTAACTCTTTTTCACCCATCACATAACCACCAACCACCTCACCCCTTCAGCCTCCACCACGGCATGGACACACACGCAAACTTACCCCATTGTCTCCCTGTGTTGCTGCGTCACAGTTTGGTGTAGATCAGTATTCATGGTTTATATTACTGTAATTGGCTGATCACTTTTCTTTTCCTATTTAGCATTTTGTTTTCCCTGGAGTTAGCACTTATCTTATTTTTTCTGTTTGCTTTGTTTCTCTGTACTTCTTATCACTAATTAAACCTTCAACTTGTGAAATCTCTTTCCAGTGCGTTCAGACACCTTGGCTAATCTGTCGGCTTTGTTTTTTTTGGACAGCCCTTTTCATGTTTGTCAACTCTCAGAAATTTTCTTGATTTATTTCATTAACGGGTTCCTCTCCTGTTCATTTCTTTCTGAACCTCCTGTTGTTATTGAGTAGTGAGCCACCTAGAGTGTCCCCTTATATTTTAAACCTTCCCGGTCCCATATCTCTTTTTCTTCCTGCTCCACCTTCTGGGAGATTTCTTCAGTTTTAGTTCGCAACCCTTCTTTTGAGATTTTTGTCTCTGCTAATCATACTTATCATATTTTTAATTACCAGAACTTGTTTTTATTCTCAGAATGTTCCTTTTCTATAGCATCCTGTTCTTGTTTCATGGATATACTAGTTCATTTCTCTGAAGATATTTAAAAAATGTTTAAGTTCACTTGAGAATTCCCTCCTCAGCGTTGCTTTCTTCTACTACCTTCCATGTCAGACATTTTCCTCCAAAATATGCTCATTTTAAGTGTGCGATACTAAGAAGCAGATTAGAAGTTCTGCACAGTTGGGTAGAGCTAGTCAACTCTGGTTTGAACTGCTTTGGCAGGGTAACCTGGTGGGTAGTTTCCTTGGGAGATTTCCAATGTCAGCATCTTTAAAACTTTTCCTTTGGGCTGGTTAGATTTTCCAGGGACCAGGGTTGCTGGATAAGACACAGAATGGCCAAAGTTGAATTTCAGATAAACAACATATATTTTTCAGTATACGTAAGTGCCGTGCAGTATATGGTATATATTTATACTAAAAAATTATTTTTGTTTATCTGAAATTCTAGTTTGTCTCCCTCTAGGTTTTTGTTTGTTTCTTTGTTTTTCTAAACCTGGCAACACAACCAGAGAAGACTTGTTGGTCTCCCGCTGTCAGTACTCTGGGAGCTGATGGGGAAAGGAAGGCTGAAAGTTTCAGCAGTCAGTATGATAAGCTGAATAATACCTGGTAACCTGTGAATGTCACCTTACATGGAAAGAAACTTTGTGGATGTGATTAAGTGAAGGATCTTGAGAATGGGAGGTGATCCTGGGTCATCTGGGTGAGCCCAATGTCATCACAAGTGTCCTTATAAGAGGGGATTGGGGAGAGATTTCACCCAGAAGTGACCACAGAGGGAGAAATTGGAGTATTGTGGCCACAAGCCAGGAATCTCCAGCAGCCACCAGAAGGTGCAAGAGCAAAGAACAGATTCTCCCCCAGAGCGTCTGTGGGGAGCACAGCCCAGCTGACTCCTTTCTGCCCAGTGAAGCTGATTTCCAACTTCTGGTGTCCAGAACTGTAAGAGAATAAACGTGTGCTGTTTAAAGCCACCCACTTTGTGGCATCATGTTATAGAGTCATAGGAAACAAATAGTCAGTGTATAAAGCTTCTCTTAACTCCCCTCTTTTCATTAAGGACCCTCCCTGTCTTGAACTGCGACAAACACTTACCATCTCCAGAGAATACCCCTCCAGATCCTCTGTGGTGTGTGTGTGTGGGGGAGCCAGGCACCCAGCCTGGGGAGTCTGGAGAAGGGCATGTCCCACACAGGCATTTAGCTAATCCTGCTCTTTAACCCCACTTTCATTCCTGCATCTAGATGTAGCTGACCACTTCTGGAGACTCTGAGGTTTTGCAGCTGTGTTGAGTCCCTCTGCATTCCTTCTGTTGGTTCCAAGAGATTTCTCGAAACTGATGCATCTGTTTTCCCTCATCCGTCGAATTCCCAGAATTGTCTTCCTCCACTTCCTCTCTGCCCTTTGCACTTTCTGCCAGTGGCCCTTAAACTCCAGCCAGCAGCAGAGACTCGGCTTGCTGGACCCCTCCCTCAGGCCCTGTGGCTTAGCAGGCCTGGGAATCTGCATTTCCAGCGAGGTCCTGGGTGACGCTGATGCTGCAGGACTAGAGCACCCCAAGAACTGCTGCTTGGTGCCTTTAAAAAACTCCTCCTTTGGTCGTTTTAGAAGGAACAGAGCTAGTTATGTGCATTCAAGCCACTTTAACTGCAAGTGTCATCCTCTTGTAATTTTAAACCAAAATAACTCAGCTGATTGCTCCTCCTCAGACTGCTTCCGTGCGCAGTTTGTAACTTGCATGTCCCTTGGCTGTGCTGGCAGAAAGTCCTGTGACTGAGCACATGGATCTCACGCTCCTTTCTTTGTGAGGTGAGGATATTAGCACCCCTCCCCTCCCTTTAAACAACGTGAGCGGTTGCACTAGGGCTCGCAGTGCACGTGAACAACCAGCCTCAGTCCACTGTCAAGTGACACACGACTACTTCACGGGAAGTGCAGGCGCCTCGCTGCAGCGTGAGCGTCCCGAGTCCCCCCTCCTGCCCCAGGGCGTCGCTCTTCCTCAGGTCACTTGTCCCGCTGCTGCAGTCACCCCACACGTTGTCACCGTTACTTTGGACAATGATCTGTTAGATCAACTAAGAATAAGAAAAACAGAAGATACTATTTTACCTTCATTTATTCCTTCTCTTACGCTCTTTCTTCCCTCAGGTAGATCCATGTTTCTGACCCATCTGATTCTCCTTCTCTCAGAAGAATGTGTTTGAGCATTTTTTGAAGGGCAGGGTGGCTGGTGATGAAGTCCCTCGGTGATTGTCTGTCGGCAAAGGTGTTTATTTCTCCTTCGCTTTTGAAGGATAATTTCACTGGATGTAGAAGTCTAGGTTGGTGATTTTTCCTTTCCACACTTTAAATATTTCAGCCCACTCTCTTCTCGCTTGCGTGATTTCTCATGAGGAGCCCCGTGTGCCTCTCATCGTAGTTCCTCTGTAGATGTATTCCCCCTCTCTGGCTTCCTTCAAGACTCTCTCTTTGTCTGGCTTTGGCAGTTTGAATGTGATATAAGTAGGTGTAGTTTTTGGTACTTTTCTGTGTGGTGTTCTCTGAGCTTCCTGGAAATGTGCTTGGTGTCTATTACCAATTTTAGAAAAATTTTTTGGGCCATTATTACTTCAATTTTTTTTTCTGAGTCTTTCTTTTTCTCCTTCTGGTATTCCAGTTATGTGTATGTCTGCCCCGCTTTTTTGGCTGCACTGGGTCTTCGTTTCTGCACTCCGGCTTTCTCTAGTTGTGGAGGGTGGAGCCTATTCTTCATTGCAGTGCGCGGGCTTCTCAGTGCAGGGTCTTCTCTTGTTGCAGAGCACAGGCTCTAGGCACGCAGGCGTCAGTAGTTGTGGTGCACGGGCTTAGTTGCTCGGCGACATGTGGGACCTTCCTGGACCAGGGATCAAACCCGTGTCCCCTGCATTGGCAGGCAGATTCTTAACCACCAGGGAAGTCCCTAGTTCCACTTTTAAAATTGTCCCACAGTTCTTGGATATTCTGCTCTGGGGGGGGTTTTCCCACTCTTTTTTTCTCTTTGCATTTCAGTTTGGGAATTTTCTGTCGACATGCTTGAAGTTCACTGATGTTTTCCTCCACCATGTCCAGTATACTGATGAGCCCATTAAAGTCATTCTTCGTTTCTGATACGCTCTTTTTCATTTCCAGGATTTCCTTTGATTCCTAAGAAGGAATATCCGTCCCTGCTTACATTAGCCATTTGTTCTACATGGTGTCCACTATTTCCATTAGACTCCTTTACAATTTCATCATAGTTAGTTACTTTAAATTCCCTGTCTGATGATTCCAAAGTCATCTCTGAGACTGGCTCTCATGCTTGCTCTGCTGTCTCTCAGACTGTGCTTCTTCTTGCCTTTCAGCATGCTTGCTGCTTTATCATGGTTATTGGTGTTGAAAGCCAGACGTGACACATTGGGTAGCAGGAACTGAGGCAGACAGGCCTTTCGTGTGAGGTTGTATGTTAATTTGGGTAGGAGCTGGGCTGTGTTTAATGTTGCTGTAGCTGTCAGTGTCAAGGGCCTGGCTTTCCTCCCCTGTCCCTTTTGTTATCCCTCCTGTTTTCTTGGACTTCCCTGGTGACTTCTCCTTAAATAGAGTCTGTGTTTGTAGCTCTTCCCATTGTAACCCACTGCTGTTATACTGGAGCTGAGTTGATATGGTGTAAGGGATGGGAGAGGGGAAAGATTCTATACTCATGGTCAAATCTCAGTCTTTCAGTGGGCTTGAGTCCCTGGGCTGCAACCTTCAGAAATGGTTCTTAGTTTTTCTCTCCTCCCTAGGATGAGACAAGAAGTCTACAGGGGGCTGGAGTTGGCTAACTGCCTTTCCCACCGATGGGATAAGGCCCTAGTAGAGTCTTTTTTCCTTAGGAAATTATTACACAGAAGGCTCTGGGCATTTACCAAGGATTATTATTCCCCTTCCCCTGCCAGAGCCAAGAGGGGACCATCCTCAGATTTCCACTGTGATGACCTAGTAGGGTTCTTGAAGGTAAAGGCATGAGAGTAGGGGTCCCTAAGACTGGGCCCCCAGGGCTTTCTCACTCTCACACTGGTCCACACACGGCCTCCACCGTTGCTCAAATTACCACATAAGTGTTCCTACCAGCTCACAGCTCCAAAGGCTTTTGTTCCAGGCAAGTAGATCTTGGCTGTAATTCTCTATATTCACCCATCTCTCCAGAGGTGAGGTGACGTTTCGGGGTGACGTTTTGCCCTGTGACCTCAGTTTTCTGATGGGACCAAGAAAGCCGTTGGCTTTTGGCTTGTTTGGCTTCTTTCTTCGTGTAAAGGTGAGAGTGACACTTCCAAGTTGTTCCGTGTCAGAGCTCCCCCCTCTTCCTGTCACTTTCCCTCTCCATGTCTCATCTTTTATCAGCTACAATTTTTCTCTGGAAAAGCTAGGTAAATTTAACTTTTTAATGTCCTACAGCCACAACCGGGTCCTCTCTGCTTGGTTCATAGGTTGGTTATAAAACTCAAGAACCATTCAGCAGCATTTCACAATTATGCCTGTGTACACATTCATGACTCATCATAGTCCGTGTCCGGGAGTGAGTGACAACGAACCTGCTTCTCAGTGGCCCTGTCCCTGGGCCTCCATGTCTACCTGGTCATAGGCAAACCTGCGGGTACCCATGCATCTTTTCTAAACCATTTGGGGAAAGGTTGTTCTTTGCTGTAAGCTGCTTCCAAGGACATAGAGAGTAGGGTGATTTCTTTAACCATCGCTGTTTTCTGAACATGGGGCTCGGGTGAAGTTCAACATTGTCAACCTTCAGCTTTCCCCAGCGTTCTTCCCCACTTTCTGCTCCCTCCGTCTTTCCCCTGGTGCCCTCCTTCCTAGAGCCTGGTTCCCCACCCTCTGTTCCAGGTTTGCCACCCAAGAGTGTCCTGGGCTGTCCCCACTGTTCCCCAGGGTTGGATCCCCTGTTTCTTATATGCCACATCTTTTTATTTCTTAATTTACACTCTTATTTTGCTGGAGTACTTCCTGGAGTAATTCCCTGAGAAAGGAGGGGACAGGAAATAAGTTTTCTCAGTTCTTTGTCTGAAAATATTTTTTATCTTCCTTCACACAGGTTGTTAGCTTGCCTGAACATAGACTCCCAGGGACAAAATCATTTTCCCTTAAAACTTTGGTTGTCTGTGCGTGCATGTATATGTCTGAGTGTGTGTGAGTGTGCGTGTGAATGTGTGTGGGGGGAAAGGAGGACCATTTCATCCTTAAATGCATGTGTGTTCTCTTCTTCCTTAAACAGGGTCTCTTCTCACTAAATCTATTTCCAGCTGAACAAGAATTGAAATGCATACAGTGAATAAATCATGGAAAAATAGCACCAGATAAACCATTAGCTAAATGATGACAGGAGAGCCTTGTTAAAACGTAGTTAGGCTCGATACTTTTATAAACAGGGACACAAGGGCTGCGGGATTTCTGCAGTCCACCTGTCAATGGGTGATCAACTTTTTTATGAATTGAAACCTTAATAAGGATCCATCAGCTCAGTCGCTTGTTTCTTCTCAAAGACCTCTTGATGATAAGCAGCTCTGTTATTTGTAATTATATGTAGATTATTCTTTTCTAGATCCAAAATAGACTTTTCTAAATAATACTGAGATTAGCATATGCATTTGATTTTATTACTAAATTTTAATACCAAGTTGGCAATTTATCCTGCTGATGAAATAGAGCTGATTATCCTTTTCCTCCATGTCTCCGGTGTGCGAGCCAGCGACGCGGGGCCTGTGCAAGGCGGCTCTGCAGCTGCGGGGTGGGGATGCACAGCTCTTGGCTGGTTCTCTCGAGAAGCAGATAGCCGAGTCGCTGGAAACTTCTCTCTGGCTTCCCGGCGTTCCAAGCTGTTCTTTGTCACAGGCTCCATCCTGCTGAAAGAAAGTTTGGGGGTCAAGGTGCCAGCAATCCCCAGGGAGTCTAAGTTACAGAAATGTGGACTTTGAATGCAACTAAGCTTTATTTTGAATTATTTTACATCTTTACTAAATAGGCTCTATATTTTCACGAAATACGGATTTGCTCTCACAATATATTCTTTTAGAATGTAAAGGTATTTTCTTCTGTGTTGGAGTGGAGGGAAGGAGGGAGCCTCTTTTTCTCTGTGGATGTCCTTGTGGAGACACACACCCAGACAGAATTTCTATTTGAGGAAACACTAAGCGATGTAGGTTTCATAAACATATGTTTTGAGTGCTTTCAGCCTGACAGCGTACTTTCAGCCATTCTTGAAAAAGAATTTCACATCAGTTTTACTCAGCTCCTCTTTTCCTTTTCCCTGTCTTTGGTGTACTTCCGTTATGTTCAGATTCCCATTTCTCAGTGCGGGCGCTCATTAGCTAAGGCCCCGATGACTACAGCCCTACGCCCCACCACCCCGCAGTCCTGCCTCCAGACCAGCTCTGCCACCACCATCAGATGCATCTCCCCAGGATCCAGCTCTGCACGTGTCACACCCCTGCCCCCGTCAAGGGGCAGATTCCTCAGCCAGGCCTCCTCCCATCCTTGGCTCTTCAAACCTGTGAGCCCTACTGTCCAGCCTGCAAGTCTTAGAGCTTCAGGGCAGGACGATCTGTGGCGCCAGCAGCCGACAGTGGCCCCGCACTCTCCCCTGTCATAGCCCTTCTGCTGTGCCCTTAGACTGCCGTGCTCGTCTAATAGCCCAGCTGACCGGTGTGCGTGCACCTACAGGGAACAGTGGCTCAACATTATTCATGTTCTCCACACTGTTCTGTGCTCAGCAAGTGTTTGTTGAATGAGTGATAGTTTTTTAATTAATATATTATTTTCTTTCTTTTGGGACAAGTTGGGGAATCAGCTGGCGTGAAAATTCCATCAGTTACCTTGACTTCTTGAGAGCCGTGGAGAAGAGCAAGCCAGCCAGACCTCCGCCCCAAGAGAAAGAGGAGAGCGTGCCCATCAATTTTGCACTCCTAGGTCCAGAGGAGGTTCTGAAGAACATCCAGGAGGTCGTCACCTCCTCCAGTCCAGCTTTGTGGACGGTACGAGGACCGCACATGCTTTCACTGTGGAAACTGACGTTCTGGTGCTCACGCCAGTTCCTGAAGCCAGTTCCCAGCCTTGCCCCTCCTCCTGGGCCCCTCCACCTCTCGCCATTCTCCTTGGGGCCTCAGAACTTGATGGTTGGGCGAGATCAAATTGTTCACTTGAGCAAATGTGTATCCGTTTTTGCTCTGTACAAAACTACCACGATCGCACCCCGCCTGTCTTCTGTGAGGCGAAAGTGCTCAGTGTTTAGCAGAGGCTGGGTCTGCAGTGAGGGCCAGGGGTTCCAGGCAAAGAGGGCAGAGGACAGAGGCGAGAGTGAGTTTAGCACATCCCATGAGCCGGACCCGTGGGGATGAGCGATGCCCCCCTTGAAGAGGTTGGCCAAGGCCAGTCTGTGGCACGAAGACTCATCATGACCAGGAGCCTGGGGTGGGAGTGGGGGTCGGGGTGTGAGAAGGGAGTCCCCAAGCACACTGACATTCAGGCTGACAGCTTTGCAACCCTGTGGGGCATGCCTGGGGGTGGTGCTTCAGGGCATGGCCTCGGAAGACAGTGCTCAGGCCAGGCTCCCAGCAAGGTGCCGGTCCCCTGTTCAGGTCCGCACGTGAGATCCCCCTGCAGCAGCCGTGAAAAGAGAGAGGCTGTGTGCAGAGGGCAGACTGTGCAGTTTAACAAGACAGCGAATCCAGAGCCTCCCGTGCGTTGCTGGGAGCACGCTGTCCAGACAGCACAGTCAGAGCGGGGATGCTCCCGTGCCCACCATATGCAGACCCACAGACCCACGCAGACACTGAGGCCCATGCTCACTATACACCTGCATCCCCTCGGTGCCGGGAGGCAAGCTGGGCTCTGGAGTCCAAGCGCCGGGGATCAGTGGGGCAACCCAGCCAGCTCATGAACGTTCTGGAAGGCCAGCCGGCATGGCCTTGCTCCCAGAGAGCAGACAGTGTTTGCATGAGGGAAGTCGCTATGAGGATTTAACATTTGTGTGTCTTTATTTTAATGACTATCTAAAGATCAAAGAAAATGAGTATGAACACATCATGGGTCATCTAGAAAGCCCATCGATACCCCTTTCAACACCAGACTGCCCTGGCCCAGGGGTCACCTCGTGAGGACTGCAAACTCACATGTGCACAGGGACCAGGAGTAAAAATGTGAAGGGGCCAGGACGTGGCCGCAGCAAAGCCCGCGGCACAGCCCTGTCCAGAGGGCAGCATCTCCTCAGGACTGCCCCCCCCCCGCCCCCCGCCGACTGTTGCTGAGCTGAGACGTGGCCCCAGCTCTGCTAGACCCTTGTATTTTTCATGAGAAGCTATGAAACCTCCTGATTTCTAAATGTCAGCACCTCTCTCAGATTTGTCAGAAGTGCTGTGTGGGCCACGTAAATACGTTTGCAGGAGGGCTCTGCCCTCTCCCAGCTGAGAGAGGCGCCACCTCACAGTTCTCCGGCGTTTCTCAAACTGAGGTCCTTGAAACCTGTGGGAGGAACCACGGTTCTCACTTCTGAGAAACAGTCCTTAGGGGATGAGAAATTAAGCAAGAGAGAGAGATTCTCCAGCCGAGAGGCTGGCAGGGCCTGGAGGGCAGGGGCGTTTGCGGCAGGGAGGCGAGGAGAGAATGACAGTGTCTGAGGATCAGGGTCAGAAAGGGTACCAGGACTTCCTAGGTGGCACAGTGGTAAAGAATCCGCCTGCCAATGCAGGGGGCACGGGTTCGAACCCTGCCCTGGGAAGATTCCACATGCCACAGAGCAACTAAGCCCGTGTGCCACAACTGTTGAGCCTGTGCTCTAGGGCCCGTGAGCCACAACTACTGAGCCCATGTGCCGCAGCTATTGAAGCTCATGCGCCTAGGGCCTGCGCTCCACAACAAGAGAAGCCACTACAATGAGAAGCCCACGCACCACAATGAAGAGTAGCCCCTGCTCGCAGCAACTAGAGAAAGCCCGTGTGCAGCAACAAAGACCCAACGCAGCCAATAAATAAATTAAATAAATAAATAAATTTTAAAAAAAAAGGGATACCGGACACATGGTGCAGCTCCTCGGGTCACTGGAGACCCATCTCAACGCAACGTCTTGTTTCTGAAATGACCCAGCAACACCTTATATTTATGTAGAGTCTTACAGATCCCTGAGCCTTTGCACATTTCATTCTCCCACCCACCCCGTGGCTTGTCAGGCTGGACTGACACATGGGGAAGCCGCACAGCCCCAGGGAAGTGCAGGTCCCGTGGCCACGGCGAGCCAGACCCCAGCTCACCCCTGAGGTCCACTGAGCCTTGTGGCACCACAGCGCCTTCTAAACGCCCTGAGGACGGAATGCTCCGTCAGCTCCCTTCATGGTGATGGTCATTCTCCCTGACATCTGCTGAGATCCACGCCACATCAGCTACCTGGACAGGGCGTCTTCAGGTTGCTGTAGTAAAACTTAGACCAACGTGAGTTCTGAAGTCTCTTTTTTTATACCAAAGAAGTTAAGCTCAGAGAGGTTAAGGGCTTATGGTGGGCAACGCAGCCAAGGTTCAAAGTCCACTTCCTGGCTGTGGAGCTAGAGGCTTCCCACTGAACCTGGCTGTGTCGTGTCCCCACAGTCTAAATGAAGGCTCGAAGCCAGACAGCATCAAGGTTAATTTGATTACACGTGTAACACCACCCGGTGGACTGATGGGGTGTGTCTAATTAGTCCAGAGTGAGAACTAACCGCAAGAGAATTTGGGTTTGGGTCAGCGAGCATATTAAATTCTTACTTAAAAAAGTAAGATTTTTAACTTATCCCTTGATACGGGTTTTCTAGTGCAATAGAAATGAATGACTTTGTTTCAACAGATGGAAAAAATGTGCTTTGTTTTTCTAGCAAATGTTTGCACTTTGGTTTGACTGCTGTTCTGCTGGGTTGGCGCCGTCTGCCCCAGCGCCTCCGGCACAGGCGCGGGTGGTGGGGTCTCCCTGAGAGGCAAAAGGACAGCAGCCTCGATGTTCAAGCCCTGGGGTGGGGGGTAGGATGGAGTGGTCCCTTGACACCTCCTCCTGGCTACTTCCGATGTCGGGCTCCTATCGTGAGACCCTTGCCCCACACCCCGACGCGGTGGGGTAGTGCCTGAGCCTCTCAGTTACAAATGATTCATTAAGGAGCTAGAATTTAATGATGGAGAGACCTCGGGCAAGTTCCTTCACCCCTCAAAGCTTCCTTGGGGCTCCTCTTTCACTCCTCCTTCTCCTCTTCATATCCAAAGAGGTAGGAATAAAGTCAGTTTCCTCAATGACATGTCAGCTCTTATACCAGACGCACATCCTACCCCTCTGTCTTTCGGTCCTGGTGCGTTTATGTGGTGATTTAGAATCTACAGGGGACTCGCATTCACTTCATTTCATTTGCATTCAGGAAAGCAATACTTAAGAAAAATATTTTGGAAATATTCACTCGACAGTAACATCTGCCTTTTTTTTTCTAATCGTAGGCATTTTCTGCATTGGATAAAGATGACACCGGGTTTGTAAAGGCTCCGGATTTTGGACAAGTCCTTAAGGATTTCTGCTACAAACTAACAGATAACCAGTATCATTATTTTTTGAGAAAACTAAGAATTCATCTCACCCCCCATATAAATTGGAAATATTTTCTCCAGAACTTCAACAGTTACCTTGAGGAGGTAAGAATGTCTGCAACACATAAGCATATAAGCATTTCTTTTTGAAAAGGGGGTAAAATTGGTTTTTGCAAAATAGATAATTGATTAAAACCACATCAGATAAGTTGGCAGTCATCTCAGTTAACTAGCTCATTCTAAATGAAAAATTGATATAAATTCTACATAGTGTTAGAAGATAAATACATATCCTTTACTTCACTGGAAAGTTATTCTATTCTATTCTATTCTATTCTATTCTATTCTATTCTATTCTATTCTATTCTATTCTGTATTTTCAAAGAAGTTTGAGCCTGCTTTTGTCTGGTTGTTTTAATGAGTTCTAAGAATCTTAGAACCCTGAAGATGAACTGGTGTCCAGAGAAGTGAGAACCACTACACGTCAGGCCCTGCACCAACAATAAGGGAATTGGGACCCGCTTGGGAGACATTTGTTAAGGAGCCACTAGGTGCCCGGCCCTGGGCCATGCATCAGCCAAGCCTGGGGTAGGGGTAAGCATGGATATAATGGGGTCCTGGGGGACGTCTAAGAGGGCTTCCTGGAGGAGGGTGGGTGGCTGACCACAGGGCTCTTCCCGGGACCGCTTCTCTGGCTGCAGGAGCTGTTCCTTCTCAGGCTGCTTCTCCATCTCTAAGTATAAAGGGACCAACATCATTAGCGACATTGCAGTCCAGCTTCAGCCAACTCGGATGTCCTTGGTCACCCATCCTGTGCTGAGTGAGGATGGGCGCGCAGGCGCCGTGGTCCCTGCCTTCACGGAAGGGGAGGTGAAGACAAATAAGAAAAATCCAAAAACGACGCACCAGCGAAGTCACGACAGGCTTGTGCTGGCGTGTGTCTAACTGTCCCCCTGTGGCTGGACGCTTAGGTCGCTCCCGACGGCACACTTCTGTGAGCGATGAGCAGCCGCGCCCGTGAGTCCGCAGTCGCTTGTCGGGGTAACGTCTCGGACACGAGCTCGCTAGAGCGCGCGGCACGAGCACTTTGAAGGTTTGAGGCTCCTCGGAGCGGCGGCGGCGGCGGCGGCCACGGCGCGGTGCTTCCTGGGGGCCGGGCACCGTCCTTAGGCCTGGCACGTGCTAAGTGCACGTGCTAACCGGTGCCATCCGTGTGCTGTCACTGCAAGGCACGCTAGCGACGGCCCGCGTTACAGACGAGGACACCGGGGCACAGACCTTCGAGTCGCGGCCCGCGCTCACCCTGGAGGCGGGCGCGGGGGCTGATGTGAGACGCCGGAAGCCTGGCTTCCGACTCCAGGCCTCTGAAGGCCGTGGCATCGCCTCCGGGAGCGTGCGGGTTTTCGTCCTCGCCGTTTCGGTGGACATTCCTAACAAAGCATATACTGTGTTGCCTGATTCACAACTTTATATAGATGGTGATGTATCCGAGTCTGTCTTTGGCACTTGTTTTTCTTGCTTAACGTCATGAATTTAAGATCGATCCCTGTGGTTACACTGGCTTTAGTTCACTCAAGCTGCTATAAAACTAGCCAGTGAAGTGATAAACAGATCTATTCTGTTGAATGACCAAACCCCTCAGTTGTCATCCTCCTGCTGATGGCATGCAGGTGGTGTGCGGTTTTCTCTGTCAGGAGCAGGGCGCAGTCGGCCTTCTGTGACGGTGTCCTCTGCACCCTCGGGTCACACTGCGTGGAACGGCTGCCGGGGGAAGGGGGCGGTGAGGCACACGTTCAGCTCCACAGACGCCGCCGCCGCGGCTGCACCAACCAGCGTGCACTCCGCCAGCCCCGCGGGAGAGCTCCTGACGCGCGGCATCCCGGAGCCCTTGGTGTTTGCCGGAGTTTAATTCCTGCCAGCGCTTCCGAGTGTGATCAGCGTCTGAGAACTGCCTGGAAGGATTCCACTGCTTTGTTGGTCTGGGCGTTGCAAATATCTTCTGGTCTGGGACTGGTCTTTTCTCTTTGTTTCTGGTGACTCTCAGTATTTTTATGTGAATTATACTTTTTTTCTGATTTTAAAAGAAATACATATTGTGGACATTTTGGAAAATACAGGAAAGTGTGAAAAAGAAGATAGTCATTTAACCCCGTGATGATGGTATGATGACAGAAACAACCTCCATCGCTGTTTAGTGAGACCCTCTGAGCTCTGGGCCCTTCCCGCGCACTTGCTCCCCTGGTTGTTGCCCAGATGAGGGAGGGGATCAGGTGGAGCTGGCGGGTCCGGAAGTCAGGTACCCACCCGCCTCCTCAGCCAGAGTGGACACCAGGCAGTCCAGCTTCAGAGCTGCTCTTCTTCCCAGGGGCCATGCTGCCTCGGAGAGCTTCTTCCTCTATTTTTAATGCATTTCCCCCAGTTCTTTTATTGTGGTGAAATACACATACGATAAATTTTACATCTTAACCCTTTTTAAGTGCACAGCTCGGTGGCATTAAGTCCATTCACGTTGCTGTAGAACCATCACCACCCTCCATCTCCAGAACTCTCTTCATCTTGCAAAACCAAAACTCTGTTCCCATTAAACCCTGACTCCCCACCCCTCTCCCCCAGCCTCTGGCAACCACCATTCTATTTTCTCCATGAATGTGACAACTCTAGGTGCCTGGGATGAGTGAAACCATACAGTATTTGACCTTCTGTGTCTGGCTTATTTCGCTGAGCATAATGTCTTCAGGGTTCATCCCTCTTGTAGCAGGTCTCGGAACTTCCTTCCCTTGTAAGTCTCGTAGTAGACCCTTGCATGGATAGACCGTATTTTGCTCATCCATTGACCTGTCAGTGAACACTTGGGCTGCTTCCACGTTTTAGCGACTGTGAGTAGTGCTGCCGTGAACACGAGTGTACAGATGTAATGCATGTTTGTGCAGTGGCGATAACACTGCAGATATAATCATGTATCTTGCTTTTTTTCCCCTTAACATTAAATTGCACCATGCACCTAAAGTCCTTCCAAACGTGAGTTAACATATCTGTATGACGTTCCATCGACTCCTGGTTTTTAAGCATTTAGGTTTTTTCCAGCTTTTGCCACCGTTATTTACTCTGCTGTGAACACGTTGTATGCAAATCCACGTCCACGTTTGCTGAAGAACGAATCCAAGAAATAAAATAACTGGGCTCAGAGGATAGGAATACTTTCACTGATCTTGAAAGCAGCCCCATTTTTTAAAAATAATTTTTTTCTGTTAGGTTGAGTCCTATGAAAGCGCCATTTTGAGAGTCCTGAATGATTGAATATGGACAGTTTCGTATGGTTTAAGCTAATGTTTGTGAAAGTGGTTTGTGTCCATTTTACGTGATTCGGGGTATACCAGTCATTTTGAAGGAGAGAGTTAAATTCACCCCTAGGGACAAACGGTTATCATTTTGGCATATTTACCTCTAATCCTCTTTTCTATACATATATCCTTTGGGGGTGGGGCCAAGGACAGAGAGTATATGTTGCTGAGCTTGGGGGTTTGGGGGATTTTCTCAACTCTTGAAAGACTTTTTTAAACAAACATTTATTATTTGTATCAAAGTAGTATACACCCTTATAGAAATAAAATTGAATTGTTGCAAAAGATTTAAAAGCAGAGATCACCTAATCCACTGTTCACCCCAGTCTTGCTCCCCAAAAGCAGCCGCTGTAGTTTCTGCAGCTGCACCTTCCTGTCTCTCAGCAACCCCCCTCCCCTCCATTGCTTAACCACCCCCAGGTGGGAGAGAGGACTCAGCTTTCCCACCCCAGCTGCCCAGCTCCTCCTCCGGGACCCCTGCCTGTCCCCTAGAGCTGCCTTTTCCCTTCTGTGATGTCGCTGGCATTTCCCCGTCAGTGGTTTGTCTCAGAAGCGCAGGTTGGAGGATGTGTACCGTCCTGCTCACTTTCTCCATCAGTCGGGGCTTCCCGTGGGCCTGCCGTGTCCCTGGTCCTGAGCAGGCCCTGCGGTCAGCTGTGAGCCAGCGGCCTGCGTTCTAGCAAGGGAGACGGACAAGAAATGAGAGTGTATATCAGATGTCAGAGTCCAGTCCATGCTGTGGGATAAAATAAAGCTGGACAGAAGGGAGGCCTGGTGAGAAGGGGACCTCTGAGCCGAGAGCCCGCGGAGGGGAGGCCGGGGGCTGACAGGCTTGAGCGGTGGCTGCCTGGGCAGGAGGGAGGGGGAGTAGAAATTGCCCAGGGAGGGAGGGGGTGTGGGCAGCCCTGTAGCACTTTGACTCCAAAAAACATGGAGACCCAGGGAAGGTTTGAGGAGAGGAGAGTTGTGACCACGACAGGCTTACATTTTAGAGGAGTCATGGTGGACGCCTGGTGGGGAAGACTTGGAGGCCAAGGATCAGTAGGGAGGCCGGTGCACCCTAGGGAGGGACACTGCTGTCGTGGCTCATTTGGAGAGTGGAAGGTGAGAGAATGAGTTAGGAGTGGCCCAGGCTTTTTGGCTTTGAATGGGGAAGGGAATGGGAGGACAGGTGTCCTGGGTCAGGGGTCAGCTTCATTGGCTTCACCGAAGGCCCATCGTTGGACCTGAGGCAGCTTCCAGGTTTCCAAGTTCTAATTACTATAGCATGTCCTTGCCACGCACCTATAAGTACGTGCCCAAACCCTTCCAGCAGCTTCCACTGGAGGACTCCACTGACCACACCGAATCCTCACGGGCTCTGTCCAGAGGTCGCACAGCCCGCAAGCGGAGGAGGCAGCTGGACCTCGCTCACGGGTCACTCTGAGCACCTCTGCCGCCTCTGGAGTTCCCGGACCTGAGGGACGATCGTCTCCAAAGCTACACGTCGCCACTTGTTTCCCCTGACATTCGTTCTACCTGATTTCTTCGCCGAGTCCCCTTCGCCTCTGGAAGCACTTTGCTGGAACGTTCTTGTGAGGCGGTTTTAGGATTAACTGCAACGTGAGTGACAGTGGGAAATGTGCTCAGAGACAGGAGGGGGCCTGGTGCCGGGAGGGGCTGCGGCGGGGACTCAGAGCTGTCCTGCCCTGCCCACCGCTCAGCCCCCTTCCCTGCCTTCCTGGTCCAGTCCATGTGCAGTGGCTGCTTGGGATTAAGTGGTATCGGCCCCTAAACTGGCCTGGGGGCGTGGGGGTGGACATGGGAAGTCCTGCTGAGAAGCCAGTGCTCGAAGGGAGGTGCCTTTACCAGAAGGACAAATTGAGGTTGGGACTTCTGGCCTGAAGGGATGTGGGGTGTGAATCCTCAGTATGGGGTGACCATGGCTGTTCAGAGTATGTGGGGGTTTTCTTTGGTCACGTTTATTTGCTGGTGGGGAAGTGGGGCAGGGACAGACCAGCAGGGCCCTGCGTCCCTCGCTGCAGAGGTCAGGTCCCTTTCTCTGAGCAAAAGGAGACTCCTTGAGACTTCTGAGCAGGGTGGGTCAGCTTCCTCGAGGGTGGCTGGGTGGGTGAGGCGGCTGTGGGGGTGCCGTGACCTTGTACGTCGTGAAGGTTTTTGGAAGTTTAATCCTGAGCTGATGTTCTTAGTGGAAGGAACAGGAGTACAAGCAATAGGAATAGCTCATACATCCTCCTCCAGCTCATTAAATATGACACCAGCCATGGCTTCCTCTAGGGGATGCACGGGCGGCAAGTAATTAAAAGGAGATTACCAAAATGTAATTAAGGCAGTCGGGACCTCTCCGCGCAAAGGAAGTTCGCCATGAATAATCCCCAGCCAGACCGAATCCGTTCCTGGAAGAGGGACAGCTGGAAAGGTAGCTGAGGCATCTCGTAAGCCCTCGAGGAGATGGAACGCACACAGAGAGTGAGGATGGCCATTTTTCCCCTGCTCACGACCTGTTTCTTAGACGGGGTGCACCGCTAAACCTGCCCCCAAAACTCCTACTGATCTGTGTCTGCTGTGCCCGTCACAATGTCAGGGGAAACGCCACTCAGCTGCTTTCAGAACAGATGCCACGTGACTCTCAGATCCTGGTGTGCGGCTTGGCCCTGGCGTTTTGGCTCCTGGCTCCTCCTGCTGCACCACTGAAGCGTTTCTCAAAGTGGGGGTCACGGGCCAGTGCCAATCGCCCGCCCCGCCATCGGCTCAGCGCGTGGGCCCGTGTCACTCCTGGGACCTGCGCTTGGCCCGGAGGCCTCAGAGCGGCTCGCCATGAGGCTCCGTCAGGGCTCGCAGACGGAAGCAAGGGACATGCCTGGTGCCGCCGGGAGCATCACACCCGAGCCAGGATGAGTAACACTCACCCAGGTGGCGCAAAAGAAGAGGAACGAGGTATCAAAACTGAAATGCTGCCGGAGCCTTAGTTGAGGAGTAAAAAAGAGAAAACAGGACAAGCACTGGACGTCAGCACTGCCCTCAGCAGATACCTCTTCTTTACTTCTGGGGAAAACATTTTACATTCAAAATGCTACGTGCAAACTGTATAGAGTATCACCTTGTTTTTAGAAATCATTCCTATTTAACATTTCTTTTAAGTCTTAAAGTGTGATTTCAGTATCTTCTGTGAATATAAAATCATGCTCAGAGCAGGATTTTTTTTAATTTATTTATTATTTTTGGGGGGGTACACCAACTTCAATCATCTGTTTTTATACACATATCCCCGTATTCCCTCCCTCCCCTGAGTCCCCCCCACCCTCCTCTGAGTCCCCCCCCACCCTCCTCTGAGTCCCCCCCACCCTCCCCGTCCCAGTCCTCCAAGGCGTCTTCCATCCTCGAGCTGAACTCCCTTCGTTATACAACAACTTCCCACTGGCTATCTATTTTACAGTTGGTAGTATATATATGTCTATGCTACTCTCTCACTTCGTCTCAGCTTCCCCTTCACCCCCCGCCCCCTCCCAAACCTCGAGTTCTCCAGTCCATTCTCTGCACCTGCGTCCTTGTTCTTGTCACTGAGTTCATCAGTACCATTTTTAGATTCTGTATATGTGAGTTAGCATACAATATTTGTCTTTCTCTTTCTGACTTACTTCACTCTGTATGACAGACTGTAGTTCTATCCACCTCATTACATATAGCTCTATCTCATCCCTTTTTATAGCTGAGTAATATTCCATTGTATATATATGCCACATCTTCTTTATCCATTCGTTTGTTGATGGGCATTTAGGTTGCTTCCATGTCCTGGCTATTGTAAATAGTGCTGCAATAAACATTATGGTACATGTTTCTTTTGGGATTATGGTTTTCTTTGGGTATATGCCCAGAAGTGGGATGACTGAATCATATGGTAGTTCTATTTGTAGTTTTTTAAGGAACCTCCAAATTGTTTTCCATAGTGGCTGTACCAACTTACATTCCCACCAACAGTGTAGAAGAGTTCCCTTTTCTCCACACTGTCTCCAACATTTGTTGTTTCCAGATTTTGTGATGATGGCCATTCTGATCGGTGTGAGGTGATACCTCATTGTGGCTTTGACTTGCATTTCTCTGATGATTAGTGATGTTGAACATCTTTTCATGTGTTTGTTGGCCATCTGCATGTATTCTTTGGAGAAGTGTCTCTTTAGGTCTTCTGCCCATTTGTGGATTGGGTTATTTGCTTTTTTGGTATTAAGCTGCATGAGCTGCTTATATATTTTGGAGGTTAATCCTTTGTCCGTTGTTTCATAGGCAACTATTTTTTCCCATTCTGAGGGTTGCCTTTTAGTCTTGTTTATGGTTTCTTTCGCTGTGCAAAAGCTTTTAAGTTTCATGAGGTCCCATTTGTTTATTCTTGATTTTATTTCCATGACTCTAGGAGGTGGGTCAAAAAGGATCTTGCTTTGATGGATGTCATAGAGTGTTCTGCCTATGTTTTCCTCTAGGAGTTTTATAGTGTCTGGCCTTACATGTAGGTCTTTAATCCATTTGGAGTTTATTTTTGTGTATGGTGTTAGGAAGTGTTCTAATTTCATTCTTTTACATGTTGCTGTCCAATTTTCCCAGCACCACTTATTGAAGAGGCTGTCTTTTTTCCATTGTATACTCGTGCCTCCTTTGTCAAAGATAAGGTGCCCATATGTGTTTGGGCTTACTTCTGAGTTCTCTATTCTATTCCATTGATCTTCCTTTCTGTTTTTGTGCCAGGACCGTACTGTCTTGATCACTATGGCCTTGTAGTATGGTTTGAAGTCATGAAGCCTGATTCCACCAACTCCATTTTTCCTTCTCA